>NW_006437828.1:5722025-5770119 GCF_000325575.1 Pteropus alecto
TAGCCATACTCGCCTTTTTTAA
This sequence comes from Pteropus alecto, assembly GCF_000325575.1. Taxonomy (NCBI): domain Eukaryota; kingdom Metazoa; phylum Chordata; class Mammalia; order Chiroptera; family Pteropodidae; genus Pteropus; species Pteropus alecto. Next base: position 5,722,048 of record NW_006437828.1, read on the forward strand.
TCTTTGAAAACTTGAGACTTGTTCTTGACAAGTAGGTTTAACCATTCCTACATCTTTGCATGGCTGGCTTCTCTGCCCATGCAGGTCTCCTGTGATAGGCATCTTCCTCGGGACCCACCCTGGCATTATTACCTAAGTAATTCAGGTCACTGTCACTCTGTTTTACTTTTCCTATTGCATTTATTATCTGACATGACCTTCCTGATTTTACTTGATTATTGTCTCTGCCACTTGAGAGTATAAACTCTAGGAGCACAGGAAGTCTGCTGTATCATTTACTTGCTACGATTAGTACTTGAGACTGCCATAGCCTGCAGTAGTAATCAGTAAGTATTTTTTGAATGGGTGAATGAATTAGAAGAAACTCATGACAAAAAATATATTAAGAAATGAATGAGGAAGTAAAGCATATACCATAAGTTTTCATCATAAATTCAAGATTTAAAATCAAAACTTTTCTTATGTATTACCGAAATTTTATAAAATAGGTTAATATATCACTTGTTATTTTGCCATACTGTTTTATGTACACATGCAGAATAAAGGTTTACTCACTGTGCTTTTCTGAATTCTTATTTACATTTATTCATGAAATGCTTATTCAGGAAGTAAAATCTGATTGCAAGCATTACCAAAAGACAGGGTTAGTTGAGCTTGGTCTCTTGATGAGACTCGTGAAATGCAAAAATATTTGAGAATATAAACATATTTTTAATAATGATCGTTAATGTCCTCTAATCAAGGCAAAACTTGTTACTTAAGCAAATAATTACCTTTCAGAATTGAAATGAAAATAAGTAGATAATTGATCTTTGTTTAATTTTTCTGGTGTATTTCCGAACAGGTAGCAGATTTTCCACAGGTGAAAGTGAGCAAGTATGTAAATAGCTGCCCCTGTATGCAAATGAATTAACCGCCTTATAAAATGTCCGGAGACCGGCAGGGGGCGCTCCACCACACAATGTCTGCTACTCCGCAGTGTAAAAACTTCGAATTACATCTGAGCTTGTTCTCTTAGTTTTCTTTGTCCATGGAAGCTATTTCTTCACCTAAAATTTCACAAGTACTGTGGCAATGGGGGCAACTTCATGTTTGTCTTTTTTTCATTATATTGGATTTCTTACTTAGTCTTTAATAATCCTCGACACAGATTTCATATTTAAGCGGAGCCACTAAGTCAAGCACTGGTAGATCTGAGAGGCAGCATGTTGCAGTGGGAAGAACATAACTTAAAGGATCAAACAGACTTTGATTCCTCCTCAGTCTATCACTTACTGGCTCTGTGACTGGCTATTACTCTTCCTCGAGCCTCGGTTTCTCACCTGTAAAATGAGACAGTGGATGTCGAAATGCCTAGCACACTGTCTGGCACACACTGCCCTCCCGGTCCCTCTTCTGGTCTCGTGTGACATTTACCAGCAATGGTGCCTTGTCAATTCATTCATGAGGTCTGGGTTTCAGTTTTCCACTGAATTGAGAGCATAACAGCCTACATGTTCTTAAAATGATTTATTTGCTCAGAAAGGCGAAGACTCTTATGTGTAAGAATAATCAGCTTGATCGTTCATATGGGAATGACACATTCGTGAGCCAAATGGATGGCAAAGGACCGTCCTTCCCTACTTAAAAATCCCCTCGGCTTTGGTTTCACTTTTACAATATTCTAGTGCCTGACTTGACTTGATTCTTTTCACATTTTATCATGTAAGAATAAAACACAGATAAAGAAATACGCAGTTGAAAATGCATTTGTATTTTAATAGAGAACTGTGTGCTCAGGAATTATCACTCATGCAAACGGAGATACTCATCGATCAGAAGTACTCCCTGTATCTGCGGCAACTTATTACAGAGAAAAGAAGCATTTCTGGATTCTGAGAAATTTGTTGTCAGAAATATCAAACAGAACTCTTTTCTTTTTTTTTAATTTCCTGCTGGCCTCTGAAAGGGGAGATGAAGTAGGAGGGATGTTTTGTTCCTTTGTTATCACCTGAAATAGACAGGAACAGGCAACCTGTAACAGTGCCATTTAAATCCAAACGCTGGAAACGACATCTGTCGTCGTTTCTATTTAGTATTAATAATTGTGGTAAGAGGGGCATAATACTTCATAAACGAATATATGTATATGAGTGTGCATCATATCATTTGATTTATTTGATTTATACAAAAACTCCATTTTAATTGTGATTCAGAAGAAAGCAAGGGACTTGGATAGGAACCCAGGGCTTCTATCTATATATCCCATGTTATTTCCATATTATATTTTTCTAATTTAATTTACAGTAAAAGATCAGAGATTCAGTTGAAATATTAAGAATCTAAAGGATCTGAATAATACTTTGTTTACATACACACATATAGTACAAAAGAATTATTTTCACATCCAATAATTAAGATTTTAGTTTTTTTCTGCAATTAAAGATATTTTTAGCATTCAAAATAGACCTATTTTCAACCTCTATTTTCTATATTTAAGTCGTCGACTTCGACAAATATGCAACAATTTGAATCTCCAATCAGCATAAGCCAGATAACAGAGTGCAGCTCAGCTGCAAGTTGCTTTGTAAACGTTCTTAAATCTTTTCCCACATGCTTCATTATTTCAAATAGTATACAAACATCTTCATGACGTGAACCATATTTTCTTTTTTTGTGATGCCTCATAACTACTGAGATGAGGACAGTGAGATCTTAGTAAAATGTGGCTGTCTGAATCTAACTGTGTAGTTTCTTCATATCCTACAGACACGTCAGGTAATTACCTCCATGTTCTCCTCATGCTTTAAACCATGAAGTCCGGAGCTAAGCAGAAGAGCATTCTAAGAGTGGTCAGATATTAAATAGGAATAATGTCTACATTCACACCATTCAGAACAAGCCTGGCCTTAACTGACGAGTGCTGAGCAGGTCTGCATCTCCAGTATTTGTATGGGAGATGCTGTGTGAATACCAAGTCCCATACTCCTTTCGAAAGACACCGTGGTCCAACGGTTAAGAGTACTACTTTTAGAGTTAGTGAAACCTAGTTTTATATTCAAACTTTCCTATGTGAAGTTAAGTAATTTGCTTCAGCCATTTACTCCTCAGTCTCTTTTCCCATAGAAGGGGAACAATAATAGCACCTGCCTCATTGGGGTTGCTTGGTGAAAATTATATGTTGATGGACATACAACACTTTGACCAGTGTCTGCACATGGTTATTCTTCATTTGATCGTACTTAGTAATCATAGTTTTCTGATATTATTAACGCCTCCTTTAATACTGGTTACTTGTTGCCCACCATTCATTTAACAAATATTTATTGGGCACCAACTTTGTAAGAAACTATTCTAGGTGCTAGCTGCACAAAAGCATACATCTCTGCTCTCACAGATTTTACAACTAATTACTCTATTTGTACTGTTGCTAGTGTAATGGCCTGCTGAAATGTGAAAGGACTAAAGAATAATTAAAACCTGAAGCTGGACAAAGGAAGTCTATAACTTAGGCCTAGTTTCTGGAACCCCTAACCACATTCTGTTAATCATGAAACTTGTAACAATGAGCTCATACGCTAACTGCCAACTTTAGCCTGTGTAACCCTGCTTGCTTGCGTGGCATGAAAAATAATCAATTGTATATAAGCTGAAAATTACTATTTGGCCATCGCCCATGGGAACACCGACTATTGTCCATGGGAACATAGGCAATCACCCATAGGAACATAACATTCTAACACAAGCTTTCTGCTTCTGTACTTCCCGCTTGCACACCTGGCCAGTGGGTTGAGTTGACAGGTAGTGAATAGGAGAAAGATGGACCTTTGTGTTTAAGACAGAATGAGGAATGGGATTTGGGGCTTAAAAACCTTGTATCTTGGCATTTCGTGGCTGCTCCTTTGCAAGGACAGCCGCCGGCTAATAAACTGTCTCCTGGTTAAGAGCACTCAAGTTGGGTCTGGTTATTCTGGACACAACACTAGTAAATCTGTATTATGCATTCTCTACTACATTTTTCTATTGTAGTATTGCACTAATTCCATTATTCAAACAATCTGACAAGTAAATGTAAAATTTAGAGTCATTAATGGTTCAAAGAAGAGTGTTTTAATGCTACAAGGACCTCATCATTTTTCCATGCTGAGTAATAGGACTGATGAAAAACTATCACCTACAGAATCTGAAGGTCAGAGAGAAGAGAAAGAATACCCAGTTAGAGAAGTTTGTGTTTATATGTTATATATTCTCTTCAATGATTGTCCCCTGTAAATTTTCCATCCTTTAATCTAAAGTTCATTCTCTCAATTTCCCATCACTTTCTTAACTTATTATGATGTAAGATAAATAAATATGACCAAGAGATAAGACTATGATATAAATAAGAAAACGAAATAGTAAAATGTTATAAATCCAATGCTAGTTCATTCAAAATAACACTCAAATCGAATCAACAGTTATTCCCCAGTCAAATAGATATGATTTTCTCATTAAAATTATTCGTTTAATACAAAGCATGCATTATGAATTATTTAAGACAGAAATTAGGTCCCAAGAGTACTTTGCATTATTAAAGAGGTAAATAATTCCACGGGATGCCAAGAAACAGCTGTATATCATCTACAGTGAAACCGCGTCTGTGAACCACTGTGGTTACTTCAGGCTGTAGAATCGGGTACATCAGATCATCATTCGCTAACCTCCTCTCTTTAAAAATAAATGTTTAGAGTCATTTCTATAAGTTTACAACATGTTTCAGGGGAAAAACTTCCCTGCTTCTCCTTATAGTATTCAGTATCTGGTAGAGAACTATTTAATTTTAATAACTAAAAATAATTGAAGAGTGTTTTCTCTCAGCTATAATCTAATTTTTCAGTGATTAGCTGATTTTTATGAACTCTCTGAGTCTCTGAAAACTGAAGATTTTCAATTATGAATTGCTATGTTTATATCACTGGAGAACGAAGAGAAATTCGCTGTGATAGAAAGGTCCTAAGTATATTTTGGGGGAAACAAATGGAAGACATGGGGCTGCCTTTCCAAAGACAAATGTACTCAACTTTGCTCTCTTTGAAATGGAGCTGCTATGATTTGATGCTCAGAAGATCCAGACTTACTACAATTTTAATGTTTTAAAACCTGAGGCTCATTGGGTACACGAGTGAAGAAAGGATAAAACATCCGGTTGTTAAAATATTAGGTTGTTAACTGCATCATCTGATGATAAAAGGAAATCGAGGGGTATGGATGGAATTCTCTTTTAAAACTGTTGAGCAAGCTGAGAGCTCTCAGCACAGTAAGCGTGGCTGGAGCCTTCTTTTCAGGCTGGACTTTAGGGTAAGCTTTCCCTCTGTTCTAGGATGCTTAACAGTTGAGAACAATTATTCCCTGCTGTGGTCCAAGTGATGTCAATATGACAATTCATCTGGGAGACCTTTAAGTCATTAGAAAAGGTTGACGGTATTTGACCCCCCCTGAGGACCACGATGTGCCAGGTCACCATGGTGATTTATGACTCCTGAATTTCCTTGAGATAGATAAACCACGTGTAGTTTAACATCCTATACCCTTTAAATTAACCAGCATTACTATCTCTACATGATCCATTTGCAACACAGAGAGAGGTAGATTTGAAGGTTAAATTGCAGAGGTATAAGAGAGCAGGATATGTGTTTTACAGTAATAATTCATATAATAAAACTACAGCTTTAAGGAAAGCCAGTTCAGTGCATAAACAAGTACGATAGCATCAACTTTGCCATTATAACTTATGAAAACAGGCATTCATTCAAATATTTTTGTTCACTATTTTGCGCCCAATTTCTCAGGTGCAACGGGAAATATAAAGACAGCTAAGATATGACCCCTAGCCTCACAATATGTAGACTAAATATCTTTATGAATTTCTCCTACTCTCTCATTCCGACTCTATCAAACCAGCACCAAAAATAAACAAAACCAACAAGCATACAAGAAGCTTTTCTGCCTTCTTCCCACACTTCTGCTTGGAGCAGAGCTAATGTTACTGACCTAATAGCTAGTAAATCTCATTTTATGCCAAACAACCAACTGCTGTCACTACTCTTTAAAGATATTTCAAATGCCAAAGGAAAGGGAGAGCCAACTCGAGTCCCCGAGAAAACCCTGGTGCTGCCCATGATGTTTATGCCTTCAAGAAGTGACCCCAGATCTGGATTTCTGGTCCTGCTCAAGAAGGAGAGGCATTTCTCTCCTTGTCTCTCCGTATTTATGCCTACCGAATCCCTGCTAATCTCCCGAGGTGTGACGCTCACAGTCAGTCCCATCCTTCGATATGCCCTCCTGGCCTCCTATAGCAACCTACTGACTCGCCAGTGGTTCCTGACAACTCTGTACCCCATGAGGTGGACACACCCCAACCTCCAGAAAAGAATATAAACTGCAAGAGGACTAGTCCCATCATATGCACCCGTGTATTTCCAGAGTTTAGAAATGCACTTGGCATTTATGAGGTGCACAACGAGCTACATGATGGGCCATGAGTCCTCTTTGCAGTTATGTTAAATACTCTTACATGACTGAGTGGTGGGCTAGCTTTCCACAGCTCCAGAATCATAATGGAATCCTATGGATATATCCTATGTGCAGAAGCCGTGTTGGCATGAACAAAAGAAACAACCATCGATATACAGAAACCACCAGTAACTGCAAAGGAGTCCGTCACTGGATGCATTTAAGCAGAAAATGAAAAACAATTTGGGGGCAATGTTGTAGAGGGGAAGCCAAAAATCAGATTAGTTTGTACTATGTGGCCTTCATTTTTTCCCATTTTTTTCTATTTCCCATACATATAGCAGGCATGAAATGATTAGTTTGTGTTTCATTTTTAAATAAATGAACGATGAGCCTGCTTTAAGTGTAATGGGGAAAGGCATAATGAGAACACGCACTTTGATAACATGTCTCTATTGTTGATTGTTTCTACTTCACCTTTAGGTTTTCGATCCCCTCATCCGGGTTCAAACCCACGTCTGTGTTCCTGGCTCACGTTCCCGGTTTCCTGCGACCCCAGCGCTAGTTTGGATCTTACTCTTCAGTTTACTAGGCTGGGCTCACGTCCCTGGTTATGTTTTGAACTTCTTGGTCTTCATCATCTGCTTCCTGTCTCCTCTTTCCCACTTTTACAGATTTGACAAAACCACCATCTGCCACTCTCCTCTCTTTATCCCCCATACCACCCACCCCAGCCTCAAACCACTTCATCCCTATAGCCCAAGACCCGGCATGAAAAAGTCAAATGTTTTTGGCAGCTAACACTGTGAAGAAAGCTTTGGCTCAGTTCACCCAGATTGTAAAAGAAGAGAGAGACTAGTGTATCAGTTAAGGAACTGACTCAATTTTAGAAACTATGAGAGCGGTGGTGGCAGAAACACTCTCTCCATGGCCTTCCACTATCACAGCCGCAATCATCATGTCTATTCTCTCAGCTTTAGCTCAAGCAGTCACAGCGGGCAGAGGCAAAGGAAGTTGCTTTGACTTCTTCTATTGTAAAGGATATTTTCCACTGCAAGTCTTTGCATACGCCCGTCAAAAGGTTCCACTCAGACACTCTAAGCTTTGCCATCTGAACTCAGAATGCACAATAATCCATGTCAAGGACAGAAATCAGTATTGTAGAACAATCCCCAGATGATGGGTCAGACAGGTGGGACAGTGTGATGACAGCTATACGCGTGGCTCCTCATCACCCTGTGTTTGGAGGGTTACACATAAAGGCAATTAAGGGGCGAGCCAGTGTGCTCTGGTCTCAAGGTCAATTAACCACAGGAAAATGACACCTTCAGGTGCCCTGTATCCTAACAGCTCTCACAGAGAGAAGCATGATTTTAAACAGACAGCACTGACACCACCAGACAGCAGAGTTGAAGTCAGCAGAGGTGAAATAAAAGACGGACAGGTTGCTGCATGGCTGACAAACTGGAATGAGGACTCGCCCTTCCTGCTTTGGGAGAAATAACACTGAAACCGAGGAAAACGCGCCATTGATGCCTCGACGCTGAGTGTGAGGACGGTCCACCGTGGACTGCGCGAGGACAGGACGTGTGGCGCTCCTGAGCCCTGCGCCCCCATTTCGTGCTCCCTCTCTCCTCCCTCCACCCCCACAGGATGCTCCAGCTCCTTCCCAGAGCAGCCAGCATGGAGGGATGTGCGCGGCCCCGAACTCTCACTGTCTTGCAGCAGGTCGCTTACCTGCTGGGAGGTGCTCTGGGCTCTGCCACATCCACGCGACCTAGAATAGATAAACTTAGTGAGAAAGAGACTTCCTGGCCCACAATGCTGAAGAGCCGTAGGGGTCTCACAGGTGTCTTCTGCCTGCCTGTGGAACTGGGCCTCCGCTACCTGGTAAAGGTGTGTGTTGGAAGGAGTATTTTATTTTCCCTACGGTGAATGGCACCCAACCAACCAGCACGAAAGCCCGCTGGGGCTTCTCTGAGCACTGAACGCAATGTGCTCAGCTCTGTCTCCAACCAAATCCCCTCTGCTATCAATTTGTAAACAACTCAGCTCTGCCTGCATAATAAGTGAGCAGGCGATGCCAGCCCCACACTGTGCCCTTCCCTGCTCCCAGCCAAGTGCACCTGCTGCCCAGGGCTCTGGCTGCTGCTGCCGCTACCGCTGTCATTATGCTCTGCCATCGCCGGCCCTGCTGCTCGCTGGGCTGGCGGCACATCTTCAGCATGGGGAGGAATGTTTATTAGTTTTAATTGGTGGACACGCTGGACGGTGACATTTGGGGAGCACTGTGTGTCATTCACCCGGCACCAGGTGCCGGCTGTGATGGCAGATGTAGGTGGATCAACTTAGAATCCAACCTACAGATTATTGCCTTTCCAGAATAAAGCAGCTGCTATGCCTCTCCCCTACCTGTGTGGGAACGACACACACTTTTTTTTTTATCACCTCTTGTGTTTTCCAAAGTGGAAAAGTTTTATTCACGATATTCTCATTAAAAAAAAAAAAAAAGTCCCCTCTCCAAAAGCCATAAATATATATTCTATGAATGCAAGTATCTCTTTTTTTACGTGACCCAAACATCTCTCCAAATGTACTGTTAATATTCCATATGTTACAAGAATTCATATATTTCCTGGGTGATAGCCTATCGACTTGGCAAATCTTTTTATATGTAAATAAAATGTTTTACTATCGGATCTACTCCTATTCAACTCTACAGGCTCTTGCAGTTAAGAAGCCTCCAAAGCTGTGTGCTTCTCAGTCTGGCAGATTTCACCTTGACGTGTCTAACTACGCGTCCTCGTTAGGTTGCCTGGTTGCTCCTCTTCCAACAGGGGTCAAGTGACACTGCACACGGCAGAGCCAGGTGGCGTTGGCGCCAAGCCCTTCCAGCAGCAGTGGATACGAGAGCTGTCAACTGGCCCCCTTTGATGCCCGCACCCTAGACTACGGTGCACATTCAGAGATGGCACAGAAACACGGAGCCTAACCTCCGCTGTCACTTTCCTTCCTCTACTTCGGCCCATCGGCAAAGACTTGTCCTCACCAGACCATCGGAAGCCGAGAACTTGGCTTGGAGTGGTTGCTTTATGCTTTAATAATAGCGGTGTGTGTCACATATAGCTTCTGCTTGTTTATACGTTTACATCGGCCTCGGCTGCTGCGGGAATGAGCCGCGAGGGTACTTGCTGGCCTCTAATGCAGAGCCAGAAACTGCAAAGCTCTTCTGCCACCTAGCGGTGCAGCGAAAGCAGCACTCATCAGAAAATGAACACGTCTATGGGGCCCGCGATACCAACTTGTTAAACTTTGGCTTCAGTTTAAAAGCAGACAATTAAGACATATACCCCACGTCCTCAAGTGTCGCAATTAAAAGTGACATAAAATTAATGATGTTTAAATGATGCCAGATATTTAAACAGTAAGTGACTATAAACAAACCATCCTATGCTGATAACTAATTACAGTGTTCCCAATCATTGATTTATAAAACAAAATAAATAAAATCATTATATTGAATTTCGTCTCCAGATTCTCAGGTTTGACTCAGTTCTGTTATTTTTTTTTTAAATCATCTGTTCCTTAGCTATATACTGATCTAAAATGTACGGAGGTCTTGGAGGGTGGTTATACATGGAAAGGAGATTAGCTCTGAAAAACGTACAGCTCGTGTCCTGGCACAGACTGTGGACAGCCACTGAAGGTGCCAATCATCCTAAAACACTGGCGAAGAGGGAAAATTCAAGATCTATAAACCTCACACACCATAACACTGTAATTACTTAATTCTATCTTCTTATGGTTTTAAACAACACGATACGTAAATACTGTAAAGAAACCAACTATTAAAACATTTTCCAAATCACTGCTGAGTGGGTCTCTGCCATTGTTTCTACACAAGTAAATGTGATGTCTAATGGAACTATTCTATACATAATGGAGAGTTGATTCCTCTTCAGAAGACAACAGCCTCTGAGGAAGAATGAGCACTTGGAAAGGCTCTCAGGAAAACAGTCTAACAGCAGATGGTGTGGCTCCTTATGGATGCCTAGCACTCAACACGAGAGATTTAGATAATGCTAAAGGTGTAGAATTCGCAGAATCAAGTATCTTTCTCCCCTCTAAAATGTAAAGTAAGAAAACCCCATGCATAATTTATGGATGCCCCAGGATAATTTTAAATTATACAATCCATAAATCCATGAAAAAAGTTGCTTACTGTATTCTTTAGTTACTTCATGACACTGATCACCGCACCTAACACACACACGCGCACACACTTTATTTCAGAGATCAGTTAGAGAAGCATATCTGTATATACCACAGGAGAAACATTCATTTCTAAAGCAAATATTCCAGTGAGCAAGGAAGCACAAAGGCATTTTCTAACTAAATGCTTCTTTTATCAACTCAGTGGTCTTCCCTACTTAGAAAGCTTCTCAAACGTGCATAATGGGATTAAAAGCACTCTCAATAAAGTTCATTACCTTAGTCATCCTTCCAATCTTCATGTGAAATTAACTGTATCTCCTATGTGTACATCTACTTAAGGTAGTAATTTAATGGCAATAACATCTATATCTAAGAGGGTTATTTTTCCCTTGGATCTGCTTCACACTTAGAGATCTCTTCATGTTGTTTGGAATAAAAACCAGAAACACTGCTTTCCTTCTGTTTTAGGGAAATAATGAAGAAAATGACAAAGGAGCTAAATCGAAGATTTTAAAGCAATAATCTTAGAAAACAGTAATGATGCAAATAAATACTTTAGAATGAATATTCGGCGGGGGATGAAGATGAATGAATCACAGGTCTATTTGAATTACATCAATCTCCAAAAATTCTGTTTCGTTTTCCTCTTATACGCTCATCTCCTCTCTGCAGCCCTGCAGTCCCCACTGCACCCACATACAATCTTGCCCCATCTCTTTATTTTGTCAAATTATGTTCATTTAGCCTGTTTCATACGCATTTAAGGCAGGTGTTCCTAAGCCACATGAGGCAGGGGCTGTGTCGTTATGTTATTCTCCCCCTCCTTTGTAGGGCAGAGGCCTGATTTTTTTCTTTTTCTTTTCCCATCTGCTCACACTTGACCCGAGAGAGACAGCGAGCCTCTGTCCAGCACTAAATCCCAATTGGCTGAAACTGATCATCCTCTCATTATAATAGTTGAGGGTGGACAGGCGACTCAAGACTTCCCGATATCACGGGAGGTATGCTCAGGAAGGAAAGGAGGATGACTGAATTCCTAAGATGGCAAGGGACCGGGACTTCCTTTGTCCCTCTGGTCATGACTCTTTTAAACATACCCCTTGCAAGTGTCACACCCATCTTATAACTGAAGGAAAGCGGCCTTTAGGGTGATCATAGAGGATGAATGGGATTTGCATCTGTGATGACTGGACCACTAAGCTCAGAGCCTATGACCTTTAAATAAGAATTAGCACTCTTAGGCTGAATGGGTCTTAACCTATGCCTTTGCCCAATGCCATGAAGCTAAAAAGACAACAGATGTCTTCTCTTCCAACACTGGCTAATTCTAAAAACCTTTACATTTTGTATGCTACTGCTCAAAATCATGCTATCATAATTACCCATTCTTTCCTCCTTCACAGTTATCCTTGTATGAACATTATCTATTCTACATTCATATTTTAGTTCATCCTCTCAATTTCTCTCTTCGAGTTAGCCTTATAACTCCTCTTTCAAATAAATCCTCACTCTGCCTCTACTATGACCTTGTAAATTTCAAATACAATGCTTAACTGCACTGCAAAATGTCCCCCTGCATTCAGGTTCAGAGCAAAACCCTTTGGGGTCAACGGGCACTTCATCTTGACCCATCCTTGAAAACTGAGCTTTATTGTCTATCGTCCAGCCACACTGAAATCATTATACAGCTAAAATTGCTATGTCTTGCTTCTGTGCCTTTGCACGTGGGTTTGGTTCCCTCTGTCTGTGATACCTACCTACATCAGCCAACCCCAACGCCAGCTTACTTCAGCTGGTTACCTTGTAGTCACGTGTCTGAGAAGCCACCTTTCCTGGTCTAACTTCTGTTTTGGTTGGGGGTCCCTCTTCCGCTTCCCGTATCACACTGAACTTGCTCCTATACAGCTCTGAGTTCACTACCCTGCTGTTTTTTTTTTGTTTGTGAATTTGCTCCCCTAGGACTTGAGCTGCTTCAGACTATGGAGCATGACTTTACCAACACTGCATACCACGTCTGGTACAGAAAAGGCACTCGATAAACAATTTTTGATAAATGACAATATCTAATCTCCTTCCAACTTAAAAAATCATGATTTTAAAAGGCACAGAGCTAGTTAGTGATACAAATGCAAGTAGAATTGAGAGCTCCTGATTCCCAATCCTTTTATCTTTCTATTAGAATATATTGTTTCAGATTTAGTTTACTCTGAACCCTAGTGGTTAAAACTCAGAACCGTCATTTAAGACAAATACCTTCTTCCGAGGGCTTTACCAGAGCCTCATAGCTAGAATTGCCTGAGGCAGTTCTTTTAACCTTCCTCTGATCCTCTTTCTTATTTACAAAACAGGGGCAATAGTATTGCTCATCTCTTTTTGCTAAGGAATGATTAACGTAGGGGCCAGTGAAACCAATATCCATGGAAATTATTAAAGGCAAGACGAGGACTCAAAAAGAATATCCTCGTGCTCTCTTTTGGTTTGCTAATGTCCTTCTGTGTATTTATTGAATACAAGAAATTCAACAACGGCACAACTCAGAGTATATTTCCCTGTTGTATCTGAGAAAGTAATATGAAACAAACAAAAGAACCACAAAGCATCATCTCTACATACATTTCTGTGTTACAAAATGAAGTTCAACATCTTTATATTTCACTACGTATTTATGAATCAGGCAATAAGCCCTTGACCTTGTAATATATTATATTTCAATGCATTTAATCAATTCTTTGTTTATACCCTGAAATGTTCTACATTTTCATTCTATGCAGTATATGGAATTATAAATACAATGATTCCATGGGGAAAAATTCATAATAGTTGGAATGAAGTGATTTCTGAGTTGTCGTTCAATTCTGAATCTTTTAAGAATAATCAGAGCTATGTTGCTACATCGAAAAAAAAAAAGACAGTATCCTCTAGACAGACTCACTTTTCATTTTCCTCATTTCTCTCTTCAAATGCTATTTTATTAGGTAGGTCTTTCTCAACCATTCAATTTAAAATGGCAGCCCCCTTACCGCCTACACACATCCATAGGCGCGCGCACACACACGCACGCACCCACGCACGCACGCACACCTTGCTGCCTTACCATCCCTGTATCACAACACTAGAAGACATCATTTCATTTACTTGTTTATCGACTTAGTGCCTGTCTCTCCTGCCTGCAGTGTAAGTCTCATGAGGACAAGGACTTTGTTCTTCATGCCACATCCTCAGTGCTTAGAACAGCATCTAGCAAGTGGGAGGCGCTCAAAACGTATATACCGAAGCCATCACTATCTTATGCTGCAAAGATCATTTTAATTTCCTAGAATCTCAAAAATCGCCTTTTTATCCTGCGCCCTCTGATCTACTTTGTTTTCTTGACGCCTATTTTTTTTTAACTTATCACAGTCGAAATATGTTTAGTGCCTTCAACGGTCATGGTTATTCCCTAAATGTTTCTAGCACCCTCAGTAATTTTCATTAAACGCTGCAACAGCTTCGCTAGGTGATAAGCATTTCTATAATGATATCCTAATATCGCTGCATTATTCAGAAATCTTCTCCAGTGTATTCTCTGGAACCTGCAGGCTCTGTTGCAGCGTCTCATGCATGGGGATACACAGCTGATAAAAGGCTAAAAGAAAATTAATGGTCCCACATTTATCTCACTGGTTTTTTAATAAAATGTGTTTTTTCCTCTGAGATACAAAACATGATGATGTAAATTAAAAGAACAGAATATTCTTGTGGCTTACAAAGTGCTCTCCCAACCCCATGCCAACGGTCTATGTTACTGGCAGCCTGTGTGCCACTACAGGAAGATAACAGAGAAAGTCTGTTTCTAAGACAACAGCATTTTCTTTTCTGTCTTGTGCTGTATTAATTGTTCCTATTACTTCGAGGATCACCTGGAATTTTGCCAGGAATAAAACAATGTAAAGTAACCAAAGGACCAAGATAACCAAATAGAAATAATTTTATTTTATTAATTAAAAGCAAGTATTATAAAAACTTAATAGCAATTTATATTGAGCTACCATGACACAGAGGCAGAATTCAAAAAATTAAAAATAAACTACATTTTAATTAAAGGAGTGGCTATTGATGGGACACACCTACTAATTTTGAAAGATTAATTCCCTGACAGTATCAGAAAATAACAGACTATCGTGTTAATTTCAGACTTTATTTTACCATCCTTCTCAATACCTCATAAGCTGACTCATGCTGATCATGCCCAAATTTTCTTTTTAAATGGAGAGAATAATTTCTATATGTTCGAATGAAATAAAAATTTATAGGTTGAAAAGTGCTATGACTCTTCTGTGTAAAAATTATTTCAAGAAAACATAGAACGAATTAACACTATGAATAATTCAGCACTGATTCCAAAAATGTTCCATGTAGACTTTAAAAAGTGAGTTCTTATTCTATATAAATGTTATGACCTTTATTCTATTAACAATTATATTTCATTCAGTCTTCTGAATGTTATTACGAGAACATGTGTTGCTGAAAATTATTTCAAAAACTTTTTTTCTTACATGACATCAAAAAAAGAAAAAAGGAGAAGGTATTAGTAATACGTATTTGGGTTGAAGATTTTTTTTAATGAACTAATTACCTTTGCATATTTTAAAATTAAGTTTGACTCAGCATGTTCATGTAATAAATTTAAACAGATTCTTTATTCTTCCCACACCATTTTTTCCACTTAAAAACATGCTCCAGATTATATGACAATTCAATAAGTTTTTTTTTTTTGAGGTTACTTGTAAGTTCAAGCCAAGAAAAGCTACAAATGAGGGAAGAACACAGTTGTGATAAATTTAAGGAATAATTAATCAGTGCCTGCTATGAATAAAAAAAATAGAGAGAGCTATGACAATGATAATACAAGCCAAATTATAAGAAATGCTAAAAGTAGACACAATGTCCTAAACACCTCAAAAAAAGGAATTAAAAATTAAAAGAAAAATCTTTTCTTTACCTAGCCCCTATTCTCATCGGAATTATAACACAAGCAAAAAACTATTAAAACTGTTCATAGAAAAAAAAAAAGATCAAAGATCAAATCAGCCATATATTACCTTCAGTTCATTCTAATTCAACCAAAAAATACACTCGTGAACCAAACATTCTTGGAAGACTTTCCAAAACTTGTTCCTCGTCCCTTTTGTTTCCTTCCAAGGCCTATCGGTGCCCCTGAAGCTGCTCTCTCTGCCTAGGCAGGGGTTTCACACCACCCTCTGCTCACGTGCCTTCAGCCAGTTTTCAACACATGGGATTGCTCTCCTAGCCAAACCGATCTGAGTTATTTTGGAAATAAGATTTCATTAGACACTGCATGAAATGCCTCACTAAAAGCGATACCTGTGTCATCTACTATTATGTCCTTTATTCACGAATGCTGAAGTTCTGCCAAGACTTAGACGATATAAGCGCTCTATAATTTATACAGGATACCTATATGTCAGGCCCAGCTGTCTTTTGAGAGTTTTTATATGTTTTTCCTTAGAATGTGTTATTTTGTTTTACTAAGGAGAGGAGTAAACGTATTTGAGTAAAATACTCAAGCGGAATCTACTTGCCTACTTTCAAAAGCGAATGACGCATTTTATCTATAATGTTTTATATTTTGCAGGTCCTGTGACTTCTGAAAAGTCAATCATTCTTTATTTGATAATGTGTTCGTTCTCTTAAACAATGTCTATCCATTATGTTGTCAGGTTTTCACGATTAAAATACATTTTATAATTGAATTTCTTTGGTAGAAATTAATATGCTCTGTACACCCAATTATCTAGTTATTGGAATTTTTTTATAATTGAATGTTAAATGTTCGTGCTAAATTGAAAAATCTGCCTGCAAAAGACACAAATAAATGCTGCTTTCAATATTCGGAATAATTTATAAATGATGGCATCAATGGACTTACATAACACCAAGTGGCAAGGCAGGCTCACTGAACAGAGAGCCTTAAAACCAAACACTGTGTGCTACACCTTTCGCAACAGGGGAGCATGAAGCAAACGGGGCTCTGATTATTCCCGCCATGCCAACCCTGGCCCCCTAGCTGAGCCGATCACCAAGAGTAATTCACCAGATCTTAAAATGATAAACAACCATAAATTGCAGCTTGACTTTGTGGGGTTTTTTTTATTTATTTATTTTTTAATCTAAAATCATTGGTAATTTTTACATATTTCTAGTTTGCTTTTAAAGTACAAACTCTGAGCTCATCAGACCTGCTTAGCACATCACTTAATGTCAAGAGTGTCACTAGGATGAAATTACAGAAAGACAAATTACTCGTAGATCCATAAATACTTTGACTTTTAGAATCTTTGAGCAGAGAGGATATTTACAAAACATCCGCTTTAACCTCCTCATTTTGTAGGTAGGATGACGGGTTCCACCGATGGTAGGTGACTTTCTCAGAGTAACACAACTAGTTACAAGCAGGACTAGAACACGATGTCTAGGGATTTCCAACTGGGGACTCCAACCATAATACCACAGTATTTCTTTGTACTTCGAGAAGAGGAGGATAATGTTATGAGATTTGTAGGATTTGAAATCTCTATGAAAAATTGTATAATGTCTAGAGTTCTTTAAAGACATTTTAGAATTCTCAGGAGTACTGAGATGTGTAAGGATAAACCACATTGATGGATGACTTGTTCAAAATTCATTGCTATATTCTATATTTAAAATAAATATTTTGTTCATTATACTCAATTTTATAAAGAGAAATACCTGGAATAAATCAACAGAAGCAACTCACCTCACAAAATCTCATTCCATCCCTTGTTTTCAGCTCCCATCCACATGACTGAGAACCCTGTATCTCCAACTGAAATCTCTCTTCTGCATCCAGACCCCACAATGTAACAGTCAGTGCGACTTGATGACCAAGAGCACCTCGAATTCAAAATGTCAGAAGTAGAACTCATCGTGTCTCTCCCACGGCCATGCCTCAAGCCAGTCTTCTCACTCTGCCATATTCTCTGTCATCAGAGGATAGAACCGGCATCCACCCACCAAGCAGCCCAAGGCCTAGGTCCGCTCAGCGATTTCCCAACCTCTCTCACTTCCCACGTGGAACTAGTCACAAAAGCCTGTCTGTGGACCCCCTAAATACCTGCCCACTCCTGGACTCCCTCCCTTTCTCCCTCCTCTTATCCCCACATCAGCCTTGCCTTAGACCCTCACATTGCTCTCCAGATGAACAAGCGGACAGCAGCTGAGCTGCTACAGAGCTGTTTTTCTGAAACATATATTTAAAATCTGTGTTTCGTCTCATGGTCCACGTTCTTTACCGTGGCACACAAGGGCTGTCGTGATCTGACCCTGGATCACCTCCATGACCTCACTCTTCTTGCTCATGCTTCACTACTAAAATGTCCCCTGCATTTGACTCTTTGCAAGCATCAGAAAGTTGTGTGTTCTCTTTCATGTTCCGACCTTTACGGAGCACATTCCCTCTGGGGGAGTATTTCTCCTCTCTCGAGGACTCCCCGGCCGACCTCATCCCTTTCAACTAGGCGAAGACCGTCTTCCTTAAACCCAGCTAAGCTATTACATTTTCCGGGAAACCTCCTTTGACTGCCACAGACGTATTAGATGCTGCTCATAACCATATCACATCAAATTACATCACAATTAGTAATTAGCACACAGCATTGTGACCTTCCATTCTGAAGGAAGTTTTTCCATTTAATTCTGCTGGGGCTCTACAGTCTCTCATTTGGCAAAAGAAGGAATTTGGATTAGATGATCTTCAACGCATCCTCTAAATGTAAATATCTTCTATTTTTTTATAGCATACTAAGTACTAATAATAAGGAAGAAGATTTCTTAAGTGGTAATTATATATAAATTATTCAGCTTTCATTATATCATTTAATTGTATATTAGTGAGAATACCTAATATTACAGTAACAGAAACTTAGTTTAAACCAGTTTAAGTTAAAAAATAATACTTTCGAAACAAAGCCAGAAACAAGAATTTGCTCTCGGTACAACTGAGTCCGGGGCTCAGACAGGATCTCCAGTGCTTGATTTCTTCAGTTTTTGTCTCTGTGTTCCTCACAGTTAGTCGATCTTTCATACTGGCTTCCTTAGAAACTGTGACCCTGGACAACTAAAGGTTTTATTGTTCCAGGAGAAAGAGTTTTTCTTTCCCAGTAATTATAGCGAACATCCCATAACTGGCTCTTACTGGACCTCCTTGGGCCATATGAGTAATTTTCTGTAACCAGAGATATTGAAAAGCAGGAATAACCAGGCCTGAGCACCCACCCTTAAGCTAAGAGTAATGGCGTCAGACCCGCCAGTTACACCACCCGAGATGAGAATGAGGTTTGTTGCTAAGGACAGTCTCTTACTGGAAGAAGAGAGATTCACGCTGGCCGGGCAAAGGCAGCACAGAGCCCCCACAAACCCCAACACTTCACGCGGTCGATGTCATCATCCCCACACATTTTCCCACTAGACAGGGGTCAGCAAACGTTTCCCGTAAAAGGCCAGAGTGCCGATGTTTTATGGTTTTGCAAGTCATACATGGTCTCTGCCATATATTTAAAAAAAAAAAAAAAACTCAAAAATGTGAAAAACTTTCTTAGCTTGAGGGCTGAACAGAAACAGGCTATGGTCTGCGTTTGACTTATGGATCCTACTTTGCCATTCCTTGCACTAGAGAGTGAACGTGCTGAGGGCAGAAGCCATATCTTTTTGGTATTAATATTCCCAGAGCTAGTGCATAGGGAGTGCTCGGTAAATGTTTGTTTGCTGAATAAATGCAGAACTGGAATGAGAAAATGAATTCGAAACTAATTTCACATATAGCATGAGAATCACCAGAGATGGAAGCTCATTCTCAGAAACCTGATAAAGGTTATCCGACCTCAGCCTCTTGGGGAAGACAGAGCTGGGGGAAAGGGGTGTGGAGGGAGGGAGAAAGAACAGAGTCGTGATGTTAAAGAATAATTCTTCATGCAGTTTTTGAGACCACACAGAGAATGCAGGAGGCCTTTCTGTTGAGACTGTGGAACAGAAAACGTCAAGATCTGGGAAAACACACCCACCTAAAGCATCACCTGGACAATAACCAGGACTTGCCCAAAGACAGGCTCACTGAAAGAAAGTACTGAGAGAACAGCCTTTGGTTTCAAACACAGAGCCAGTCTAAGTGATGTCTCCACGCTCCTGGAGGCTGACGCGCTCGGTCCCCTGCATGGCTCACTTGCTACGGCGTGCAGCTGTAGCAGCCATCGGGGAGAACGGAGCTTTGGTGAAAGCTGGAATGAAACAGTATAGGAAGAGAAATTACAATTGATATTAGGGAGTTTTCTTTTTAATTTAGTCTATATCATTATTTTCTTATTCCTCTTTCTTTAATGAACATGTATCTTAATTTGATATGTGTCACTCTAACACGTCAATCATTTCATGTCAATATTTTCTAGCACTACGATTCCAACAATCCCTCAACCTCGCCTACACTCCAATCCTTTGATCCCCATATCTGTATCACATGAGTCATTCTCCCTGAAGTCGTCGTCTTCCTCTTCGCGTGGTTTAAAGTACACAGCCATGGTACCGACCGCATGCAACTTCAGTCCCCTGCTCTCCATAGTGGCTGGATGAAGCCCCCCAAAATGCTAATTCCAAGAACCTGTGGATGTTATCTCGTTCAGAAAAAAAGGGGGGGGCGGTTCTCTGCAGATGTAATTATGTTAAAGATCGTGAGATAAGGAGATCGTCCTAGGTTATGCAGGTGGACCCTAAGTCCAACGAGCGGCCTCAGAAAGGACGCACACAAGACACACAGGGAAGGTGATGTGATGACACAGTCAGCGATTTGAATGACGTGACAGCGAGCCAGAGAGAAGAGGAGGAAGGAACGTGACCATGGGGGCAGAGAGGACAGTGATGTGACCACCAGTCAAGAAACGCCTACAGCAACAAGAAGCTGCAAGAGGCAAAGAACTCATTCTCCCCTGGCACCCTGGGGAGAGTTCAGCTCTGCTGACATCTCGATTTCAGGCTTCTGACCTCCAGGACTATGAGAAAATAGGTTTATGTTGTTTTAAGCCTCCCAGTCTCATGATTTGTCACAGCAGCCACAGGAAATTAACATACTCCTTTCTTAGTGTACCCTAAGTCACTCTGAACCTCCACGTCCTCTGGAACCTATCCCATGCACTAAACATGGCTGGACAAAACTCAACAACTGTTATTTTAAATCCATAACCACAAACATTCCTGACCCATCCATTCTTTCTTGCTCTCCTTAAGGGTGAATTCTTATCCTCGCTCTTGGCTGACAATCTTACTTTCTCTTTCACTGAAAATAAATGGAGGCCATCAAAGAATTTTCATAGACTCATACCACTCAACAGGCACTTACTCAACCTAGGTATGGAGATCGAGTATTCACACTACTCGTAACATCCAACGACAATCCCTCCATGAGCAGATCCATCCCTTCTCGCCCACCAAAGGTCAAGGCTCCAAAGATTTCCGTCTCTTCTCCATCATTTCCTCTCTACTAAGCTGCTTTCAGTTTACAAACATGTTCCTCTACTGCCATATTGCTTTACTCCCTTAGGCAGCAAAACTCCACTAAGTTTTCTGCGCTGATCCCTTCCAATTCCTTTCCTGTAAGCCCGCTCCATCAAGCGTTTGCCCCCACCACTCCATCAGCAGAATTCCTTTCAAGGTGAGTCGTGGCCCAGATGTAGCTGCATTCAGTGATCAGTTTCTATTTCCCCATTACTTGACTGGTCACTAGTATTCAGCAGAATCATTATTCCTTCCTCCTCCTTGACACAGTCTCTTTACCTGGATTTCAGAACCCCATACTCTTATTTTATGCCTAACATTCTCTCATTTTCTTTCCTAGTTTCTCCTCTTTTCCTTACCTCTTAATGTCGGCACATCCCAGGGATGTCTCCTGTCCTCTTCACTGTCTACGCTCAAGTTTTTTCTGTGATCTCACTGTCTCATGAGTTTAAATACCAGTTATTTGCAGGTAACTCCTAAGGTTAAGTCCTCAGTTGAGACCCCAAGTCCCAGGCCTCTTTATGCAACTGCTTCCTTGACACATCCAGGCACGTGCCCCTGGAACATGGGCATCTCCAACCCAGCAGCTCCAGGGCACGCCCCCCCGATTTCCCTGCCGGCATTCTCTTTCCACAGTCTATCCACTAATTGCAAAAGGAAAAAAACTTTGGCATAGTATGTGAGACATCTGTCTACCTACCTGTGTATTTAACACCCTGCATCCCAATCATCAGGAAATCCTGTTGGTTCTAGTTTCGAAATATATTGAGAATAAGACCATTATGTTCCACCTCTCCACCTCCACTGTAAACACCTGCTCCAACCCATCTGCTCTCCTGACCAGGCTCCTTATTTCCATCCCTTTTGTCTTGTAATCTATTCTTAACAGAGTCGCTAGACTGGTTTTGTTTCTTTTTTTTAATATATTTCAGATTATATCACTCCTCAAATAAAATCTTCCCGATAGTCTATTTCATTCGGAAAGGACACAGGACGTCAGACAGCTTACATCCATGTGTAAGTCTCCTCTTGTCTTCTGTGGCCTCCCCCACCACCCCCTTCGCTACGGCCATACTGGCACCCCGGCTGTTTCTACACAATGCCCGACACCCTCCTGACTGACAGCATTCACCCTGCTGTTACCTCAGACGGGGCTACCCAGTCCCCAGATATACGCAGGTGTATTCACTCCTTCAGGTCCTTTAAACCTCTGCTCAAAGGCCACCTTCCCAGTCACGTTCCCAGTGAGGCCTGCACTGACCACCCTATCTGGAACTGCGCTGCTTAAACTACCATGTTCCCTAGGTACCTTCCTGATAACGTTTTCCACAGCCCCTGTCCCTTTCTGCCAGGATAGCACGTGGCCCATCGTAAGCACTCGTCAAAATTCAGTTGAATAAATAATGTGGGCGAGTGGGCTGAGCGTCAGAAAGCTCGAGCTCTAATTCTCATTTGTCACAAACATGTACTAGGTCTTCGAGGAATCTCCTTTAATTCCAAAGCCTCTCATTCAAATTATTTGAAGAAAAAAAAAAAAAAACCAGTCAGGGAAAAAATATGATCCTAAAGGCCCCTTACAGATGCCAACATTTCAAAATTTCAAAATCTTATAAACTACTAATTTTTCTGACAAAGCAGAAAAGGAACTGACATCTATTGCGTACTAACATACTAAATATTTTAATTCATCACGTCACTGACTGGAAATTCCATGAAATAAGGTACTCTCTTCCCATCTAACTTCGAATGTTCACAATGGTTAACCACTGACGTGTTCAGTTAGGAAATACGTTACCACTCTGGTTGCTGTCACATACCTCTGGGGTATTTCCTGCCTAACAGTCTTCCCTTCCCTTGGTAACACAGCTCTCTGCCTTCCACATGACTCTAGAAGGAATCGATGTATTTACACAAGACGTCACACTCTGGCTGCGGTCAGTGTGGGACGTGCACAGCTGATCTGAGCTCGGCCAGTTGCTGTCCTCCCTCTGAAATCGCACGAAGTGGCAGCATCACAAGCTGGGAGGTGGGGGGTGGGGGGGCGAGGGGCTCCCATGACACTGAGAAGATTCCACTTTTCCTTAGATTCATAAAACAATAAATTCTCCTCTCAGACTGCTTTTTCTCATTTTATTTTTGAATTTTGCATTTGTTAAGTATAGAATTACAACCTAACTAGACACCAGCCATGTCCTGAGATACTCTGAATTCCAAACCCTATCCCTGCAAGGTATGATAAAGTTCGAGTGGGCATGCCTCAGAAAGAGGAACTGAGTTAATTAGACAAAACTAAGAGAAAACACATGAAATAAAATGTTGCATACCTAGCTAGGAAATACTTCTAAGAAACAGGAATGAAAATCTGAAATAAAAACCAATAGTACCAGTAGATCCATGAGCCCTTCTTTTCTCCACGTGCTTTAAGCCAAGGTTTGCAATTTCAAGAGGGTATCAGGGGCCAGGCAAATAACGAAAATAAATGTCCTGAACTGGATATTAAAAAAAAAAAAAAAAAAAAGAAAATTCTTAGAAATAGTAATGGTGACTATAGAAATTAGAGGAATTTTCCCTCACTTACAAGGGGCAGGATCTACCCCTGCCAGCCATTTGTTACCATTCCTGTAAATTTTCTGAAGAAATTCAGAATTTTGAGTCTTTAAGTGAAATATTTTTACGTGAAATATTTATAAATATTGGTTCAAGGTTTCGTAGGACTGTGCCGGCCAAACAGACTAAATTCAGACTCCAGCATCCATGTCACGATTTATGTGTTAAGCTCTCATTGGTTGTCTGAGACAAGGAGGGACAAGACAAAGTGTGAACACACACAAAGAACCGGGCGCGTGTGCAGCAGCCTCCCAGAAAAGCCCTTGGGAACGTTTTCTTCTTTGATATGACTGACTTCTTGAATTTCACATAGACAAAGCTGGATATTTTTAAATTATACGGTCATGAAATACTCCTACATACTCCTACGTGCAAGAAAAATGTAGTGGTGTTTTAAATTTATTTACTACATAACTGATCTGGACTTTCCTCACAGAAGCACATCCAACTGGACAGCACAGAGAGAAAATAAAGCATTCCAATCTATTTGTGCACACTCTTCAGACAATTCATTTTTAGCAGGATTCATGTTGTTTTACTGACTACCTCTTCTTCTCCCAGCTCTTTGCTACGATGGAATCTGAATAAATGATAGCGAGAGCGTATAGGAGGAACACATGGCCCCTTCCTGATGTCCTTCACTAGCTCTCCCATCATCTGCGGAGATGCCATTTGCCAGTGCGGTTAACTGGGCACCTTGACGGCATTCAATTCTGGAGCCGGTGGCTAATGAAATAGCGACATGTCCCTCTGGCTCAAGCACTGCCCTCAGGGAAGTCACCTTTGCTCTGCTGGTCCACTTTGGCTCTTTCTGGGTCTATGGGCCCCGAAGTCCAGCAGTAACTCCCACGTGGTCCCGCACGCAGGTGGGCAGCTCTGGACTCAGGTCCTGTCTGCTCAGCTAGTGGCCCCTCAGCCCCCCAGCACGCCTACGAGCCAGGCCACCAGGCTTCCTTCTGTACCTTCGGCTGGGATGTCTCCATCAACACAGGCACTAAGGTGGACTTTCTGCGGAAACCCACCCACCTGCTCCACCCTCCCGCCCCCTCCGCCTCACCAACTGCCTCTCCTGCCCCAGGCGGGGATCCACGGGCAGCGCAGGGGCCTCTGCCAGTGTCTAAAAGGAACAAGGTCAAAGCCCCGCTGGCCTGCAGTCCCCTCTGCCACACCGGATGTCACGAAAGCCCTTCGACTCCAGTGAGGCGGAATCCCCGCACGGGGTTCAAGCCCCCTCCCTCGCTCTGTGTCACTGTCCCCTGCGCGCCAGGACGACCTGGGGAGGCAGGTCTGGGCTGCTCTTCGTTTCTCCTCCTTTTGAGTATGAATATTCTATGACTATGAAATCCACACTTTTGATAATGTTACCGAAGTAAATGCTGAAATTTAGAAAACACCTTTCTCTCCACATCAAACTAGCTCCCGAGTCTTCCTGAGGACCTGAAAATCATATTTTGGGTGTCAGGGCTGCAAACTGACCGCCCTCCTCCCTTCTCTCCTCGCGTTCACGCCACCACGCTCCTCGCACTCGGGGGGCCGATGGGTGGAGGAAGGAGGTCAGGTGCTGGAATCAGTAAAACGCGCAGGAAGAAATAACGCGCTGCTCTCGAGTGAATAGTAAACTAAGGCAACAATCTCAAGCATACTTAACTTGGATGTTCTACTAACCAGACTCGGGGGCCGGCACAGATCCTTGCTTGTGCACTCCAATCTTAAGCTTCAGACCCGACCCATATTCCAACACTTAGGAGAGCTGGTGGGGAGGTTCGGTGGTCCCACTGTGGTCCGTGTTAGGGTATGTCTCTTCCTTTATGGAGCATCCTTTCAATCCTCTCTGATTTTAGTGAACGGTAACTAATATATGACTATTGATGTTTCTTTCTTTCTGTGCCTTTGTCCTCTATTCCACATAATCATTTTCTTCCCGATCTTATAATTTTTCCTTTAATCTAAAAGTTTTTATCATTATAGTATCAAAGGGGTTTTTCCATGGCAACATATCAGCGTTATTCTCTCACTCATTAACCATATTTATTTTAAAGCATTTATTAAAATTTTAAAGTAAAATTACTGATAAAAGCTATTTCTCATTTTAACAGTTTTCTTTTTTGAACTTTGAAAGTTTACTTTTGATTGATTTTTAATGACAGAGTCATCTTTTTTTCCATGTTAAATTGATTCTTGAGTACTCTATTTTTCTCTTAGGTGATGCGCCAGAATTAACCTGAACGTTTCTTTGATGTTTTAGTATAAGTATTATTTCTTAAAATCTGTTGTGAAGTATGCTCTTCATTCTATAGCAAACACGCTACATTTATAGACATGTATAATTTAAAACAAATAGTCTTTTCCAAAACTTTTGTCTGAAAGGTAATTAATCCCATTCAATTAAGAACAACTATTACACCAGCAAACCAATTTTTAATTATGAGTTTCACAATGTCTAAGTGACCTTGAAGAGCATGCAGTAACTCTGGGCCATGTTTTTTTCAAACAGATGACATAAATTAGATACATTCTCACCCACAGAATTATATTTTAGGATGTACAACTGGAATAAGGTGAATTATTCTCATTTTTATTGTCTTGGGACTACGTAAAAATTCTCAGAACGAAATCTTGGTGTTTTCAAAAGCCATTGCTTTTCCAAACATGAATGTTTACAAATCCATGGCAACCCTGATCCCTGTGGGTCCACAAAGACCCCTATGCATACCATGCCTGACGTACTAACTCCTTATAGAGGATCAGAGTTCAGTAATCCTGAGTCCACATCCCAGTGGAACTGAACTTGGCCGTGTGATGTGCACCAGCCAATGGAACAGGGATAAAAGCGAAAGCATGAGCATTTCAAGCGGCATCTCTGAAGGTCCCTGAAAGTCTCGGCCAGCTCTCCTGCCTGCTCACTCCGGCGCGATGACAGCAAACCCATATTAGAGCAGCTCCTTCAAACTGGGTTCTTTAATGAGACGTCATACGGTACCAACCAGAACCTGACCCACGGCCTGGAGGAGAGCTGCCTCAGCCAATCTCTTTCACAGATTGGTGAATGAGAAATCAATATACATTATTGTAAACCACTGATATTGGGTTTATTAGGTTCACAGCAGAAGTAGCATCTAAATATAGTAATTAATACCTAGAAGATGTGTGCTGGCAAAGTAAAAACCTAAAATATGTTATTTGGCTTTGGACCTGAGTGGAAGGCAGCATGAAAACTGTTACTTCAGACTAGACAAATGGTGACATTATTTATGGCCAAATATTTGGCAAAACTGTTACCTACAGTAACTCAGAAAGCAGGAAATACATCCAATAAATCTATGGTTTTGGGCAAGGAGATTTTGAGACAGTGTATTACTGACATGAGTTGTTTGTTAGTAGCTGCAGTTGATATCATGAGAAAGAGAAAATCCAGGAGAGAATTAGTGTATTTGCAGGAAGGAATAAAAAGGAAGAAGAGAATCCAAATATCCCTGAACTTTCCAAGTTTAAAGATGTAACTGATTCTCATCTCCAGCCTTTAGCCTTTAAATTGTCAGAATAAGAGAGGCCTGGGAGAAAGACCAGTCTAAAGCAAAGGTGTCACATCTTTTATTAAAACCTCTGATTGGATTACGATGTCTTACAGCATTTTTTTTTTTTAATTAGTTTTCAAAAAATGGTTCGGTGAAAAGACACTAAGGACACAATCCACAGAAGTCTAATAATTTCAAAATATCTGTAAGTCCATAGATATACTGGCACATGGTAGTGACTGGTATCAAATATATTTTTTAAGATGTTTCGAGAGAGTTACATTGCCAAAAGTGCTGTAAAACTAGACCAAATAAAAAAGACCGAGACTGGTAAAGAAGAGAAGCAATCACTGGTCTGCAACTCTCTAAGGACAAGGGCAGGCTGAGAATGTGGCTGGGCCACCCAGGACAACCCTTGCTTCAATGCCTGCCTCAGGTGTTATGGAGAAGCATCACGAAACAGGAAAGCCCACCGAGAAGGTAGAGTCAAAGCCTTAGAGAACAATGCACTTGAGACCTCTTCACAGGACCAGAACGGAGTCTATCAAGGAAAGTCCCTTAAAGGCGGACAGAAGGGCCTCGCAGTATCTGCCCCGCAGGTTTTCACAATATCTAAGTCTCAGTGACTACTGTGGGAGGCCCTTTCTTGCCCTCTTCCAACAGGAGTGATGATTACAGCTGTCTTGTGCCTTTCCTATCCTGTGTTGGAAATAAAAGAGGATGATAATTTTTTTTCTTTTCAGTTCGTAGATTTCCACGATGAGCTGCAACCAGCCATGACATAGAGACTATCACGAAATGTATGACTCCATAATATTTGCTGAACTGAGTAAAAGTTAACTGAGGCAGTATCGATGCACGCTATACATTTTGGTCAGGAAAGTTTATCGTACACAATTTAATCATTTAATGCATTCATTCAACAAATATGCGTCGATGCAATAAGCAGACCTAGAATCCTCTCATTGCTCTTCTTCTCTTCCGTCTTGATGAGTAAAAGTCATCATCCACATAACCATCAAATCGATTTCTCTAAAACGCAGAACCGACTACACTAGATATACCTCTGATTACAACCAAGTCGTGTCTCCTATCACCTACTCGATGAAGTTCATACACCTTTATATGTTATACAGGATTCTCCACAAGGTGGTTTCTGCTCTCATTTTCAGTCTCATGTTTTCCTTTTGTCCCCCACATTCACACTTATAAATCTTAAAGTGACGTGAACAAAAATCAACTGTTTGCGGATTCCCAATTTAACCAATTTTACTAGATGTATCCATGTACTACAGCAGAGTGACCTGACCAAACCAAACTGGCCTCTGAGATTTCAACAGAAAATCCGAACAACGAATGATAACTTTACAAGGACATCACTGTGCAACATTTGTTTTGTTTTGTTTCATAAGCCCCGTGACTCACCCCTCCTTGACCAGGAGTCATTCTACTAAATTCCTCTTTTAACTGAGCAAAAGTGAATTGTATGCTCAGGCTTAGAAACTTTGGTCTGTGGCATTATCTGTTGCTTAAAAATAATAACAGTAGTAATGTGAGGAGGAATCACGTGAGGGAATTATTTGATTTCATTTATTTCTCAAACTGCCGATAAAGAAGAAAGAAAATATTTATGGAAGGAAATAAGTAAATTTGGCAAATTACTTATTTCCCAAATATTTACTTCCAAACCTCCAAATGTCAGGTGATTTATGGCTCAGAAGAATATTGAGATAGTTTTATAAATTATATAACCATCCGAAGCACATCAGGACTCACATAATTTTTTTAAATGTCTGCTTATTTTTTTCTGAATTGTGTTGACTACATCAGGTTTTTCTCAACCTCAGCACTGTTTATATTTCAGGCCAGAGAGCCTTTTCTGCGTGTGTGCGCACGCGCATGTGTGTGTGTGTACATGTACGTGAGGGGGTGGGAATGTTGCCCTGTGCATTGTGGGATATTTAGCAGCATCCTGGCCTTTATCTGCCAGTAGCACCTACCCCTCTGGTTGTGACAACCAAATATGTCTACGGATCTTGCTAATTATGCCCTGGGGAGAGAGAGGACAAAATTTCCTGGGTAAGAATAATCTACACTGATCAAATTTTTCGAAAATTTCACATAATTTCCTCACCTCTGTTTATCTTTGTGTAGTCAGACCCTTGACACCAGCAGGCCATTTAGATGACCATCTCAAGTTTTTCTTACGAATTACTCTTCAGTCGTTTCAGAAACAGTGGGAAGCTTCTGGGAACGAAATCCCTCACCGAGTAACATGATCGCGTTTCTGCTGCAGCGCTGTGCAGTGAAAAGGACACTTTATTTTTCTTCTCAAGACCTCACGTTCAAGACGTGGTTTCCCAATAATCAACCAGTAAAACGCTCCTGCAAAATCGTGTAGCTCTCTGGGCCTCAGTTTCCTGATAAGCCAAACAAAAATTACATCTATCCCATCAACTTTAATGGGTTGCTCCGCGGATCCAAAAAGTTCATATATGTGAAAGTGTGTTATAAATGGCATTCTAAAAGATAAGGGTTTTTTGTTTTTGTTTGTTTGTTTGTTTGTTTGTTTGTTTGTTTAATTAAACTCTGTCTCTAAAGCCAGTTAGAATATGAAAATGGAGATGCCCAGCTTGAGCGATACTACATTTATTCTAATCTCAACTATATATAATATCAAGAAGGGCTATGGTAACAGTTAACTCTTTTTAAAGTGAAATGATGTAGCGAATATTCTCTGAACCAGTTAAATTTTAATTGCTTGTACATGGATGATTCTATAGTGCTTTGCTCAGATAAGTGCTTAATAAATACTTGTGGAATTGAATTAACTGAACCAAACGACATAGCTCCTTCTAACAGATCCAGCAGTGTGGCAGTTACTGGTTCCATCATGCAGAAATAAATTATGATGCCTTTAAATAACAGCTTCATATGGAACTGATAAAATACACTCAGAAGAAACTATTCTATTTCCATTCATTACTATTTCTTTGTTTCCTTTGTGTTCATTCCAATACCATAATATTAATAATGATTTTTATAATTTACCTTGAAGCCGATGGCTTTGAAATAGTATTTTACTTATCTTATGTTTTCTCATTCCACTTTTCTGAAATTTCCCCATTCTTCAAAGCCCAAATCAATGACTATCTTTTCCATAAAGTCTTCTATACGTACTCAGAATCACTTCAATTTTTTTAAATTCTATTTGTTGACTCTACAGAATCATAAATTGTACTACTGTACTGCGTTACTCTCGACTAAAATTTCACATATTTTGCATTTTATAAATGTTGTTCAGTAAACGGATGTTTGTTGGTTTTGTCTGTCCCTGAGAAGTGTAAATTCTATAAACGTAAGAGCTGTGTCTTACACCTATTTGCATTCCATGAAGAATTCTCCTTTCAGCAAATATTTGCTAAATATCTTCTATATGCAAGTCACTTTGCTCAGTGCTCTGGGGGATGCAGAGATGTGTCAGCTGCAACCCCTGTCCGCCAGTAGTTTAAATGTATAATTGATAAGTGGCCTGAAGCCTATCTTATAATTACACGAGTTCACTCATTTTAAGATATTTTAATATTTTCATTTAATTTCCACTACCACCTGTTTGCTGTTTTGCTGTTGATATTTTTTTTAAACTCAACATCTAAATGGGAGTCCAAATGAATCCTCTGAATATTAAATGTGTTGATGCGTGATGATATTCTAGCTTTTGCTTTCCCATTACATTTCTTTTCCGTAAAAAGAATGTCAGAATACACATTTAAATCGGAATATCTGATCTCATATAGTTTCATTTTCTTCTCTCAAGTTAGTCCTTTGAAAATTGATCTATTTAATCTTTAGTCCTCCTTATCCATTACTTTTAAATTCACAACCTTACTGCTCTGTTCAAAAGACTTTTCTCTTCCCTTTTCAAGTCGGCTCGCTACATTTTCCTTTGAGGTAACTCTGGAAAACATGGTCAACATATGTCTCTGGGTAAAAAAGGCTGAATAAATAAATTCTTACCTTCTCAAAGCTTATTCTTAAGACACTATAATTGTCATTATAAATGCTATTCATGCTGGAAACAAATGCCTTCAAAGGCCAGAAGGTACATTTGGATAAGACAGCCTACAATCAATTCCAGACAACTTGAAGCATTCGCAATGCCAATAACACTTCTTAAAAATCACTGTTACGGACATATGTCATTCTACATTCGTCCAGACCCATAGAATGTACAACAGCAAGAACGAACCCTAAGGTAAACTCGGGAGATTATGATATGTTGGTGCAGGTCCATCGATTGTCACATATGTACCACCCTGGTGGTGGCAGGGGGTTGATAATGGGGGACACTATGCATGTGTGAAGGCAAGTGGAAAAGGCAAATCTCTCTGCCTTTTTCTCAAGTTTTCTATGAACTCGAAACTTCTCTAAATATATAATAAATTCTTAATTTAAAATGAAATGAAAACATTAGTTCGGACCCCTATGTTCACGGCAGTGCTATTCACAAGCGCTATAGCCAAGATATGGAAGCAACCTAAGTGCCCATCAATAGACGGATGGATAAAGAAGATGCGGTACATATATACAATGGAATATTACTTAGCCATTAAGAAAATGAAATCTTACCATTTGCAATGACATGGATGGATCTAGAGGGTATTATGCTGAGTGAAGTAAGTCAGACAGAGAAAGTTAAATACCATATGATTTCACTTATATGTGGAATCTAAGGAACAAAAGAAATAAACAAAGTAGACTAAAACTGACTCACAGATACAGAGAACAAACTGATGATTGCCAGAGGGGAGGGGGGTTGGGGGGACAGGATGACACACGTGAAAGGATGAAGAAGCACAAATTAGTAGTCACAGAACAGTCACGGGACGTAGAGCGCAGCACAGGGAACACAGTCAGAGGTGCTGTAACTGTCGTGTGCCGTG
Organism: Pteropus alecto; assembly: GCF_000325575.1. NCBI lineage: Eukaryota > Metazoa > Chordata > Mammalia > Chiroptera > Pteropodidae > Pteropus > Pteropus alecto. The sequence continues at coordinate 5,754,359 of NW_006437828.1, forward strand.
CCAGGTGGGTGCTGGAGAGATCGGGGGGTCGCTTCATCAATTTACAGACATGTCTAACCATTGTACTGTATACCCGAAGCTAACATAAAATAATTTTTAAAAATCAGTATTATGTTTACTTTATTTGGGCCCAATAATCTAACTTTCTATAGATCATGTTTCAAGTTTTTTGAACTATTATATTAATCTAGATCTTTAAACCATGAGTCAATCATAGATTAACCTGGGGGAAATGCATATGCTCTGTACTTCCCACTTATCATCTGTTTGTATCTAGCATTGTTCCAATGTACCTGATATTTGTGTTAATAATAATAATCTGAACATGGACTAAAGTTATGTGCTGGCTACTTTGCTAAGTACCTGACATGTATTAGCTCATTTATTATCATGTAAAACTACAAAGTAAAAACTATTAATATCTCCATTTTTCATATAGTGAAAATTAGACCCAGAGAAGTTTTATGACTTAACTTTGGTCACCCAGCTATTAAATGACAGAGTCCATAATTTTAATTATTGTACTTTACTCCTTATATCATTTTTCATACATAATTACTGCATCGTTCTCTTCTATACTGGTATTTATATCATCGTTTTGTTATGTCACTAAAATTGAGATATAGGGCAGCTTTCATTAATAAAAAAGTTGAAATATAAAATACTTAAAAATATAGGTTTAGGACAAACAGACATTTGAATATGTAACTTAGAGGTGACTAATAACATGTGTCGCCTAAAGACCGAACCTACCAAGTAGCTCCCTTTATTAGATTTGTAACTCATATTTTTTTAATAAATAGAAATTTCAAACTTTACTGAGCACACTTGAGATTTTTCTAATATGTGCAAGCAAAGACAAAAATCTAACCAATATTTTTCTTTTAAAAAAATTACAAACACAGGATCTGTGGACTACAAGGCATATATGAAATGTTATCTCTAAATTGCAAGTAAAATCATGCAGAATCACCACAAAACATGACACCAAAAAAAAAAAAAAACATGAAAGAAGACATCTAATGATTTGAGCTAGCAAGATATCGAGATGCAATTTTTCTTAAAGAGTAACAATTGTACATAGTGAAAGATGATTTCTATTCATTTTTAGTGCCCTCCGTAATTCTTAGCATAAACACCAAATAAATACTGGTTAGTCGGTTCTCAGATGTGAGTTCACATTGTTAGTGGCAATACTGCTAATCATTCTCACTAGATTCCTCCCCCTTCCCTAGCTCTACTTTAGATACGTAAAAACGACTTGTGAGATGGCTCAGTTCTCTAGAACTGCAGTTCATCACGCATGACAGGCTTCAAGAGTCTGGAAACAACCTTCTCGGGATCTTATTGAGCACCTTGCCATGGCTGGGTGGGGTGACACTGTCAGCGCTCCAGAGAGAGGGGATCCCTAGAGCCACCTTGCTTCCTCCCCCACCAAGACTCCTGCGGGCCACTCTCCCAGAGCTGCCCCATTCCCATCACGAGGCCTGGCTGTTCAGCACCATGTCAGCGCCACGTGAGGCCATAATCCCAACCCAGCGACGCTTTCTTCTGCTTAAGCCTACCAGAGTTGGTGTCTTTTGCTTTCAGCAACAACGAAAAGAGCTAAAACAAAATCTTTACTATGAAAACTTCAGTTTAAAAAGACATGTACTTAGAATCAGCCCAGAAAACCTCCAATAGTTACTAAGGGATCTTCTTTATTAGAATCCTCATTTTAAAACAATAAATTCTGCCAATTTTAATTCCTTATTAAAATCCTCCTCATTTTAAAACAATAAATTCTGCCAATTTTCTTTCTTTTTTAATCTTTGCTTGGTTTAAACATCCAGAGAGTCCTTTTCACTGTACTCTCCTAAATACCTGGTATGATGACTTTTCATATCACTGACAAGTTAGTAGGTGAAAATGACAACTCATTTTCACTTTATTGTTTTGAATGCTAGAAAGATTAAATATATTTTCCCATATTCTTTGGCCATTTATATTTCTTCTTTGTAAAATAGCAGTTAAAGTTCTTGCTCATATTTCTATTGGGATGTTCATGATTTTCATATTGATTTGTAGAAACTGCTAGAAATATTAACTCTGTTGGCTAAGTTAAACATGAATTTCCCAACTTTATGCCTTCTAGTTATTAGTTATTCTGGTCCTTTTTTTTTTTAACAAATAGAATCCTCCTCATTTTAAAACAATAAATTCTGCCAATTTTCTTTCTTTTTTAATCTTTCCTTGGTTTAAACTTCCGATTGAATGTTTTGCATTGCCCTTGTTTTTAAATTTAATTTGTACACTTCACTCTGTTTTCTCCGGATTTCATACTGATAGAAGATAGAATTTTAACTTTTCCGATTTATTAGATAATTTCTTTTCAAAGAGCCCTCAATAATGTTTCATAATTATTCTTTTCCTCAGATTTGACGTATTCCTTGCGTTAGACACTTGTGATATTGATTTTCAGTCTTCATTCCTCCTTTTTCTGATAACACCATTACAAAGTGCATTTTATTGGGCAAATGTCAGTCATGTGTCCAATGGGTGGGTGTCAGGCTGATCCATCCAACAGATTAAATGAATTGGGTGTCCTTTTTCTGAGATTTGGATTCTTGAAAAGACAGAAAACCAGCTGAAAATGATTGGCGCTCATCTGTCAGCTGTGCCATGTGAGAAGCTCTGCTTCACGCCACTGCCCGCCCCGCTAGGTTGCTTTCCCTGACAGCCTGTCTTCGGCTCCCACTTTCCCTCGGGTAGCCCCACGTTCTTAGTCCTGCATTCACCCAGACTCCTGTCCTGCATTTACCCAGAGCCAGTTTATATTTCTGAAGCAAAAATACCTAAGGAGTAATATTTACACATTAATAGAAAAAGTCCTAAAGGAAATATAAAGTATAGATATATTTATTTTATTTTATTAGTTTCGGGTAGACAGTACGTTGGTTAGACCTTTATATTGTTTATAAAACGACCCTCCCCCCTTAATTGCTCTTTCTCTCCTCTGGCCCTCCGCCCAGCCACTACGTTAATGCTGACCGCGTTCCCTCTGCCATGCACCCCATCCCCGTGACCATCTAGCAACTACTGATTTGTACTTCTTTAACCCTTCACCCCGTTCTCCCAGCCCCCAACTCCCCTTCTCTCCTGGCCGTCCCCAGATGATTGTCCCCTATATTTGTCCGGTTTTGATTAGTTTGTTCTTTTTGTTTCTTGGATTCCACATATAAGTAAAACCATATGGTATTTATCCTTCTCTGTCTGACTTATTTCACTCGGCATAATAACCTCTAGGTCCATCCATGTCGTTGCAAATGGTAGGATTTCATTTTTTTTTTTTTTTAGAAGGTAAAATACTGGTGCATGGAGTTTGTTGTCTTAATGTAGGAAGGGCCAGAACATCACCCGATATCTTATGCTGTGTATGGTCATGAACCAAGGCTATAGGCTGCCTACACAGCCTCCGGGGTGCTGGCTGCTGTGCCAGTAACAGAACATATCCTTATGTGGCGCGAGAATGTGTACCAAGAGACCAGACCCTCTTTCCAACCCTATCCTCTGCAGCCAACACAAGGCCTCCCTACAGAGGACAGCTCAGCAGCCATTCACAAAAGGGTCTTAGAGAATATTAAGGACTCACTGAGCTCAGTTTCCTGGGAGGCTAAGGAATGACCCTAAGGAAAGGGCTGTTTCATCAGAGCAATTGGAGATGGAAAGATATGAAAAGAGGCTTCCCAAATGGCTCCAGGTCATTCCCACGGACTGACTGGACACCCCAAGTAGGGAGCCTGAGAACCATCTTCTGACGACTCCCCTCAGGCCTGCATTCTAACTGGAACTGCATTCCAACGAGCAATCACAGAATAGGATTCTCCTCTCAGTTGAAAACCACGCATGAAGTATAGTCATGTTGCGGTGTGAATACAGTAACCCAAAATTTCCCCTCAAACCAGTAGATTCTGAAGTCTTCCCTATGTTGATTAAGGTAATTAATTTTCAGTTGCTTTGGTCAAAAGACATGGTAATTTCTTTGAAATCTCTGTTTTTCTCCAAAAACAATGTACTTGGTTCTGCTTTCTAAATATACCCACATTCTAACCACATCTGAGCACTCCACCGCCCCTGCCCTTCCTCAAACCATCGCCATCCGCCATCTGCACGGAAGCGATGGGTCCTACGCTGCTCTCCATGCCACTCTCCCAGCGTCCCTGAAGTCTTGTCTGAAGGTGGCTTCCAGGCTAACGCTGTTAAAAATAGGTTCAACTCTATTTTCTCAAAATCCTCCAATGATATCCTTCTCACTCAGATTAAAACACTTTTTTTTATATATTACATTGAAAGCCCAATGTGATCTGACTCTCCATGACCACTGTGCCTCATCTCTATTCATTCCCTGTCCATCTCTCTGCTCAGACCACACTGCCCCTCGTCACTCAGACAAGCCCAGCATGCTCCCATCTCCAGGTCTTCGCACATGTTCTCCCTCGGCCTGGAATACCCTTTCCACAGGTGGCTACTTGGCCAGTTCCTTCAATTCCTTCGGGCTTTCACTCAAAAGTCATCTTCTCTCTAAAGCCTTCCCTGCCAGCTTCCTAAAACTGCAGTCTTCCTCCAGCATTTCATACCCCCTGCTTTACTCTGTTCTTCTCAGTGCATACCTCACCTATCACACCATTATTTACTTGCCTAATCATTTTATTGTGTATCTCTGACACACAGAGAATGTAAGCTCCAGGGAGGACAAAAGGGTTTTTCCCTCATCACTGACTTCATCATCCCAGCACCTAGAATAATAGTACCTGACACACGGCAGACACTCAAAAGCCATGGGTTGAATGACGAATGAATGATTCTTTGCTACTTAAGAAAGAAATTTTTAGATTCTCTGCCAGTCTTCTATTGAGAGTGTCTAGAGTATAAAAAATCATAGTTTCCTGGTTAAATAGATTACAAATACAAAATGTTTATAAATGTAGTAATAGTGTTCATCGTGACACATTTAGAAAATAAAAAGTATAATTTTTACACAAAAGACAGTGTACCTATTACTTGAGTATTTAAGTGAGGAAAATACATGATTTATAAAGATCCACAGAACTAAAAAATAGTCAAAGAGAAGCAGTAGCTTTTATTTCTAAAAAAAGAATTATGCTATCCAGAAAACATCTAGAAAGGCTATATCTGTGTCTATAAGATTATTAGTGTGACTAAAGTGGACACAAACTTGCCTAGCTGTCTAGGATATTTACATGAGGGAATAATCTTGAAGCTATAGAAAATAAATTAAGACAAAAAGGAAGCCTATCATTTTATAGAGTAGGTAATAAAAAATACAGAATTCATTGAGTACAGAGCAGAAGGGCTAAGAAATAGAAACGAATTATGAGAGGTTTACAAAACATATGGGTAAAATTAGTCCGTAACTAGTATTTAACAAAGGAGAGGGTTCAAGATCTATCCTGCACCTTTAGAGCTTCTTGTCGTGAAGAACAGCTACCAGTTAATCCCACTCAACCTTCCTGATGGCCCTGCCAGTGATGGGAGATTACAATGCACCTCGGGTCTAACTAACTGTAATACATTTTTTTGTACTCTTAGGTCTAAATATCAGCTCCATCTGGTTCAGCTGCACTTATCTAGATCTTGCTTCGGTTCTGTAAATAATAAAAATATTTTACTAGGGAAATAATAATACCAAATGCTGATCACTGGTTATGGGTTGCAAAAGAACACATTGCTTATGACACACACACACACATCCACACATCCACACACACACACCTCCTCACACACACACACACATCCTCACACACACACATCCTCACACACACATCCTCACACACACACATCCTCACACACACATCCTCACACACACACATCCTCACACACACACACACATCCTCACACACACACCTCACACACACGCGCGCGCACACACACACGCGCGCACACACACACAGAGACCTTATAAGTTCTAGTTTATGACTGCTTATAAAACTAAATTAATCTTCTACTATGTGGCACAGTAAAACAATTCAATGTATGGAATGACACACTTTTTAATCAAGTGATGCAAATAAATCAGATAACCTACATAAAATCAATATGCAAGTGATAATAAAATATAAAGTAATAAGAGTCTAAATATGAGTGGTGATGTAAAGCATTTAACCCTTTTTTCCTTCTCACATATGCTTAATAATTAGAACCACCTAGGGAGATATTTTAAAGTCACATTTCCAGGCTATACCTCCGGAGATTATAATTCAGAGCTCTGAGGTAGGATCTGAGAACATTAATAAACTATTATACAAACATCTGGAAAATTAATAGTTATAATGCAGTGCTGTGTTAATATTTGTTAAAGTCACCACTGACCATTTAAAACAAAATGAGATTAATATAAAGAGAATCATGGATAATCTGGAATGCTTGTCAAATAAATTTTTTAAATTATTACAATGATTTTACTTGAACAATGCAGTGATACAAGCTTGAAGAAGTCTGAAATATCTGGGATTTACACTTTGGGGACATAAGGAATAACTTAGTTGGGAGGAACCTTTCTGGACTCTGGTCATTGTGCTGCAGGGGTCAACCCTTCCACTGGAGCACCCGTTCACAAAACAAGCAAGTGTCACATTTCAAACACACACACAGAGAAAAGAAGTTACCATGTTAATTTCCACTTTTCTTATCTGATAAGATTAGACTTTAAAAGTTTCTCAGAAATGCAAAACATGTTCCTTCTCCAATTTCCATCTAAGAAAAGTTTAGAGAGCCCCATTTGGGATCCATCCCCACAGATGCAGCTCTGCCAGACATTATTTGCCTCTAAAATCTCAACATTAAGTCTCTGATATTGGACGTTACCCAGTTGCATATTTAAATCTCCAATTTTCAACTGGAAAGGAACAATAGTGGTTCCTGTCTACATAAATTGGCACTTTCTGGTTCAACTGACAATGCATCGTCTGCCCACAGAGCTGGGGATGGCTTGAGGCTCATTTGGAGGCAGAAACTCAAATGATATCACCTAGATCAGATTAAGTCTCTCTTTCATTTTTTAATTAATCAAAACACAATTAGACATTAAAATAAAAACCTAGCTTAAGACATAAAACACTTCAAATATAATTAAAGTTAACTTTGGATAGATCCTTGATCCTTTCCCTTTACCTGCCTCTTCCCATCTGCCAGATAAGAATCACTACCTCCTTCGGTGTTCACTCTTTCACTATTTGTTTACTAAATCCATAAAAAAGAAAAAAAAATACACACACTTTTTTTTGCATGCCTCAAATGTTTTATAAAGGTCTTAGAATATGTATTGTTCTGTAACTTGCTTTGTATGCTCAACGTGTTGGTTAGATTTATCCAGGTAAATAAGTGTAGCACTAGTTGATTTGTATTAACATCTATATAATGTTCTGATTCTTTTGTTGGACATCAGTGTTGCTTCCAATTTTTCACTACCAAAACAGGTGAAATAAACATTCTTATACATATCTCCCTTGGCAAATATTCAAGAGTTTTTATTCAGGATATCTTGACTTTTTCTTACTAATTGACAGGAATTCTTTATGTAATATTTATTACAATCTCTGGTTTAATAATAGAAATTGTCTTGCCAATTTCTTCTTGAAATTTATAGCTTGTCAAATATACAACAGATTTATATCTTGCTGTCATCAAATAATTCAACGTTTTCCTTTATGGTTTGTGATTTTGGAGTATATATTTTTAAAAATTCTTACCTAGTCCAAGATTATAAAAATGATTTTGCTTTTGATTAACAGTTTTTATATTTTTGCTTTTTCATATTTAGTGGCTTAATCCACCTGGAATTGATTTTTCTATATAATATAAAATTGATTTTGAAAATTTTTTTTCCATATGGATTCTTGCTTACTCTGGAAAGCAAGGGAAATAGGTAACTAATTCCCTCAGCTTGGGGTCACATGCTCTATTCCTAGATTTAAAGATAAATAAATATCTATCCGGAATATGGGAACTAAGAGAATATTTACATCCTACACCTCTGCTTTGGAAGTAGTTTGATTAAAATATTAAAAGAAAGCAGCAAAGCGTTTTGCGGGTTTTTGTGTGGGATTTTTTTTTTTTTTTTGAGGTTTTCATTTACATTCCCCAGACCAACTGTTCAGGGAAACAAGAATTCATAAAATATAGGCATAAAGAGTGTGAACATTGCCAGAAGTTTCCTCATGCACTCTCTATTGTAATCTAAGTTTCAAAGCGACCAAATGGGAAGCAAATAATAGGAAATAATTCCCAGTATAAAACTTCAGTTAGAAAAAAAGACACCACATTTCCAAACAGTTGGCTGCCTCCTCCCCACTTATCCCCAAGTGGAGCCTCAAAATTAATCACCTCCTCCCCTGACAGAGCACTTTGTTCAGAGGGAGGCTCATTATATAAGCAAACTCACACAACAGAGGACAAAACTCAGGCTAGCTGCCAGAATAATTAATCCAATTCTATCATTATAAAATATCAACAGAAAACTTCTAGTCACCAGATATATGGGGGTAAAAAATAGCAACAGGAAAGTGAACGATGAAGACTAAACAGCAAAACAACAAAATAAATCAACCGAACAAAATAACCTGAACCCTGAACCTTGAAGAAGCAAGTATAACTCATGGAATAGAAGGAAACTAAAAAATTAATCTCACCTAGGATCATAAAGTAAGATGCTACCAAAAACTGGAACCATCAGAGAGTAAGAAAAACCTATTGTAAATCAAAAGAGAAAGGCAGAAAAAAATAGGGGCAGAGAATCAAATAAAGAGGTCAAGCATCCAATTAAATAGATATATCAGAGAAAGAGAGACTAGAAGGAACAAAATTGTAAAATTAAAAAGTAGAAAAATATTTTCCGGCAGTAAAGACAAAGATCTTCACATTGAAAGGGCCCAATGAATGTGAAAGGTACCAGTTCAACACTCGAGCTTGTAAAGTTTCAGAAAACAAAAGACAAATAATTCAAACATTTGTCTTATAATAAAAAACATATACATGTGAATGAAATTGTCATCAAATTTAAAATAAGCAACACTGCATGCTATGAAAGTTTTGAGAGGAAATCATTTTATTATCAGGACAAAACTATCAATCAAATATAAGGTCATAATAAAAAATTTTCAATATAGAGCTTATTTCTCATATCTTTTCTTGAGAAAGAAGAAAGGCATGGAATATATGAAAGAAGGTAGTTAAAAAAAAATCCTCAAAAGATGACTACACAGCTGGCCTAGAAATATATTGGTCTAAATTAGAACAGGAAGTCAGTGAGCTATGATCAAAAACAGCCTCAAAAGAAGGTACAATGCATTCCACTTAACGAATACCCAATGCAGAAATCTGTAAATTCTTAACAAAAACAAAAACGTAAAATATTAACTTTGCCCAATATTAATCAAACTAAAACATACAGTATAGTTTTGATCAATTGACAAAATGTGAGAAAAGATTGTCCACTTGAACTTGATGTTTGAAATAGTCTCCTTAGAGTTCACAGGGGTTAAGATATTAGACAACCAGAAAAGAAAATCTAATCACAGCTTAGCAATTAGCTTTGTTGGGAGCAATGTTTGCATAATCATGGGTAAATAATATTTTCAACTTTATAACAGAAAAAGAGAACAGAAAAGAATCTAAAAGCTATTATTTCAACAATGTAAAAAGTTAGGGCTTATAGATATTGATCATTGATAAAAGGTGCTAGAAAGGATGAGAGTATTAATACCCTCATCTACATAACAGAATGTCAAGGGAAATGGTCTAGACTTGCTAGGACAAGAAGTACCAGTTTATGCATATTATTTTAAGTACAATTAGTAAACCAACAGACTAAAGATAATAATCTAAAAATGGACATTTGGAAAGATGAAGAGATGGATGGGGTTGGTATTGGTAAGCTCCATCTTCATCTTCCTTAAAAGAGAATAAATACGTGATCAAATGTTGATTATTCATGGCTATGAAAGAAATTACACCTGCAAATATCAAAAAAAGATTGTTTCAGCTATTAAAGGTGGTTTATTTCATAAATTATTTTTAATAATTTGTATTTTTATAACATACCAGAATTAGTTATATTTTTTCTTTGATTTAAAATAAAAAACTATTTAAAACCTACCACAAAATATCTAATGGAGAACGCAGGTAAATCGGCTACAGAGCCTAAGCCCATCTACTTAAAATAACACATGCGATGCAGCTCTGCCTCACTGACCCAGAGAGAATAAAGCTGTTGGGGCTGGAAGTAGACTCAAGGGCTTTCCTTGGCTGGCAGAGGGTTTCAGCCAGGAAAAGAAATACTACCATCTCAGATGTGGGTAATGAAGAGTGCTGTGTTGGTTAAAAGAAACTCAACAGTTATCGCGTTCTTTTTTAACTTTATGAATAGTAGTTTTAATACCATATTTATAAAATATTTTGGCCCCAAGCAGCATAAAAATAAAAGCAATATGATATTCAAAAGAACTTTTGTTCATTAAGATATTAGTACCTTTTAAAGTCCAAACAGAATGTTGATACCGAAATAACCAAGCCAAGTAAGGCATTTTGCTCCCTAAGGCAAATTTTTTTCCCATAATGCAAAATTTTATTTTAGGGTATTTCATATGTATCATTTTCATTTCTTTTTAAAAATTTAAGAGTATCTTGGTGTTACCTTAATATAGCATATCTACAAATATCCTAGTTTCTATTTTCATTTGACATTCTAAAAAGAAAAATTATAACAATATTGGGTTTTAATGAAAATCACTCTTACAGGACTACTAGTAAAACTATTTAAGATCTTTTTAGGTAACTGTATGTATCTTTATTATAATTATGTCTCTATATAATTTTCCCTACCTTTTATTTAATATTCCTTAAATAATGTATTACCCTTTTAATAAGCTCTAAATTATTGCATATTCTTCTTCCAAAGTCACTTTGTCAATTTTAAATAAACTGATTTCCTAAAAAGCAACATTTATGATATCCTGAGTTATTTATCAAATTTTTAAAACTTTCATTCCATAAAGTTCAAGGTAAGTATCGTGAGTTTCTAGTCTGCATATCCAGTGATACTATGGAACACTGTGAATTCCCTTTGAGGCTACAGATGGTTTTGTTTGTTTGTTTGTTTGTTTGTTTAACAGTGGTTCTGATACTTCTGTAAAGCTCTGGATATTTTGGAAATCTTCTATATTCTCCATTATATTTTCCAAGTCATAAAAAAATTTATATTGATCTAATAGTCAGACATATTAATTTCAAAAAATCAACCGAATTGTTCAAGATATTTCAGGGCAAATTTACTGATTTTTAAAAATATTTAGTATTTCAAATTTCCAAATTAATAAATCAATTTGACTAGCACTAAAACCATGTAATGCCATGGCAAATGATGAATTTTTTTTTAATTTAGTTGCATTTTTACATTAAAGCAAAATAATTTTTTAAAAAATGATGTACATAATAGTGGCACCACCACCCTACAAGTAGAAACCCATGAAAATCATGTAGTATCCATGATTAAAATGTGAAAAGTCAAAGCCACGTACCCAAACGTTAAGATATTTTTTGTGGTCCAATTAGTTTTACGAGCACTGATTAAGAACGTATTAGATAAAGCCTTACATAGACAAAACCAATTTTTTGACCTGTAACTTCCCATGATTAGAATTAAACAAAATCATTTATAGACACTGTACTTTGGAAACTTTAAAAAATAATATTTGTGAAAGAAACAAATTATTTGTTTACCAACATCCCTTTCCCCCGTACACACAGCTGTATTGGTTTTTCTTCCAGACAGATTCAGCCACGGGGCTAAACTCTGGCTGGAGGAACGTAGGCTGGAGTAAGGTCCTCCACTGGGCCACCTTGTGGAGGTGTGACTCTTAGCTTTTTTCCCAGTTTTTCTAGCTGGATCAAGAAGACAAATTGGGAGGTGCCTGGGTCCACAGACCAGAGCTCCTCCCCACTGCCTTGCACTGGGTTGTGACATGGAGGAGAAATACAATTCTGTTATACAAAGCCACTAAAATATATGTTTATATAGCAGGCAGCCTACTTTATTCCACAAAATGTATCAAAGTCACCAAGTAACAGAATAATAAGCAATCCAGATTAAGAATTAAGAGACCTAGAGTCTACCCCTGGACCTGCCATCTCTCACACTAACAGCCAGAGTCAACTAGCTCAGTGGTGTCACTTCGGATAAGCTTCATGACGGCAACATCACCTCTGCTGACTCATACCACTGAAAAAAAGCCCAAAACAAACAAAAAACATTAAATATTTTGTTTGGCAGCCATTAAGTTGATTACAAGGGTGGACAGATATCCAGTTAATTCCACAGGAAAAACAAGCAAGCTCAGAGATCTTCAAATGACAGCAACCAAGCAGCAGAAGCACTGGGAGACACTAAGTCTCTGTGACACCTGCTGCCTCCAGTGACTCCTGGGAAGACTCTGCACAGACACTCTACCTCTCCATGCCTGTTTCCTCGTCAGAAGAAGGAGAGGATCAGGCCAGAAAAACTCTAAAGTCTTGCCCTGACTGCAAGACTTCACTATGAGAAATAAATAACAGTTGTCGAGACATCATGGAAATGCTGGTTGGCATACTCACAGACGTGATAAGCAATGACAACCGTGCTAGAGCTCTTACAGAGCTGCGTGGGGAAAGGCAGTGGCCTTACTCCCAGCCTCCCTTCACCTCCCCTCTCCTTCCCCTTCATCACACACACCATCCTCCATCACCTACAGAAGTCCATAATGCGACTCATTCGTTTGACGAACTTATTTGAAAAGTAAATGCCAACTGTAAGGAAGATAAGACGTTAGTGGTGTCTGAGGAGGACAAACTAGTATATGATACATACTTTACACTTCGGCGTAACTATTTGGAAATTATGTGGAAAGATTTTCAAGTAACGAAGTCCTTCTTAGGAACATTGTTTTATAAACAGGGATTGTGATCTCAATACAAAGTACTTTAGTGAGCAAGCCATCGGGAGGGACCTCTGAAGAACCAGTAAGATTGTTGAATGCAAAACAGGAAGGCAAGAGGGAGAGTGATAATCGGGGGAAGGAAGCAGAATGAACTATGCACTCATGAGGATGGAAAGTATGAGAAAGTCCATTAACTTTGGGTACAATATAAGACATTTTACTCCATGTGGTCTCCTCTGCTACTTCCTGATCTCACAAATGTATTTCTTAGGATCTCCTGGCCTGTTCTCCTTCTACATCTGCCACTTTACCACCTATATGCCGATGATTTTTACATCTGTTTTATTTCATTTAAAAAACAAAACATGTATATGACACTTAACTATGCCAGACACTTGCCTAAGAAGTAACATTTATTAGATCATCTGGATCATCACAGAATCCTATAAGGTAGGTGTACTATGTTAATACCCATGTTACAGGTGAGGAACTGAGGCCCAGAGAGGTTGACTAGCTTACCCAAGGTCATGCAGGTAGTAAGGGTTAAAGCTGGAAAATAGCCATTGAGTTTGGACACATCTCTGGCATAAATTTGTGAAATTATTTATACAAACAGATGATGAAGACCTGAAGAGGGTTCAGTGTCTGACTGCCATGCGTACAGAATGCTGGGGAAAAGTCAGGAGTAGAACTTTGGAAATGTCCACTTTTAGAAACAAAAGAAGGGAACAGAGCCAGTGACAGAACTGGAAACAAAGGCTGCCAAATAATTTGGGGGGAAAAGAGGCAAAACGGAAACATAGTCTACCGAGTGCTAACACCACAATACGGGGTGTTCCTGTGACTTCTTTAAGAGCCACTACTAAGATCGATGAGTAAGTAAGAATAAAATGGAAACGATGAATTTAAATTTATAAAGTAAAAAGTGGCATCGCAGACAATGCATTAGAAGATCTGGTTCTACTGATTCAGGAGTGTGTTTTTTTTTTTTTTCTTTCACTCTCTTCGCCTTTATTTTCTTCAGCTAATAAAACAGAAGAGTTTGGCTGAACAATTTCTATCGGGATTTACGATCTGATCAGAATATTGACTGCCTAGGGAGAAAGGAGGCAATCTGGAGGATAGTGTGTTTGTTTAAAGCAAATTGTTTATTGGTGAATGTGCTGAGGGGTAACCTAGCTCTACTGACTTCAACAGCTGTCACTTAGCCTTTATTTTCTTCAGCTAATAAAACAGAAGAGTTTGGCTGAACAATTTCTATCGGGATTTACGATCTGATCAGAATATTGACTGCCTAGGGAGAAAGGAGGCAATCTGGAGGATAGTGTGTTTGTTTAAAGCAAATTGTTTATTGGTGAATGTGCTGAGGGGTAACCTAGCTCTACTGACTTCAACAGCTGTCAAGAGACCCAAATGACTCTGAGACGCACAAAACTGCTCAAAGAAAGCGAAGTAAAGATCAAATCTACTAAATTTTCTTCGTTTTCTAACTTCACCTTGTAAGTGAGCATCCCCATGACTCCTTGAGAGGCTGAGGCTAAAATTACCACCAAATGCTCTTTTCCTATGTCAGCCCTTAATTTTGGTCTTTTGATCCCCTTGGGATCTCAGGTTCACATGTAGCCATTAAGTGGAGCGACCAAATGTGAACTTCTGCTATTCACCATCATTTGATGTAATTTCAGTGTCAACGTGTTCACTTTTAAAATTCCAGTAACACGTGTTGAAACCGAAACAAACAAGCAAACTGCATTCTCTGGGCATCCCAAGAGGTCACGGAACGAGAGCTGAATGCACACCAGCATGTCATCCACAGACCAGCAGAGGAAGAAACATCAGCACTGAGATGTTAGGAGCCAAAAAATGAAGTGATAATCTGTGCATCTCAATTCTCCATCCCAAACTCAAAGGCCTTTGGAATACATGAAGGCCGGCAGTAGAAACTAATGGACGTAACAGAGCCCTCCATGAAAAGGGGTCTCGAAAGCTACTTAATTCAGCCTCCAGATCCCACGCATGTTCTTAACGTCAGGGTAGTGAACACTTGTCTCTTTCGAACCTTCTAAACTTCCCTCCTATGTTTTGTAATTTTCTACTCAATGAGTCCTACGTCTCCAGGTAGGAGCCTTTTGCCAGCCTCTTGCAGCTGGGGCACAGGCTTGCAGGTTCTGTTGACGGGCTCGTCGGAAACATGCTCCTGAGATTTCTTTTAGGAAGAGAGCGGTGATGTGAAGAGGGCAGAATTACGTGAAGCTGGCAAAGGGCAGAAGGATGTCCCATTCTAGAGGCACGACACAGGTCTGAGCGGAGTGTCTCCTGCTCAGAAGCGCGGGGAAGCCACCTGCACCTGGCGACACCGGTCCGTTTCCCTGAGTAGCATGATGTATGATGTGGATAGTTCCGAGCAGCCCAACCAGAGCTTAACCCCTTGCCCTCCTGGAAAATGTGGATGCCTCTAATGTCCTTTATAAAGTCCCTTTCACCTTAAATGAGATCGGTTATATTTTTTGCAACGAAGAATATTTCCCTTTACATAGAAAATTCAAACAGTTGATTTTTTGGAAAGATATATCTGTACAATTATAATAAAGACTACATGCCGGTCCTATCCACTGTGTCAATTTTGCCCATGACTATTTTTTTCCTCTCAACCCGCTTCTTGAAATGTGCATGGCTCCCTAACTGTGCTGGCTTCATTCATTTATGTATTCATTCAACTGTGATATAGTGCACATCTATAATGCTTATTGAGTGTCTAGAATCCAATGAATGATGATGGCCGAAACTGTCCTT
>NW_006437828.1:5770259-5840322 GCF_000325575.1 Pteropus alecto
GAGAGCTGGTAGGATGGCGGACTAGACAAAAGCAGGGTTCACTTCCTCCCAGGTCCGCGCTGAAATTACTCCGCAATTATTATAAAATAGTCAACGTGAAGAATCACCTGAAGTCCAGCTGATCATGACACCTACGTCTGATAATATAAAGAAGGAGCCACGTGGAAGCCGGTAGGAGGGGCAAAATCACAAATCGGGCTGGACTCACACCCATGGGTGGTGGAGGATCACCCAGAAGGAGAGCAAGGCTTCAGAGGCCGCCCTGAGAAAAGGGGGGTTCATGGCCTTATTCAGGGACTCCCCAGCCCAGGGGAGAGGAGTTTCCAGTAACTCTGACTGTAAAATCCAGAGGGGATTCCAACTGTCTGGGTGAGACAGAAGGAGACTGAACCCCTAGGCGCCCCTTTGAAGAGCCCACACTCAGGTTCTCTCACCTGCCGACACTCACCTGGGGAACCAGCGGGGGGTCAGAGGCCCACGCGGGATTCATACTGGGAAGGTCTGCATTACCTGGGACCAGAATAAGGACTGGACCGGCAGCCACCATCTTGCCTTAGTCCCGCCCCTCTATGGGGTAATCTACAGACCAGGCCAGCTCTGACTGTGCAGACCCCTCCCACAGGGCCGAGCTCTGACAGGAGGAGATCAGCCCGCCCCACCTTACCTGCAGATTGCCTGGGGCTTTTGTGGCTGGATGGCTGCCACGCCCTGTGACATTCAGAGCCAAACATTCACAGCTGGCAGCCAGCGCTGTGAGCGCACATTTCGGAGATAGTTTCAGGCAGATCACTGCTGCCCACACGAACATGGGCAGATCTCAGGGATCTGTGGGCCAGTCCCAGACAGCAGCTGGGCTCACTGTGCATGTAGAGGTACATATAAATCCTATTTATAGATAAATACCCTATGATTTCATTTATATGTGGTATCTAAGGAACGAAAAGAACAAACTAATCAAAAACAGACTCACAAATATAGAAGACAATCTGGTGATGGCCAGAGGGGAAGGGGTAGGGGAGCTGGAAGAATGGGGTAAAGAGTTAAGGAAGTACAAATCAGTAGTTGATAGATGGTCACAGGAATGGGGAGCACAGCAGAGGGAACGCAGTCAGCATTAATGTAATGGCTAAGTGGAGGGCCAGGGGAGAAGGAGCAATTAGGGTAATCGTTTTATAAACTGTATAAATGTCTAACCAATGTACTGTGTACTTGATACTAATGAAATTTTTAAAAATAAATAAAATAAAATAAAGGATGAGGATGAGTAGATAAATGTGGAAGTGGATGTTTGTAGAGGTAAGGAACAGTATATGCAAAGTCTTAATTCCAGAAAAAGCATCTCTGCCCCAGGAAATGCAAGGCATACAGCAGGATTCGAGATATAATCAAATGGGGCTGTGAAAAGTGAAGCTAACAGGTAAGCGAGGAACAATGCAGAAGAAAGCAACAGTCTTCTCCTAGCATGTCCCTTCCCTTCCCTCTAAAGTTCACTCTCTTCTGCCTAAAAAAAGCTTCTTCTTAGGTCATGCATTATAATATTTCTCATTTATCTTATTCTACAAATATATCAAGGCTTCGCTTCACCCTGTTAAAGGAAATCACTCCAGAACTGTGTTCCCAAGGCTGGTTACGTTATATTCCTTATCCTTGACAACTTACCTCTTTATCATTTGTCCGCTTCCCAAGATCTCGTATGAAACAAGTAAAATCTGGAGCAATCCTGAGCGAAAGCTTTAGGGTACTTGGAACTCTTTCCTATATTCACTCATTGTATGTGCTCTGACCACTAACACCAGGTCAGGCTGTGTTGGGTGCTGAGGATACAACAATGAACAAGATAGGCATGACCACCACCCACAGAGCTTACAAAGGTACATGTTTTATAGTCTGGAGCTCCTTGAAGTTCAAGGACTCCACATCACTAATTAATTACTTATCAGTACTTAAGGGAATGCTGTGCTCCATTAAGTACATGCCAAAACTTTTTTTTTTTTTTTTTTTTTTTTTTTTGGTGATAGCTGCTCTGAACCACTCAGGGAAAGGTGTGTTGTGTTCTTAATAGGCCCATAATTGTTTTTGTTTTTTTTTTATGCAGCAAAAAGAGAAGCATTGAAGTTCTATTCATAGCCTAAATAGCTGATGCTTTATTATTTATCACTAGCAAATTAGCCAAAAAATGTTTTTATTGTATTATTTAAAACTGAAAATAATGGCTTGTTATGATACAATTTTTTATTAAAGTGATTCACGTGTCTGGCACTGTGTATAACTGAGATCAGTTACAATGTGCTAAACAATAAATGGCAAATGTGCCTTGCAACTTGCTACAGACCAGTGATGCTCAAAATGTGGTCCCCAGAACAGCTCCATCAGCATCACCTGGGACCTTGTTAGAAATGGAAATCTGGCATCACCTAAGACTTACTGAACCAGAAATTTTAAAGGTAGGGACCAGAAATCTGCATTTTAACAAGCCCTCCTGGTGATTCTGATGCACACTTAAGTTTGAGCATCAAGATGCAGAACCATTACACCTCATGGTTTTCAAATCTTTGACCTTAAAAAAGATGACAAAAGAATAAAATTAGTCATGTAAAAGAGTCCAGTTTCACTAGAGATTAAACAACTGCACAATAAACAAACATGTTATTCTCTATTTTATTAATTAAATTAGCAAAGATTTTTGAAAATCACTCAGTGTTGGTGAGGCCCGTGTTGGTTGGGAGAGATATACATTGGGGGGACTATAAATCTGTTCACATTCTAAATGGGAAGCTGACAACAATCAAAGGCCTTTAAAATTACTAACATCTCACCCTAAAATTCCAATTCTGAAAATGTAATGTGAAGAAATCAGATTAAGAGCTTCAGCTCTGAAATGAAGCACATCTGGGCACAAATACTCATTTCACTTACTTTTTCTTTTAGCTTATGACTTTGAGGTACATTCTTTAAACTTCCTAAGCTTCAGTCTTGTCTGTGAAATGGGGTTAATTACAACAATTTACCTCACAAACCTGTTAAAAATAAATTATATAATCCATATTGAGTTGCCAGATAAAATACAGAACATCCAATTACATTTGAATTTCACATAAATAATAAATTTTTAGTATTAATATGCCTCAAATATTGTGTGATACATGTATATACTAAAAAATTATTCATCATCGCCTAAAATTCAAATGTAATGGGTGCCTTGCACTCTTATCCACTACATAATGCAACTTGACCTATGATGAGATAGGTGTTCAATAAGTATTATCTTTTCGTTTATTTTATTTTTACTTAAAAGATTTATAAAGCAAACTGGTGATAAGCAAGCTTGCTGGTTTAAAGTGAGATTAGCAGTTCTGTGAAACCAAAAAAAAAAAAGTTTATACTTATGAAAACTTCAAGACATGCAGATGAATATGCTGAAATACAATCTTAGGATGTCTCATATCTAGAAATACCTCTGAGTAATCAAAGACATTCAGTAGCTTGGGTTTGAATAAACCCAAATTAACTGGAAAACCTGATTTGTTAAAACATTTGAGCATCCCAGTTCTGCTGCACTATAAGAAAATATTTGCTTATACATGTATCAAAAAACTCCTTTGATAATAGAACAAAATAGAGAAAGTAGGGCTGCTGACTTTGTAAGAAATAGAAAGAAACCCATGTGTTATCAATTTGTTACTAATAAAATGTAAACATCCTGGAACTTTAAATTGCATTTGATTCAGCAACCAAAAATAAATGTCTTTTTAAAACCGTAAAGTGATCTCTTTATGCCAATAAAATTTAGTGACTCGTAATTATATCCCAAAGTGTATGAGACACAGTGGAACACGTAAAGTATGAACGGTGGGTTGCCATTTGCCCTCTTCTCCCTCACTTACAGATTGTAGCTCGAAGCAAGTCTCAGTGCAAGTGTCGAAAGAGGACTCCATGGTGACAGGGTCCGTCTTCACCATGCAAGTGACTGGATCATGACTGGTCATGAATGAGCGAGTCACTTTGGCTGTCTTAATGACAGATGGGGACGCTTCCCTGATCAATTCTGCCTGCCACCGTGACAGGTACTGACCCACGGGCAGCTGGAAATGACTGAGCTGTGGCTGAGTTCTCTGGCTACAGGAGGAGGAGCTGGCTAACGCTGGGGTTGTCTGGAAAAAGGTGAGATCTTTTCCTTGTGGGTACGTCTGAGCAGGATCCATGGAAGAAGGAACATTGGATTTGGGTCTTGGAAAAGACTAGGATTAGGTAGATGAAGAGGGGAAACGAGGCATCCAGGCAGGTGGGAGACTCTAAGAGCCAGTCTACCGGGGACGGATGAATCAAGTGGAGCACAATGTTTCTGAGAGAAGAGAATAGGAAAAAAAAAAAAAAAGGTGAAGGGACTATGACTTTGGACATTCCTAGAGGTACCAAGGAGTATGGCCCTTAGTGTACCACAAGAGGAAGATATCGGGGTTTTGTAAACAGAGGGGTGATAGATACGAATTTGATTTTCGGGAGGCTAACCCTGCAGGAACCCAGGAAACGTGCCAGTGGAAGGAGGGGATGGCGGCAGAGAGATGAGTCAGAACTTCTCCCAAGCGTCCTGGCATGAAGAGGCGAGAGACCAGATTCACGGACACAGAGATAACAGAAATAAAGCAGCCTTGATGGAAATGAGCCATAGGAAGCAACAATCGCTCCAACCGGGTTTGTAGGAGCAGTAAGATGGATGGAGAAGAATCTGGCTTAAGTCGGGGAGAGGGCAGTTTGATAAAATATCAGTGATGTCTTGGCAGGGTGTTTAAGGGGAAATGCCCACAAGCAGGAGGAAGAGCAGAATCATATCTTTGAAAAGAGTTTATTGACATAAATAAAAATCGGAGAGGCCATTGCAGGGAAAGACAACTGAGGCGGTGAAAACATAGTAAAGAGAAGGGGTGGAAACGTGAAAAGAGCAACCGATGAACATTTAACCCCTGAAATAACTTGTCATAAAAGATGGGTGGAGATGAACATTTAAAATACGGGACAGGAGTTGTAACAAGAGGAGTATGGGGAGACAAGCATGGAGTGTGAACTCCCACCTGGGTGTGAATGGTGGTGTGCTCCATTAACCGAAAACAATAGCGCCCTTATCAGTGAGTGTTCAAAGTCAGGCCATCGGGGTCACGTACCCAGGGCACCAATCAGCAAGGGGTCAGAGACCACCCACTAAACATAATGAGGTAAAGACAGCTGCATCTCTAGAAACTTCTTGAAGAAAGATTACTGTACATGGTCAGAAGGAACACTTCAGCCATTTGGATTGGCAAGGGGCGTGGTGAGCACTCGGCAACTTCCTACCCCATCTTGCCAGAGGTCTTTCAACATAAAACTGACTTCCCCTCGACTGTTTTGACCGAAGAAAATATAGGGCTTTTATTTTCAAAATGCTGCCACAGTCACCTGAGGGGGTATCATTTCTGTGCCTATTCTTTATCTGGGGCTCACTGTCCCATCTCGTTCAATGCTGAACAAACATTTGAAGAATGCTGTTTTAGGGGGGAGCAAATTAGCCTTCCGGAAACACCCAGAGGTCTCAGCCTGGCCCTGACCTATCTCTTTGTGGTAAAGATTAAATGTATATAAAGCACTCAGGGCAGAGCGGGCACGCCATCCAATAATGATAGCTTTCAGAATTGTCATCCAACTAACGTGGCTATAAAAGGGGTCTTTGTAAAGCATCACCGAGAGAGAAAGATAAAAATACAGGTTTAGGAGTGAGCATAAAAGGCTTTAATGGAACACCAATGAGAGAGGACAAAGGAAGATACTGAAATGAGGAGATTCTGAAATACATGGGTTAGTGTTGAAACCTCAGTTTTAATCCCAGCCTACAATTTACAAACTGGGCGAGCTGGAGCAAGACAGTTAACTTCTCTCAGCCTGTTTCCTACCTAGCCTATACAGTTAAAATGCCACTTCGTAAACTTATTGTGGTACCTGTTGACAATCAGACAACAAAACGAAGTAGCAAAAACCAAAATGAAGGGTGAAAGAGAATGAATAATTAAAAAATGAAGCCGATTCTTAGACATTTAGAAAGATTGCCAAAGTAGCTGCAGAGATTAGTGGGGTCCGGTGATTGACCTACATGTTATGTCCCTTCCTCTCTACTTCTCTACCTCTCTTCCTTCTTTCTTAATGCAGGAAGAACTATTCTTTGCATTAGAAAAGAAGTCACCACTTCATAAAATGACAAGTATAAACCCACTAATAATATGGCTCTCTTTGCTGGGATTCTTTCCTCCTTCTTTCTTCTTTTATATACAGAGCACAGTATGAAGTACATTTGGAGAAGCCATGAAATATTGCATTTCCCTATATATGGGATATTCTTTTATCTTAGATTTATTTTTGCGCTGCTTGTTAATCGATTCGAGGTTTCTATCACTAAGCTGCCAAACTCATTTCTTGAATGATGACTACGAAGGCGAGGTACGTCTCATGCTGGCTGGAAACGGAATCCCAGACAAACATGACCCAGGAGAAAGCCCTCTGAGGGGCTGCATTGGGGCCTTATGCTCTGCCCAAGGCCTGCTCATGAGGAAACGTGCCTGTGATGGACCAGACAGAGGGAGACTGAGTGATAATGTGACACTCAAAAATATTAACCTATCACAAAAAGTAGCTGATAATCAACATCTTTTTGCTACTTGATTAGTTTTTTTCATTCTTGTCTCTGTAATACATGCTTTTATTGTAGTCAAGAAAATAGTGATGTTTAAATTTTAAAACCAACAGGAATATTCTCTTCCCTACTCTCTTTCTCTCTCCCTCATTATCCTCACTTTTAACTTTTTTAACCTCCCTGACTCTTTTTAACCTCCCTGACAGCTATGCAGAAACACCTTATGGGTCACTGATGTGATATCTAAGAAAAGCCACTGTTGTTATGTTAAAAGTAGGATGTTCGAGTTTCATGCATCTGTAAACAAGGAATGGGTAACAATCCCCGAAGATTTGGGGTGATTTCCATTTTAATCAAATAGCATAAACTATTAATGTTTACTCTTAAATTTATAATAACGGATTAAATAGTAATATTGCTCTCTGGGAAAACAGACATCGTAGTGCTAGTTGCCTTGAAATTGCATTAATAGATAATATCACGGTTGTTTTGGCCTTTGGTCTGTCATAGCTTACATTTTTATTCTCATTGGTGTTTTAAATTGATAAACCTAAATCTTTTCTAGTAAAAGAAAACATTATACCTTTGCTTAATTGCAAAAATATGTTTTAATTTCATTTTATATTCCAGTTATTTAAAAAACAAAAGTTAGCAAGTCATTTTTCTAAGTCAACAAGACAGGTGTAGATTAATTGAATAGTGGTTTCACAGAAACAGAAAGTATAAAAATGTGTCTTATCTCTCACTTAACTTCTAATAGAGCCACACTTACATCATCTCAAATGGAGAAAACCCATTTAAAGGACTCAAATATACTTTCCTCCTCCATTTTCCTCATCTTATGAACGAGATAAAATTGACCTCATAAAATTCAAATTTATACATGGAAATTGATTAAGGAAATTTATACATGGCCCTTAGCACATTGCCTAGCATATAATAACTTCAAAAAATTAACTACTATTTTCTTCTTCCTAAAAAAAGTTCATATATGTATATAAATATAAATGAAAAGAATTTTCAAGACTGGAAACTAGAATGCATTTCCCTATAGAATCATTTATTACAAGCTGCATTCTTTTTTCACCAAACGTTTCTTGAGCATGCACCATCACCCCGCTATCTATTGGCAACAGGGATAAAAATGCTAAGCATGGACCTCTGCATCAAGGCCTTGCTTTGTTTTATACCATAATAGCATGCAATTCCCAGCATACTTCTGTAGGCTTGTTGCTCTAATATCTTATATAAGAACTGGTTAGAATGCTACAATATTACAGTGTAAACAGCTCACTGGCATAACAGAAAAAAATGCTGTGCGTAAATTGTTTTTGTTTGGTTTTGTTTGCTTATTTTTGTAAATCAGATTTTTAGCTAGCTTATGAGGAAATGAAATCTTGATTTATCTTAGAATCAACAGGGTATGAAGGATGCACAAATCATAGTTCAATACCCATTACCTGTTCTAAATCTGTTTAATGGATAAACTTACAAAATTCGAAGCCTGTAAACAACAACAGAAATCTTACTTTAAGCACAGCAATTACATAAGCAGAGCAATAGCAACAAAATGTTATCTTTCCTTCATATAAAAATAAACATATGAAATGCCAAGTTAGCCCAGGAGACTATTAATAACCAACATGGAATGGTGATAAAGCATTCTTCTAGTGCTGAGAATGGGAGGGGGGGGTGCGGGGGGAAGGGATGAGAAAGAAAGAAATACATATCACAGAACAATATAAGCACAGTGGAAGATTTGGTAGGCTGCTCGGATTAATCAATGTGAGCTCGTGGAATGAAGAATCACTTTGGAAACGCAAATGAATAAAAAGAAAGCATGACCAAAAAAAAAAAAAAAAAATTACTCCCTTAAGGCAGTAAAACAAGGGTATTATGCATTCTACCGAAAGCAATGACTACGTCTCCACCACGAAGGAAATCTTATTTTTACCGCGTCTAAACAAGAGAAATTGTTTTCCTATTCATATAAATACTTGTTCGGTGTTTGTACAATATGTAATGCAATAAGGAACAAGCTTATTACCCATCCTTCTCTTGCAAGGGGGTCTGTGCCTCTTCATTCCGTATTCTGAGGACTGTGCCATTGATAATATCACTAATATACACTTACAAAGCCCACAAACTTGTAGAGGGCAAAATCTGTACCATTCCACATGGATTCCTCAATTGAGTTTAAAATTGTTCATATTCCGCGAATGTTAACAAAACTCTCGCAAATAATACTGTTATCCGTTTACCAAAGGATTAAAAATCACAGCCTCTGTGCCAGGCACTGTGCTTGATGTGCAAACAAATCAAGGTCACATTCTACTGGTGAAAATGGACGGGAAATAACAGGAAATCTTCAAGTCTATGATGAAATTCTGCCAGGGCGACATCTAACTAACCTCAGAGAGCAGAGCAATGGTCTTCTAAATGTAAAAGCCTCCCAATCATGATACAGAGCAGGATTCCCTAAATAAAAATTCTCTGTGGGTAAAAGAAAACAAAAAGAGAAAAAGCGTTCTGTAAGACCTTGGAGGGAAAACAATAAAGAAGATGAAATAGCAAGAATAATGATCGTGTGAATTTCTTCAGACCTTTGGTTTTAAAACAGTCCTTTAAAATTGTATTAATGTATTATTTTCGTGATGCCTCTCTGGATATACCATATAGCAGAGGCAGTTGAGCTTCCCAAATAGATTAACATTGTTTTGACAGCTCTTGTGCTCCCCACACGGGTAAGGAAAGCATGAGTAATCTTTGCAGCCAGATCTATTACTCCCATTTCATATATCTGACAAACAGTTTCTTTAGAGAAACAAAAAGTAAATTGAAGTCATTAATAACTTTATTGAGTATATCTTGAATGGTGATAGGTTAGTTATAAAGTGGCCCAGAATAGCAACTTTTGCATCTTTCTCTAACTTTTAATAAAAGGTTCTTCCTGGGATGCCAAGAGACCACTTTCCCAGGGCACTGGGTCTGAGCACTTTACAAGCAGACAGAGAAGGAAGTTATAGAACAAGACACTTACAAATCGAGACCCCATATGGCTTTTCCTCAGTTACTAGCTCTTTCTGTGCAAGCCCTCTCTCACTTTACAGGAGTTTGTTAGTAAATATTAGAGAGAAATAAAAGGAATGTCCAAAACAACAAATGGGATTTAGACAAACCTTGCAAGTTAATACATGCATTGGCCATGGCTTATCATGGTGCTCACGAAAAGAGTCGAATGAACGATCTTACTCATGCTTTCTTCCTCCAATTACTTAACTGGAAATGAGGGCCAAGCTTTCATCTCCTAAGGTGTAGCTGACAATACATCAGACTGTGGCCGAAAAAGAAGAAACTCAGCTTTAAAACTGAAGTCTGCTTTTGGTTTGGTACATTCCCTTTCTGATTCAGATATGAAGTTGGAGTGTTTTTTAATCCTTCTTGTCATAGAGATGGACAATTTGAGTAACGGGGAGTGGGGGTAGAGAAGAGCTGCGGAGAAAAGGGTGTCGACACTCTGAACCGTGGCACAGTCTTTGCTCCTACGTAGGGCAGCCAGCAGCAGCACTGAATGGCCAAGCATAAAAACCCGTTTCTACAATGTATGCCTCCCAGTCATGTCCTGTATTCAAGAATCATTTCCAATGATGAGAATGATACTGGGAGCCTCTTAGGACACAGCCTAAGGTGGAAGCAACCTGTAATTGAGATTACGCCCTTCGCAAACAGCCTTCCTTCTCTTGCCTCTGATGCTTGTCCTCCCTGAATCACCCGTCTCTCAATCCCTTTCACCCCTGCT
Organism: Pteropus alecto; assembly: GCF_000325575.1. Taxonomy (NCBI): domain Eukaryota; kingdom Metazoa; phylum Chordata; class Mammalia; order Chiroptera; family Pteropodidae; genus Pteropus; species Pteropus alecto. The sequence goes on from NW_006437828.1 coordinate 5,780,714, forward strand.
CCTACCACTTCTGCTATGTGTGGCCAACGCTCTTCAGAGTCTGCCTGTAAACGACAAATTCTTAAGCCACTGCTGCTTCCACCATGTTTACGTCTGCAATGACAGGGCCAACATGTCCTCGGCGCCCAGTACCCCGGCATCAAGCCTCTTCCCAGCCCCGCCCCCACACCCACTCTGCCTCCGTCACCTCCACGACAGCTTTCTCCTCAGCAGTGGCCTCACCATCGGTTCAGATCAACAGAACTGCCCAAAACACAGAACTAAGAAAAACAACTCTTCAAACCTTTTCTGTACCTAGGTCTCACACATTCACAAAAATTCAAAGTTTAAAAACGGAGAAACTATAAAAGGTATCTGATGGTAGAGAATTTCTTAAATAACTGAAAAGTCTTCCAAACTCTCCAGATTGAACTATATTTACCATTTTCCTTTCCTATAAGTTTACCTATAACAATGACAACAAAATAGAAATGATGAAATATTTTTTAAACCCCAAAATTTACAATTTCCTTGACTGCCTACCTTACACAAAACAAGGTGCTTATCGTGGTGAGAAATAATCAGGTCTTGGCCTCTAAAAATCTTAAACAAGGAGAGACAAATGCATTTAAAACACCATACAGGCACACGTCATAATACATTAATACCTCTTTCATGTACAGATTGGGTCTTTTACCCAGCACTCAACCTCACAGTTTATCAGCAGAATTCTTGCAAGACTGACTTAGACTGTGTTAAATGCCAAAAGTATACACAATACAAGGAACCCACATTTCCGGAAGGTAGTTTCAAAACGCTCCCCCAAATTTGCCTGAAAGATGTAAACAGTGTAGAGAGGCCTTACTCAGTAATCCCGTACCTATTTAAAACCTCCCATTCCTCCTACAATTTTACCCTATGAATAATAATCAGGACCTCCTTCTTCAATGCTATCTTAGTGGTATCTACTTCGCATTCAATTCAGATTAGACTTTTCTGTAAGGATTTTACTTCTACCAAGTTCTTTTCAGTGACCTATTTGCCTTCCTTATTATTATAATGGCGTCAATGGACCCCAGTATTGACCCGCTGTTTTTACCGTTTTCTAGATAATGCCAAACTAGTTGGAATACTTTCTTCCATTAGACGCCATAGGTTATACAACTAAATAGTTAAAATCTCACACTAAGAGTTTTTCCTTGCATCCCACTCTTCAATTGCGAATATTATTGTTCTAAAAATTTTTTCTTTTAAATGAATAACATACAATTTTTTCTTTAAGCAATTTAGATTGAGTTCATAGATGTTTTTTGAAAATTTATTTCCCATTTCTTTTAATCAGCCGTCAAACTTAACCCATCTGGTATTTCAAATTCATCTCTAAAAGGTGAAGGGTCAGAACAATTATAATTTATAATTTTCATCACTGAGGTCTACAATTTCTATCTACAACGCACTTAGATATCATTGATTAATTGACTCAACGCTTTTATGAAATATATATTATCTCTGTAATTATATAATTTAAAACTGAAGAAAAAAAATTTTAAATAAACCTAAGAGTAACCTAGTTTGAGGAAGATTCAAATCACTGTCAGAGATAATGTTTTAACATATGAATTTGGTGGTATAAAGCAATCGATTTGTCAGTGTATGGCACTAATTTTTATTATGTCTTAAATTATCTTAAGACATAACAAAAATCATTCACGTTTTAGGACCAGTAGTCAAAGAAAATAATTTTCAATGCCAAAATTCAACATATTATCTTTTAAAAATGCTCATGAAGTTGAATGACTATAGAGGTTTGCAACCCATGGGTTCATAAGGCAGCCAGCCTAAAATATCAACCATAAAAACCCTTTTAAAATTTAGGATATGTAGAATATGGCATTAAAAAACTTTTATGTGAGAATTTGTGCTAAAAAATTCATGACTTTTCATTAAATCCCAAGGAAATATAAGTGAATGAAATAGTTAATCATTTTTCTCTTTTGCCTAATATACTAGTGCATGTTGTTCTTTCCACTAAAATTTTATATTTACTAAGAGTCAGTTATCTGTTTTCAGACCTATACATAGAAGTTTTAGTTACGTAATTTAATAAAATAGAAGCTGATGAAATAGCATAACATAGAAATCATTTGCTTTGTGATAACTATTATGAATGCTTTGGAAAATTCCCCAAAAAAGATGAGCTATAAAAACAAATACTGTCAAAGTAAGCACATTGTAAGAGACTAATAATTATAAAAGTACAGAAAGATCTACCCTTGGATTGTATCACAAGCGTTTCTAAGTTCACATTGCACCATAGAGTGAAACCAAATTCAAAATCATTAATGTCTTTCTATATGATTATGGTTTTTTGCAGGAACAGTAAAAGCAAAAGCAACGAACCGTCCTTGTTAAATATAAGTGAATATATCATAAGTTGTAGATTAAAAGAGTTTAAGATATTTGTTTGTCATTTTTTAATGATTCTACATTTTATCTGAGGCTCTTGATTAGTCAAATAAAGATGTATCGAGACAGAATTGGATAGAAAGTTTCTACTGTAATACCTTAAACCATGAGAAAATTAACCATATGAAGAGTTAATTTTCTTCCATTTTTAGGGTTCAGAAATATAGACATACGTCCTTAAAAGACAAATGAGATTCAGCCCCATCTTTCCAATAATTGGAACCCACAAGGTCAATAGTCAAATCTCAGTTTCAGTCAAGGAAATCGTAGATTATCGATCAAAAATGGCTTTATCTCCACTTTGCCTCCACTTCTCTTTGGGAATACTCCCCTGACCCTAACTGAGATGCCAAGAACCATTTTCTCTTCCTCACTTGAATACCTCACTTATATTTGTACTCGCAAACCATACTTCTAAACATCTCTCTCCATTATTCTTATATATCAGAATTTGATGGGGTTCGGAACGTGCTACCCCAAAATATGGCACCTTAGTATGCTAAATATTTTAAGCTGAAGGAGCTCTGGGCAACAGCGGAAGCAGGAACGTCACCGTGGGCTCCACCCCCACCCTTCTCTCCTGAAGCAGGTCAAAACACTCACGTGACAGGCTCCCTCCCTGTACCTTCAGGAAGGGAACCACATCCTTCTGAGACAGGGGGCCAAGGATTAGACTCTAAGGGACAGGCCTTGCTCAGTTTCTCCCACTGTGCTATGCTCAGCCCATAGTCTTGTCCCACTGTATTTCTCCAATTGTCCACTCTTCCTCAAACCTTGTATAACGACACTCAGGTTTAACTGTTTCTTCAGGTCTTCATTTCTTTTTTGAAGGTTCTCATGTCACCTAAAACTCATATTAAATAAATATGTATGCTTTTCTCATGTTTCTCTCTGTCGGTTTAATTGTCAGACCCAGCCAAGCACCCTAAGAGGGTCAAGGAAAGATTTTTCCTCCCCTCCAAACCCAAAAGGAGGGCCTGGCTAGTTACGCTCATGTATTGTAGTCAGAAAAAGACTAGTACAGAATAACAACAATGAACTATGAGCCTCAATTTAGGTTCTATTCTTTCCTTTTTCTCTTCTTATATTAACCCTGGGAAACCACTTTGGGATTTCAGTTACTTTCTTTGAAACATTAGGGAGTAAAACCAGAATTAGATAGTTTATAATGTACCAGACACTATACTGTTTTCCGTTTATTGTCTCATTTAATTCTTACAATACTCATATAAAGTAAATATTCTTATCTCCATTTTACATGTAAACAAACTGAGGCTTATGAGCCAGACAGTGGCAGAGAAGAGAAGAAAAACCTAGGTCCGACTGAACCTTATATTCAACAGGATAACTTGAAACCTATTAATTGTTTAAAAAATAATTCCATTTTTCTAAATTAACAAGGCTTGTTGACTGCATGATTCAACTATTTACCTACTTGGCAGACAAAGTAGGCTACAGATAAAGCCGAAGCTAAACGACGACAGAATAATCCTAGGACAGGACAGGCAGGGGAGAGAGACAGCTTCCCCATACTGTAGCATTTATAAACTGAGAGGGAGAGAGGGGTCGGGGGAGAGGGCGGGGAAGGGAAGAGAGAGAAGGGGAGGCTGACTTTGCCTTCATAAACGAATTCTCACTGGAAGGAGAAGGAGGAAGGCAAGCATCTGGCCCCAGAGGCAACAGGTCTTATTACTCTTTGAATGAGAGCAGATGGTTCAACCATAAGAGATAAGCAACTCTAGCTCTAATGCCCTTGGGATAGGAGGAATGAATGGATCTAGAAAAAATATACTTATATTTTTATATAGTATTCTCTATATTTACGGCACGCCATTTATTTTGCCCAGAATGTCCTGACCACAGAGTAACCTGAGAGCAGTGGCAATGCTTCCTAACGCCTCGGGTTCCTCGCCTGTAAAATAAGGGTGTTGCTATACAAAGTCTCCAAATGCCACCAATTTATGATGTTTTTATAGAACTGATAGCTCACTCAGGAAAAATGAAAAGGCTGGAAAAAAATAAAATTAATTTGAGACATTTACAGACAAAATGGTAAGCTGGAGAAATCACTACCCTAGATGCTATCTCTCTCTCATAGGGGAAAAATAATATGAACTGTGTCAGCCTCCACGTTCTCTTGGGTTAAATGAATGGCTGGGACTAACATGAATGGCATACTCCTTTCCACTGTAAGACTACGAAATTATTTCTGAGTCAAAATAAATGGATATGTATGTTTTAAACTTTTACTCATATATAATTCTATTTCCATTTTCAAATTTGCACCGATGATTTTATTGGCCAAATGTATAGTTGCTATGTGAAGTAAATAAATATTTTAGTCACTCATATAATTGATGCCATGAATCTACTTTGCATTAATCCTAGTTCAGAGCAGGTGTTGCTTGATATTCCTTATTTTCCCAAGAGAAGCTGAGAAAGAGAATGATACTTTGAAGAGTCGCCTTCAAACTTTAGCATGCCTTAGAATTACCTGGAGATCTAGTTACTATCGCCGTGACCCACCAGTGTCTCTAATTCAGTACCTATGGGATTAGGCCTTTCAAAAAAATCCTCAGACGATGTTAACACTGCTGGTCTAAGGATCGCATTTGTAGAAGCGTGAACTTACAGATCTAGAACTGTCTCTCAAACTTTACTTAGCAGAAATCGCTCAGGCATCTTGGGGAAATGCACGCTCCGTTTCAGTAGGTCTGGGGTGGAGCTGGCCATTCTGCACTGGGAACGAGCTCCCAGGTGATACCGCTTTTCCTGATCCACAGACCACACACGTAGAAGAGAAAAGGCTGGCATAGGTATCACCTGGGAGCTGTCAGACGTGCAAAATTGAAACTCCTTTGATTGCCCGATATGTATCATATTGATGAAACATATTGATTGCCCGATATGTATCACTATAAAAGCTGCTAGGGCCCAAATGTGAATTATATCTTGTTTGTAAGTTCAATAAAGTTTAGAGAGAAAATCTGAAAATTAACACATATAATAAACACAATGATAAAGGCATAATAAAAATACTACAGAAAAACACATATAATAAACACAATGATAATAAAAATACTACAGAAATAAAAATAAAATAAAAATACTACAGAAACAATGATAAAGGCATAATAAAAATACTACAGAAACAATGATAAAGGCATAATAAAAATACTACATAATAAAAATACTACAAGTAATGACCTACTTAGCTCTGACTAAAAGGGAATAATGTTTGGGAACAGCGCAGAGGGACAGGTCTTTCTCTGAAGAAATGCAAATATGTTTTATTTTACTTAAAAGGCTCAAAACATTAAACCTAAGATACAATATGAGCATTTTGAACTTCTTTGAGTAAACACAAACACACTAGAATAGGCAAGAAAAAAAGCACTACTTTAAATAGTTAGACAAAGCAAACAACCATTTCCATTTTGAAAGGACTCAAATTTAGATAACCAAATAAGCAGACATGTTAAGCTCCACTTTAAAAATAAAATAAACCCACAGAATTTCAAGAAAGGTAAACAATGCTTCACAAAATTACTCAGATACCCAAGTATTTAAGTTACTGCCAATACCATGTAGGCCCAAAACAAAGACATACCTACTTCTCACAGGTCCCAGGAAGAGAAGGCCCTGCTCAAATGCCTGGACCAAATTTAAAACCTTAGTAGTACTCTGATTGGCCAGAAACTCTCCACCTCCAAATATCCCCTGTCCTGTTAGGGCTTCAGGGATGCTGTAGACAGTTAAGGCCTATATATTGAAAGTCTTATGAAGAAGTATTTTTTGCTGATGTAACGGAATGTGTAAACTCCCTCAAGTTTCTAGCCACCAGTCTCTTTTTGTAGACAATAGAAAATTAATAAAACTATGCTTTTCTAAACAGAGAACTTATAAATTAAAACAAATAGTCTTGCAAACAATTAAGTATAATAGAAACCAGCACACACTCATGAAAAATGGTCTCTGATAGAATTCTGTCATTTTCGCAGTATAAAAGTGAAGAGAATTCAGATATGCCACCATGTGTGGGGAATTTCTGAAAGCTGTGCTATTTCAAGAAAGAAATGAAGATAGGGCTATACCAGCCCTATAATATCATCTGATAAGAGAACTGACCTTTAACTCAAAGCAGGTGAGAAATGGCTGGAGGTGAGGCCAAGGTACTTCTAAACACACACTGGCATCTTCTTCTCCTCGCTACTCTGTGTTTAACCTCAACTCCAGGACTCATTTTAGAAAGTCAAGACACAACAACAAGAAAAAATTGTAGTAATATAGCAAACAAACAAATATGTGGAGAGTTCAAGCTTCAGGGCCTTCTATCTCTTCAGAAGGAGAGTTTTTAATTAGCATAATTCCCACAAAGCAAGGAGCATACCTGCCCTCTGCTAATGTAACAGGGGCCACGAATGCCCTAAAGCTAACTCGCGCTTTTAAAGGAATCATTTGGACTTAGCGCCATAAACTCATGTCACTTAATATTTTACTTTAGACATAATGTTAATGTTTTCTCTCCTTTCCAATCCTTGATTATGTTCTGTGTTTACTGAATATCTACTACATAAAAAAAAAAATGGTACAAATATATAACCACTGGGGAAATTCCGTGGTAATCTTGATCAGTTTGCAACTTAGATTACGATACACAGAACGGAATACCATCAAATCCACAATGCAACTGTCCCCACATTACAAAGGTGTCTTCAAGTATATGCCCTCCTGTCCCTGTGTTATGTAACACCCATGATGGCATGGCTCATTGCTAAGCAACCCTGGGGCCATCACTCACCTCTTGTTTATTTATTTCATTGTAAAAAATGCCAAAATTGAAGGGGATTTTATACACAAAGGACCACAAGTACAGTCTTTGCTTAATGGAATAATACAAAATCTGGAGGATTTGCGGCCCTAAGAGAAGGCACTACATCTCTTTGGTTTTGCTTTGTTTTGGAAAATCTAATTCTGTAGTTCAACACTTAACAGTTAAAGCCCATGCAACAAAATGCAAAAAAAAGAAAATAAATATGAACATTTCTGAGAACTGTTCTTATAGATTTTAATGTGATGTTACCTTTCATTTAAACATAGGCTCGTAAGTTCAGTGACTCGGTATATTGGATGTGTCAGAAGGCAGAGTTTTAATAACTGAGAAAACATCTCAGATAAACTAGACTCCTAGACATGAACAAAAATGTCACTCTTTTTTACAGCTGGATTTTAATACATCCTTCAAGGTGTAAGGAGCGTGGGAAATCAATAGCAAATCCCAGGGTCCTTCTGCTGAGATATTCAAAATGTTAACTCTAAAGGGACTCATACCAGAAAGAAAGGCAGATATAACCTAGGGCTGAGCAGTTCACACGAGAGCTGGAAGGAATTATTGCTCAAAATTTAAATACATCTTCTGTCTTTAACAATACTAAAGCTTATATTTGTCGTCATACTTTTAACAAATAATGTAGCCATTTTTCGGAACCAGAAGCGCTGATATGAAGGTAGATAATTTTGAAGAAATTATTTTCTCTTGTTTAGTAATTATCATTAATGAAAGATTTCTTACATACTAATAAATCAGGACTGAATTGACTGACCATGCATCCAAATTGCTGCATTATTCACACTGGAATTACTCCAAAGATTAGCTGCAAATTGCCCTCAAAATTGAATTTATGGTTTCATTTTTCATAACTACTGTCTTGTGACAGATGAGAGGAATCTGAGAGGAAAATGACAGTGATGGACCCCAATTTCTTAGTGCTCTATCTAAAAGATAGAGCCAAACTATCTCTATAATTTATTTTGGCACGCATAAAAGCCTGGTAGGCTTCAATCCAGATTCCACTCCATATCCCACTCGGGGAAAAGAAAAGGTCAACACTGCATTTTTGTCAAGTGGAAGCAAAGTAAATGGACAGCCATGGAGGAGGAAGAAAGTTCGCACGTATGATGCAGTTATTCTGTGTGTTATATTCTGTGATTTAATCTTCACGGTAGCCTCATTTTACAGAAAGGAAAAATGAGGCACAGAGGAGCTGGGTAAATGACCCAAGTCTGGGTTTTGCAGAGGCCTCATGTCTGCAAAACCCACGCCCAGCATCTCATGTCATGTTAGGCTACGGCTTTGATCCCATTACTAATTCAGCTGTATTAATTTTTATGTCTGACAAAACACTTGTGGTTTCTTTTTGCACCAAAAAATAAAAATAAAAATGACTACAGTTCGAGTTAGACAGGGGAAACACAAACCAATTCTACAAACTGGGCAGCATGAACACATCTCAATCTCTGGTACAATTGTTTTCAGACTATTATTGAAAAGCTGAAACAAAATAAGGGCTGCCAGATCAGAGAGACAATAAAGGCCTCCCTCTTTACGTGAGGTATATATTTCGTTGCAATACAGAGAGGGAAAGACAAGTCTGTTAGCCTTTAAATTGGGTTTGTAGCATCCAGGCCTCTTGGGTTAGAAATGATTGAAAACAAATATTGGGTTGGAGTTAGTGACAAATGCAGTTGATGCCTTCAGGTTTATAAGACACCAGGATGTGAACATATGCTCTGTGTGTAAGACAAATGATGAGGCAGCCTCTTAAAGCTCTCTGTTTCCAAAGGTTTAGGTGTCACCATTTTTCTTCTCTAATGGCCTCTCGCGCCCTTTCTTTGATCAGATTAGCTCTCATTAATGGCATTTCTAAAACGAGCAGAAGCAAATTATGTTATTTTTATTTACAAATAAATGTTTGCACATTTTTTCTTACACTAAGGTTGTTAATGAAGAATTTAAATGTTCCTTTAAGAACCGAAAAAACCTTTACCAGTTAGAGGAGAAATCGCAAAGCCCTGGATCTCCAGATAAATCTCTTTGTGTCTGTTAACCTTTTAATCCAATTATTTTATAACTGATTTTATAATATTTTTAGTGTATATAATTTAAGTTTTTTCCTCCTAAGATAATATTTAATATTTAATTTATGCTAGTGTGACATGTTTTCAACTACATTACGTATTTCTACTCTAGGTGCCAGATGCTGCCTTTAGCCCACCAAACTGGTCCATTTGCGTTTTCCCTTTATTTGATGATTTTAAATGAAACTAAAGAGTCGACATCTGAATTTAAATTCAAACACTATTCTTAGTTGACACATGTGAAAGAGACTTTACTAAACCATTCCACATAAACGGACACTATAATACTAGCTCTGGATATCCAGAACAACTAAATTCCATCCATTCTGAATTTTGCTATTTGATAGAAAAGACAAGCGCAGACCCATGGTACTTTAGGGAAACAAGCCCAGATGCTCAGCTGCCTGCATGACCTCTGGCAAGTTCCTTAATATCTCTGGGCTGCTTCAGTAAGGATGGCGCTGACTGTGCCTACTCACAGGGATGTCATGAGGATTAGATGACAGAATCAACTCTGGGTCTCATTCATAAGGCCTGTCCTCAAGCCTCCCATCGTTTCTGAGGCACCACTGGGCCAAGAGAAAAGGATCCCAGTGAAGAAAGAGCAAAGCAATACTAAGTCCAAATCGGTGGCTTGGATTGCGTTTTTCAGGATGACTTTAAATACATGATATGTACATATACACGACCAAAAATCTCCAGGACAATATCCATAAAATGTCAAAAGTGGTAATGCTGGGAACTTCCATTTTCTATTACATATTTCTGGAATGTCTGAAGTTCTTTATAAGTGTATAGTAGTTCTGTGATAAGAAACTGTAATGACTATTAAAAAGTAAAACACTCCTAGAATACAGCAGGTGCTCAATTAATATGAGTTTCTTTTTTCAACTTCAAGATTCACTGGCTATAAAAATACATGCATTCATTTGTGCATTTATGCTAATACTACTGGCTACCTCCTAGTTCTGCGCTCTGGTGGGTGCTAAGGATTCAAAATGGAAGAAACTAGACAAGTCTCTGCCCTTCCTATTTCTCATGCCATAGGGACAAGTAAAACTTTCAAAGTAGCTTTTAAGGAAAATTTAAAAAGCTTTCTCTCAATAGCAATAACTCAAAAGCATCGTGGGCAGAATGGAAACTCCTCAACTCCTCCAGAGAACGCTTCAACGATTTCGTCGCACCGATGATTTAAGCAGAGGAAACTTTAGCAGAGTAAATCTCATTCTGAGAACAAAGGAAATGTTCCTTGGCCCGTACAGAATCATTGTCCCTTCACCATCAATACCTCAACTGACAGAAACTAGGAGAGGTAAGTAACAGGAAGAAGAAAGCGACAACGTGAAACCCCCTGAAGCAGCAGCTGCTTCGATGGTTAAGTCTGCGGCACTGCTGGCGAACTCGAAATTGGTGCCAACGCGCATGTGGGAAACTGCAGAAAGCATCATAGGGTTTCTGGACTGCCAGAGAAGCCGATACTTGAAACCATCTTGTTTCCAACACACCTCTCGGAGCAAGGAACGGGGACTCTGGGGCGAGGCGCTGACTTGCATCCTGGGAGCTGACAGTGGGTGGGCATAAACTTACGTGGTCTCAGAGAGGGCAACTTGGAAGCAAAAGAGGTTTAATGGAGCAGAGGGAACAAATGAGATTCTAAATGTAGGGTCGGGGGCAATGAACAGGTGCACTGGGGTGGAGCCTGAGACTTAACCTAAGGACAAATCTAATTCTTATAACTTCCGTCATATGTGCTATTATTACTCTGCATTTTAGTCCAACCTTGTTACTCCATAAACTGAACATAACTGACCAATGCTTATATAGATTTATCCACCATGTTTTAAAAAATTAGCCACCATTGTTTCTTGTATTTCATGCCTTCCTTTTAAGTATAATACTCTTCTTACTGTGATACATTTGATTACTTTATTTAGATAAAGTCTGTGGGTCACGTACTTTTCTTTGTTTAAAAACGTTTTTACTTTATCCTCTTTTTTAACAGATATGTTTTATATATACAAGTATATACAAGTATGTATACATACTATTTTGTTGATGCATAACAGATAGTGAGATATGCATGTAAAACTGACATATTGATAAGTTTTTGTTCAGTGAACACATCAATATAATCAAAACTAAGACAAGAAATAGAACATTACTATAACCCCAGGATCTCTCCTCATGACCCATTTTAGATATTACTCCCCTGGCCAAAAATAACTGTAGTCCTCAATGATAAATTATTTCTAACACCAAAGGTTACATCTGCCTGTTTTTGAACTTTATATAAATGAAATTATGTATGAATTCTTTTGTTTGGGCTCCTTTCATTTCACATATTGATTATAATATTGATTCATGTTTTATAGAGGGTTTCTGTTTGCTTGTTTTGTCATTCAGTTATCATTAATGAATATATTTCATTGTTTCATTATGACAAAATTTATTTCACCACAGTGCTACCATGAACATTTGGATTGTTCCAGTCACAGACTACTACAAATAAGGCTTAATATAAACATTATTGCACCTGTCCTTGATGCACACATATACATATTTTGTAGATATATGCATAGTATGTTAATACATTCACCTTGAATAGACATCACCAGTTTTCCATGGTAGTGCTATATTTTATACTGCCACCAGCAGTGAAGAGATTAAAAGATAACTTCCAAAACAGGGTAAAGTTGTGACCCTCATACAGATGTAAAGAGATAATCGGGCTGAGGTTATAATCAGTTTAAAGGAGAATTCAAAAAAAAAAAACAACAACCCATATTCATGTCAAGTTCAAAAAAGCTCAAGATAATAAACAGGGATAGAATCAGATAATTGGAAAGAGCATGCCCTACGTAGACAATGAATTGTTGTAAAATAAAGACAAAGAAAAGCTAGAATCAAATGACATGTGAGTATCCTCTAGATAATGCATAGTTTTTCATTGAAACATTTTTTTCTTTACAGAGTGTTCCAATTGATCCATAAACTCTCCAACACGTGTCAATTTTTTAAAAGTTTAAGTATTTTGAAGACTGTGTATTGTGGTTTTAATTTGGATTTCACTGGAGATTTAGATCTATGAACATATTTTCATGTTAATTGGTCCACTGGCCATCTTTTATAGTTAAAAGTCCTATTGAGGAAATTTGTCTCTTTTATTGTAGTGTGTTCCTTGTTTTTTACTTGTGCATTTGTAGGAATTTTTTACCATTCTAGATGCAAGTTCTTTGTCAGTTGAAGTATTCATCTGTGGTTTGCCTTTTCACTTAATGGCATCTTTTAATAAACAGAAGGAATTACAATAAAATCTTTTTTGTTCAATTCTATTCTTGAATTCTATAACTTATTTTAAGTTTATTAGTTTTTTATCTTAGCCCTTTGAAGATCTCGCTGCATTTGTTATGGCTTCTAATTTTGCTTTTGAGATATCTGTTATGTTTATTTGCTATTTCTTTGCAAATCTCTTTGCTTGCTATTAAGGTCTGTTTTTTCTTTGCTTGGAAGACCTTTATTTTGGTTCTAGGCCTATATAATTTTTATAACTTGTGTCGAGGTGTGGATTTACTTGTATTTAATCCACTTGCAAATCTTTGTATTTCTAAAATCTGAGTGATCAGTTCTTTCGGCAAATCTCTTCAAATTTATTTCCTGAAAACTTCCTCCTCTCTTATTCTATTGATTCTTCAGGAACTTATATTAGACATTTTTTAGACATTTCATTGTCACTTTCCATGTCTCCGAACTGATCATGTTTTCCATCTCTGCATCTCACTCTGCTACATTCTGTGTTAATTTCTACAATGTTTTCCAGTTTACTAAGTCACTCTTTAGCTCAGCATAATCTTCTATTTAACCCATCTTTTGTGTTTTAAATTGAGCGATAATATTTTTCAGTTTTAGAAGTTCTCTGTGGTCCTTTTACTTATTCTATACTTGTATTATTTTTATACTATTCTTTTATTTTTCATTCTTTTGTCTTCAATTATTTCTTCTTTTTTTATTGTGGTAAATACATAAAATTTACAATTTAACCATTTTTAAATGTACAGTGCAACTGATCATAGTCACAAGACCTTCAACAAGAGTTCCGAAGTTACACAATGGAAAGAGAATCGTCTGTTCAGCAAAAGCCATCTGGTCCTGGGCTTTTCTCTGTTGGGAGGTTTTTGATTACTGATTCAGTCTCTTTCCAGTTATAGGTCTACTCAGATTTTTTTTTCCTTCATGATGTTGTCTTGGTAGATGTTTCCAAAAATTTATCCATTTCTCCTAGGTTATCCATTTTGTTGAAATGTCTTTGTGCATCGTAGTTTCTTAAGATCCTTGTTAGTTCTGTGGCATCGGTTGTTATGTCTCCTCTTTAATATGAGTGCTTTTCTATTTTAAACTTTTCTTTTTTTCTTGATGTAGTTAAGGGTTTGTAAATTTGTTATCCTTTTCAAAATTAGTTTTTGTCTGTTCTTTATTTTACTTATATCTACTCAAAGCTATATTATTTCCTTCCTTATGCAAATTTTATACTTCAATTTTCTTATTTCGAGTCCTTGAGGTATAAAATTAGGTTGTTAATTTGAGATGTTTCCTCTTTCTTAATGTTATTTATCAATATAAACTTCCCTCTTAGTACTGCTTTTACTGCAGCCCATAAGTTCTGCGACATTTTCATTTGTCTCAATATATATTCTATTTCCCCTGTAATTTCTTTCTCCTTCATTAGTTTTTCAATAGTGTGTAATTTAATTTCCACATACTTGTAAATTTTACAGTTTTGCTTGTTATTGATTTCTAGTGTCATTCTATTGTAGTAGGAAAAGATACTTCATATGATTTCTTCTCAAATTTAAGACTTATTTTGTGACTTAACATGTGACCCACCCTGGAGAATGTTCATGTGCACTTGAGAAGAATGTGTGTTCTGTTATGTCTGCTATATCCAATCGGTCTATAGTGTTGTTCAAGTTCTGCTTTCTTATTGATCTTCTGTCTGTTTGATATACTCATTATTGAAAGTGGGGTGTTACAATCTCCTATTACAATTATATTACTATTCTCCCCTTTAATTCTATCAATGTTTATTTCACATATATGACTGCTATCTTAAGTGCATATTTATAATTGTTATATCTTCTTAAAGAATTTATCCTGTATTCATTATATAATTTCTTTTTTCTCTTGTAACAGTTTTCGATTTAGAGTCTAGTTTTGTCTGATATAAGTATGGGTACTTCTGCTGTGTTTTGGTTACCATTTCAATGGAATATCTTATACCATCCTTTCACTTTTAGCCTATATATGTCCCTGTACCTAAAAAGAGTCTCTCATATACATTATTGAGTCTGATCTTGTCTTTTATCCTTTCAGCTGCTCTGTTCCTTGATTGAGGAATTTAATCCATTTACATTTAAAGTAATCGTTGATAGGGATGGACTTCATTGCCATTTTGTAAATTGTTTTAAATCGATAACTTCAATGGCATAAATTCTACTCCTTTACATTTCTCTGCCTCCAACTTATGTTATTTATATCACAAATTACATTTTTTAATATATTGTATCCTTTAACATAATTTTAGGTTATAGTTATTTTACGCTTTTATTTTTTAAATTCTATGCCTGAATTAAAGTGATTTATGCACAACCATTACAATATTACAAGGTTCTGTACTCATATTTGTCTAAAATTTGTGTATTTTCCTTTACCAGAGAGCTTTATATTTTCAAATATTTTCATGTTGCTTCTTAGTTGTCTTTTGTTTCAACTTGAAGAACTCCCTTTAGCAACTCTTAAAGGCTGATCGAGTTATAATAAACCTCCTACAGTTTTCTTTATCTGGAAAGGTCTTTCTCCTTCATTTTTGATGGAAAGTTTTGCCAGATATAGTGTTCTTGGTTGGCAGATTTTTTTCTTTCAACACTGAATATATCATCCAATTCCTTTTGGCCTGTAATGTTTCTGCTTAGAAATCATCTGATTATCTTATGAGAGTTCCCTAGTACATGGTGAGTCACCCTTCTCTTGCTTTCAAAATTGTCTTTGAGTTATGACACTTGGATATTAATGTGTATTGGTGTGGACCTCTTTAGGTTCCACATATTTTAAGTCCTTTGAACTTTTTAAATTTGAATGTCCACTTCCTTTCTTACATTGGGGAAGTTTGGGGCCATTATCAAATAAGCTCTATGCCCTTTTCATTTTTTCTGTTCTGGGTTCCTATATAGTATATATTGGTCTGCTTCATGATACCCTATAGGTCCCTTAGTTTATCTTTATTTTTCTTCATTCTTTTCCCTCTTTGGTTCCTCTGACTTGATAATTTCAAATAATCTCTCTGAGTTTCCTGATTCTTCCTTCTACTTGACTAAGTTTATGTTGGGCTCTGCAGTATTTTTCTCAAAAAAGTTATCATATCTTTCAGGTCCAGAATTTGTTTGCTTTTTCTTTATAGTTTCTAATTCTTTGATTAAATTTTCATTTTGTTCATGCATCTTTTCCCGTGATTCATTTAGTTGTATGTGTTCTCTTATAGTGCACTGAGATACTTTAAGACAATTATTTTGAATTCTTTGATCTCCATTTGTTTGAGATGAATCTCTAGAGATTTATTTTGTTCCTTTGATTGTGCCATGTTTACCTGTGTCTGTGTACTATTCTTATTATTATTTTGTGCTTTGTGCCATGTTTTCCTGTTTCTGTGTATTATTATTATTAATTATATTATTATATTATTATTTTGTGATTCGTGCATTTCAAAAATCAGCCTCCTTTCCCAGACTTTGCAGACTGGCTTCATACAGGGAAGACCTTCACGAGTCAGCCTGGCTAGAGACCCTGGGGCATCCCAAACCTTGCATGGTGCTGGAGTTTCTCTGTGTACATAATCTCTCAATCTGAGAGGTTTGCTGGTTTCTTTTTCAGGAGTTCATAATCTTCTTCCCCTGTCTGGTATCTGTCTGTGGTCACGCAGCCTCTCTAGGGCTTTCGCAAAGTGCTGCACTCTCTTTTTTTTCCTCTGTTGCAACAAGTCATCCAAAGTATGCTATTTCCATCAATCCTCCAGGTCAGGAGACAGAAATCAGTCCTTCAGGCAGCCCCCAAAAACCAGCATACCGGAAATAGGTTCCATTCTTCCCTTTCCCTCTTGAGAGAGAAGATGCAGACTGGGCTCCTCCTCTTGATATCAGTGAACCGTGTTGGCTTGAGAGAGAGACTGATGCAACTGAAATATACCAGCTTTTTTTTATCAGTTTCAATGAGGCTGTTCTTGGCCTTGAGCTTCCCTGGGTTACTGCAAATTCCTGACTGGTTTCTGGAGTTTACATAAAGTCTTTTTAGACTATCTTTATTTGTTAAGTCAGTGTGTCTTTGGGAAAGCAAAGTTTAAGGCTTCCCAATTGCCATCCTGCTGATGTCACTTTCCTTTCTTTGATGATTTTTAGCATACTATTTTAAATGTTCTCAAATTATTTATCAAATGATTTTTTGTGTATTATTACTGCTATTTGTTTTTCCAGCTGAGCCTTATTTGCTGTACACAGTCATATGCCGCATAATGACATTGCAGTCACTGATGAACCGCATATACAATAGTGGCCCCATAAGATTATGATGTACTGACTGGGCTCCTAGTTACCTCAGAACTGTTGTAACATCGTGGCACAAGGCCTTACTCACGTTTGTGGTGGTACTGATACACAGTGTGTATAAAGTCTGTAGTGGTGTACAGTAATGTCCTTCACACTCGCTCACCCTCACTCACTGACTCACCCAGAGCAACTTCCAGTCCTGCAAGCCCCATTTGTGGTAAGCCCCCTACACAGGTATACCATTTTAAAATGTTTTATACTGCATTTTTCCTGCACTTTTTCTGTTTAGATGTATAAATACTAACCATTGTGTTAAAACTGCCTACAGTATTCTGTACAGTAACATGTCATCCAGGTTTATAGCCCAAGAGCAATAGGCTACAACGTAGACCCTAAGTGTGAAGCAGACCATACCATCTACATTTGTATAAGTGCATTTTATGATATTCACACAATGAAATTGGCTAATGTGCATTTCCAGAATGTATCCTTGTCTTTAAGTAATGCATGACTCTATTTCTTTCCTGCATATTTATGATTTGGTATTGTGAGCTTGCCGTCTCTGACTGAGAATACTGTGCAGCCTGAATTGAGGTGTTGTGAATGCAGCCAATCTTAGGATAATACCCTGCAGAACAGATTCTTGGCACATGCGAGTAATGTAAACATGAAACCCCATATGATGTGAAATACATTCCCATAGTTAGAAACTGTCAGAGAAACCTTCCAGCTTTGTACACTGACTCAGGACTAAGAGAGAACTGGCAAATCTCTTTGTCATCACCCAGAGTCAGTGGCCAGATTTTCCTTCTTTTATTATTTTTTTAATCTCTAATCTTAAAAGGAAAAACATATACACCGGTTTGTTCAAAGGCTGCTTCTTAACCAGGGCAAAGGTACTTCTATGTCATATCTTTTTCCTCTACTATTTTGGAAGTTATATACTCTATTCCTAACTTACCAAAATATAAAAGTAATCAGTATCATTACCCTCCTCCTAAACAATATAAGGCACTTAGAATACTTTGATATCGGTCATTCCTCTCCTAATTTACAGATGATAATGGCCTCATACTTTTGATAGATGCTTCTCAAATTTCACAAAATTTTATTATTTTTCCTTCTTATAATTAATGCTTGTTTAGCTCTATATTTACTACTTTCTTTTCTTATAATTTTCACTTGGATGTGCAATCATTTTCATTTTGTCAAAAGTACATGCATAAGAATTTTCTTTAATATGGGTCTGTCAGTTACAAAGTTTCTTAGGTCTGTTCGTCCAAAATTATCTTTATTGTATCTCCATTTTGAAATGCATTTTCACCATGCATACAATTTTAGATGGATAATTATTTCATCTGAACTTATTGAAAATATCTTCTATTTTCTGGTTTTCATTATTATTGATAACTCACTTTTCAATCAAAATTTCATTCCTTCAAATATCTGTTTTATTTTCTCTTCTGCTATAAAGATCTTCCCTTTATATTTTGAACTTTCCAAATTCACTACAATGAGTCTAGAAATGAGTTTCAGATCCTATTTAGAATCTAAGGATAGAAATCGTTCATAATTTCTGAATGATGTTCAACCATTTTCCTTAACTTATCTTTAAACGTTTTTAGTTCTTTGTCTCTGTTACATTCTGATTAATATTTTCACTAACTCTTCATCTGTGGTAAAACTGCTGATAAAACCACCATTAACTCTTTAATACATTATATTTTTATTTCTAGGAGTTCGATAGGGCTGCTTTTCAAACCTTTTTGGTCATTTAATAACCTCTTACTCTGTACTATTATGTTTCATCTATTTTTAAATTTATTTTATCATTGCCATGGTCTGAATGTTTGTATCCCCTCAAAATCCATATGGTGAAATCCTAAAGCCCAAATGTGAAGGGACTAGGAAGTGGGGACTTTGGGAGGTGACTAGGTGATAAGGGTGGAGCCTTCGAGAATGGGATTCACGCTCTTATAAAAGGGACCCCACAGAGCTCCTTAACCCCATCCGCCTTGTTACAACACAGCAAGGAGACATATGTATGAACCAGAAACTGGGCCCTCACTAGACATCAACCTGCCGGTGCCTTGATCTTGGACATGCCATATAACATGGATTTGGGTTGCAAATGCACCTGAGGTCTAGTTTAGGTATGAATTTTCAAAGGAGATTTCTCTCCTCTCTACTCAACACCAAGGTTGAAGACAGACACCTTTCCTGCAGTGAAGTCCCATAGGGAACAGGATTTTTGATAATCACCTATACATAGGTAGAATAATCCTTCATGGTGTTCTATGGCATTTTTCACCATATGAGGCAAATGACTTCAAGGCCAAAGCCAACTCCACTGCTCTTTTTACTCCAAGGGATCTGCCTTTACATCGCTTTTGGCCTTCGAGTATGCTTTATGTTCTCGTTAGCCCATTAATGCATTTTAATGTACACAATAAGATGGGAGATGAGATTACAGAATCTACCAGACTACCAGGGAAAATGGCAGCTTTTATCTTGCTGGTTCATTTTTCAGGGAGCATGAAGTCCCTCAAAGGATCCAGCTTCAAGCAGGGTGGCCTCAGTTCTAACACTGAAATATGTAAGCGTCACACGTTTTCCTCTGGCACTATGTGGGCATTAAAGCCTCAGCACACATGTTCCCTAAACCAGCGCCACCCCCACCATTCCCGCCCTTCCTCAAACAGGACATCTGCAGGGCTTAGTTTCTTCTTTGTTTTTGTTCCCTGGTCATTTTAATTAATTTATTTAAAGTTCAGCTCGCACTGAAAGAAACATGTGTAGTATTTTATAATTATTTTTATAGCATTCCTAGACTTTTATAGCAGATGTATAATAAGGTTATATATTCCACTACATTGTTCCTTAAAATTTTGGCACACCTATTTACTGAAAGTCAATGAGTTAAAAAAAAACAGAATTACTTTTGCAAATTTAAAAATATCCAATTATATGGCCTAATTCAACTGAATTTTATCAAGGCATTTTGCACTATATAGAATTTATATTCCCTTGGAAATCGAATGTGGTACCTTGCACATTTTTATAGTAATTTTATGGGATTTTTTTTCAATTTGCAATCATATTGTCATGGTTAAGGAAAATATCCTGTTAGGTTTCTCTATTAGAAACATTTCATTTCCAGCCCAATACAGCACTCCAATACAGCACCCCAATACAGCACTGCCTTCAGCATCAGACTCAAGGCTCGAACCTCCGCGAGGCCTCCCTTACCTCTAATGCCAGGTCTGGGGGCTCCTGCTCTTCTGCCTCATCCATTACAAACTCAGGGTTGCCCATGACCCTTGAGCTTTGATTATTCACTAGAATGACTCACAGAATTCAAGAACATGCTATACTTGTGATTATAGTTCATTATGAAGTAGACAACTCAGGAACAACCAAACAGAAAGAGACACAAAGGGAGAGGTGTGGGGGAGTCACAACCAACTTCCAAGCCTGCTCCCACAGGCGCAGGCACCTCCCCTTCCTGTACATCAGTGGATTCACCTGGCAAGATGCTCCCCTGGCCTCCATGTCCAGAGATTTTATTGGGGTTTCACGGTGTAAGCGTGAATGGCTAAATCACTGCTCACAGGACAGAGCTCAGTCTCCAGTTTCCCTCTCCTCCCCAAAGGTGAGGTGGGCCCAAAGTCCAATCCACTGATCATGTGGCTGGCCTACCTGGCGACCAGTCCCCATTCCCAAGCTACGCAGGGGCCCATCCTGTGTTGGTTCATTAGCATAACAAAGACATTCGTCGCTCAGGAAATTCCAAGCGTTTTTGAAGCTCTATGCCAGGAACCAGGAACAAAGAACAGATATATGTTTGTATCATTCTACAATCACATATACCAAAAATATCATACAATATGTTAACCTGTGAAGTACGTCAGAAAAATCAATAGATAACAGAAGTACTGGATTGGTCAATTCATCTCTAATATATATTAACACTGGTATATAATTCTAAATAGTCTGGGTGTAAATTCATAATCTGATATCATCTTTTACATGTGTACAGTGCTTAAACATTAAAAAGGGGTTCTCACATGATACTATATCATTCCATCAGTATGTCCAATCTGAAAAGTGTTATCATGCCATTTTATAGGTAAATTAAGATTTACCTAATGATTTGTCAAAACTTACAAAATTATGTAAGTTTAACTCTAGATTTAAACTAGAGTTAAACTGACTCCAAATTAAGTGATCTCCAGCTAACATCATAGTTTGCACCTTAACGCCTGTGATTTCTGTCAGATGAAACAGAAATGCATCATTTATTATTTTGTTTCTGTGTTCCCTTACAACCATCAACAGGGAGGAAATCTTCATCTTTGGCTTTAAATTCCTTCAGAGTCTTTTGGTCACAGCTAATTAATACTGTCGTTTCTTTGACCAGAGAGAAGAATGTTAATTTGGTTAACAAGCACATGGTCATTTGTTTATTGTAAGCCAGAAGCTAACTAAAGAAACTAACTGTAAAGCAGTGGTTGTGTCTCTTTCTCTCAAGGAAGGCCTCTGCTGAACTTGATTTAATGCAAGTGCAGTGCTGTATAATGAATATTGCATTTCCATTTCTTCAGTGAACTAAAAGAACCTATTGTGAGTGTTAGGATGTAATAATCCATATATTATTATGTTTTATTGATAGGATTTTACCTTCTGAAATCCATTCAGGCATATCCAACCCCAAATATCTTTAACCAAATTTAATTCTGTGCATGAAAGTTATTATATACATCATCACACTTTTTACCTAACTATACACAATATTTAATTTTATGACCGTAATGGAACTGTAGACATTAACTCTATTTCCATATATTGGAATTGAAAAAATGAATTCTCTTTTGAATATGATCAAGGGTGACTTGTTACACTATGGCATTTAACTGAAGCTTATACTCAGTTAAAATGATTCCCTTTTTCTAGATTCTTTAAAAAAATAGAAGAGGTGATGGATCAATTAAAATCAGGAGGTTAGAATTCATCAAACTGCATGTTGGCCAGCAGGTATTCTATGTAGGGCAACAAAAAATGTTTTTCTTTTATATTTTTAGTTAACAATCAATATTTTTATGTCTAGTATTTAAATAAGCATCTGATTTTTCTTCTAATTTATGTAAAGTGTATTTTGACATAGAGAAGCATAGCAAAGTAAGACATATTGTAATAATTAACTGAATTATTCCTGGCATGCTGTGAACAATTACAGGATTAATAACCACCCCACCAAACGGTGTTATGTTGAAATAAATTGACCGACAAGGTTTCTCAGCTAGGAAATGAAGCGCAGACAGATCGTCAATAAAAACGACTGTGACAAGCATACTTGTGAGAACTTCAGTGTTTTACATTTACGAAATATGGCCAGGGTAACTGTGCTTAATGATTGGAAGAAGGCACTTAAAAATTCATTTGGAATATTTTGCCCTTTTTAATTGCCTGCTAAAAGACATAATGTTTGATGGTCATTAATGTACCATGCAAGTTACATTTAATCAAATACCTGTGAGTTCCAAAAGCCACTGAGAAATAGTCTCCCCTAAATAAAGGAAAAAGCAAAAGGGGGAAAAAATTAAGAGCTGTCACTTGGTTAGAATATATGGTGTGCCATCTGTCTCCATATTAAGAATAATATTGAAAAAAAAAAGATAACTTTGAAAATGAATGATGTCATATGCCATATTTTGAGATAACACGTAATCTGATGTATGATTATAATCTGCCTCATAAATACTTTTATTAAAAGGTTTAACTTAAAAGAAATAACTAAAAGATCAAGTATGGCTCCAATATTTTAATTTTTATTGTATATAGTGTTTGTAGATGGCTGTTAACTTTAAATTGGAAAAAGAAGGCAGAAAAAATTGCAGAGGAAAGAAAAAGAGTGAAGGAGAGAAAGTCTGAGATATTGAAAATGTCATGCATGTGAATGTCTTAAAGTGTTTTCAGACTAATTGGGTTCATGAGGATGTAATAACTGAAATCATATTCTGCTGCAAACAGGAGGAATTAATTTGTAAACTAATTTGAACTCTCCCTAGATCTTTATTTTCCGGTCATCTTTCAAATAAATGGCCTGGTTGTACCATCAACTTGCTGTATAATAAGAGTAGCGTAACAGAACCTATCTTTAAGTTAATTTCTTCATTTATAATATAAAGATAATTGTCTCCCAAAAAAAGACTACTTTGAAAAATAATCAAGTGGACAAAAAGCATAAAGCACTTGAAAACTTAAAAATGTATTCCCTCGTTATGAAGCAGATAGTAACCACAACAATACCAATTCCAGAAGCTTGTCTCTGTGGCGTCCTATCTTCGGTCTTTCCCAAAGTGACAGCTTCTCCCTTTGTCTCTCCTCACTCTGCCCATTCATTCTTCCCAGGAGCCCAAGTCACAGCTTTAAATACAACCGACGTGCACCTGCTTCTCCCTCTTTACCTTTTTCCTCTTAAACATGCACTTCCATGCCCCATAAAGCCTTCCAACTCAATGTGTTCAAAACCAAAATTGGCATATTTGTCCCTCACATCCCTTCTCTTATGTTCCCTCCCAGTTCCCTAGAATAGGATGTCTCCTCATCTTTATCCCTTATCTCCAGTTAGCCTCCAAATCCTCTTATTGCTCCCGTCTTCTGCCTTGATATTATTCACTTTTCTCTACCTGAATTTCCATCTTTTTAAAGGGCCCCCATGTCTCCACCTTACCTTGCTCCCATTCTATTACTGTCAATACAGTAAGACTTTTGCTTCAAACTTGAATAGTCCAAAGGTCCTCAATATAACATGCATGTTCTTTGACATGAGATACAATTTCCTCGCGAACAGGGTCTTTTGCACTGCTTCATCATTCAGTCTCCCCACTTTCTCTCTTGCCCATCGGCTCAAGCAACACTGACCCGTCAGAAGTTGCCTGGATGTACCAAGCCCACTTACGGGTCTTTGTCTTTGCACATACTGCTCTTCTGTCCAGAAAGCCCTCCCCTTCCCCTACTCCCGGCCCACGGCTCTGTCTAACACTTCCTGATACTGAGATCTAAGTTCAGAAGTCACCTTCTCTGGAAAAGAATGTGAGGTGACTCCACTTCCACCCCAATATAAGCTAAATGCCTCTTTCCTAATGACATGAGGTTATCTCTACTAGCGTAATTTTCAAAGTATTATCACAGTCATTAACACCATCTGAGGCCCCTCCAACCACACAGTGAATTCCCAGTGCAGGCAGGTTCCCCAGCAATCGGCCTCTGAAATATAGACACGCACTACAGAGAGTTACAAGAGAGTGTTTTTGTATTCTTGGGATAAAAAAAATTGTGGGGGAGTAAAGGACGCAAGATAGGACAGAGGGAGAAGTTGAAGTAGGAATTAATGCAATCACAATGAAAGCCTCAGTCAACCTTACAGAGAGCTTTCAACTTGGGATGGCCCTTCGGAACTGTCCCAAATTAGGGCAAGAAAAATAATTCCCGTGTGGACCAGTCATTGGACATGGGTTTCCTCTCGTCATGGGTGAGGCAGCTTTCTTCGCTCATGGGCAAGGCTGGAAAAGACAGTCATCTAAAGATGTCAGCCACCGGCATTCTCAGCAGCTGGTGTGGTATATGGGCGGAGCAGCATGGAATCCACGATGGCCCCTGAAAGATAAAACCTTGTTCTCATTCATTATGTGTCGTGGGCTTGCAGAGCCCCTGAGTTAGAGGAGGCATTTAGAAATAAATGGTTATTGCATTAATGTATAGTATGATTTTTAGTCAAATTCATCTTTCTGAAAGTAATCTGTGCTGCAGATACCTTATGTTCAATCTGAAAATAAGGACTAAAGGAAATACAAAGTGCAGAATAAATAGTGTTTAATCTAACTACAGTCCCTTGGCTTCTCGGAAGACTCATAATGATCCTCTGTCTTTAATCTCCCCCACAAAATGAAAAGTAAAAAACACAGCAGCCAGGACTGATATACAGAACAGCCTTTGTATTAAAAGGACATTCATCCAGTTTTGCATCTGAAGAAAATGAAAGGCTGCAGC
Organism: Pteropus alecto; assembly: GCF_000325575.1. Classification (NCBI taxonomy): domain Eukaryota; kingdom Metazoa; phylum Chordata; class Mammalia; order Chiroptera; family Pteropodidae; genus Pteropus; species Pteropus alecto. The sequence continues at coordinate 5,805,718 of NW_006437828.1, forward strand.
ATTCCTGGTGTTAGTGGAATCTCAACGGTCTGCTCTTATTTACACTTGGTAAGGCAAGGCACTGAGGTGGCTAAGTAGAGACTTAGATGGTTACTTTAGAAGCTCGTATATAGACAAATGAGACAGACCAAAGATGAAATGCCATCGCTAAACATTACATGTTTCATGCTTATATATTATCTGGGAAATAGAGAAAAACGGGAAGGGGGCGGGGATGACAGAAGCTTGATTCAAGTTTACTCACATGCAGCAGAGACACAAGATGAGAAAGATAAGAGATGACAAGGTGGCTGGGAGTGGCTGCTGCGAAGAGAAAATGATCAGTAGCTATTCAGTAAGTTAGGATCTCAGAGATCACTGTATCCACTGAGGGACCACTGTATCCACTGAGAGATCCCTGTATCCACTGAGAGATCACTGTATCCACTAAAAAAGTAAGAACAGTCACTGAAGATGGTAATAGGGGGTGGAGCAGAGAGGAGAAAGGTAAACAAGTACTGCAGTCACTGAGTCTGGGGGTCCCCAATACCTACACTTACCAAAGGAGAGGTGTGAAACCATCAGCCCTACCCCACCAAGGGCGTTAAACAGGGAGAATGCCCTTGGAATGGTCAGAGGAGATCCGAACCCCTAAAGGTGTTTGAATAGATTTACGTAAAAATCACACTGGAAGGAGTACAGACAATTTTGCTATAATTGTTGTTCTGAAGTGTGAATTTGTTCCAACATTATTAGTATACTAAGTATTTGGGCATAATGTAAATTTTGCTTTTGCTACATGTGGAGAAACAGAAGGGAATTCTGAAAACAGCGCCCAGCCAAACCAAGCCACACAGGAATATGCAAAGTGCTCACAGGTGCACATGTGACATCTCTACCAGCTTCCTCACTTCACCGCGGGTCATGAGTATGGCAACCAATCTGCGATAACCACCTTCCATTCGATTTCCAATACCTCTCCTCCCATTTCTTACCACCAACGTAAGCTACAACTCTCTGGCTTGTAGTGCACGCCCGCTTTCACATGCAAAGCTCGAGTCTTTCAGGGTAAAGACTTACGTATTTCTTATGTAATCAAACATGTCAAACTGCACTGCTGAGTGCACTAGCTTCCTACCTTTTTATAATGTATCATTAATAAAGATTTTGAGTACTGCGTTCCTTAGTCCACTAATCTCATAAGCCCTGTGGTTTTTATTGTGCGGTTCTGTATAACGCAGTGATTTATAGGAACACATATGTCACATTATAGGAGAACCAAGCGTATTTGTTTTAAAAAGCTGATTCTCATAATTTCTTCCAAGATTCTGATTCAATAGGTTTGGGTTGGGACCAGTGCGGTGGTCAGCTTTTTAGTGTTTTTTCCTACCAATTTCTTTCAATTTTGGATGACTATGCTATTATTCAAATTTAAGGGAAATTAAGACATAGGTATTTTGCCAATGGAGGGATGTCCTTACTTGAGACAGGAATTTGGAATAACCCAAGAGTGGATCCAGAAACACACAAGGATGGCTGAGAAGTTGTTCTCAGAGAAAGTAGAAGCTATGGCACTAAGAACAGAGTGGATGGAGGCAGGGACGGAAATCCAGGAGCCGCAGTGCCAAAGGTGGATCCCAGTAACACCTGTCACCAGAGCATAACTCTGCTGCCCAGGTACCATTAGTTTTTGCCACTTCTCCAAGCCTTGGTTTCTGGCTCTATGTCAATCAACCAACTGCCTACAGATAAACTTCTTTTCCGTTCAGAAAAGCCACGCCTGCAGAAATGAACCCCGACACGAATCCATCCGGTCTAATGTTAAAACCACTGTTCTGATGATGCTGACAAAGGCATTCTGTAGAATTCAGTTATCGTGGAATAGTCAACATTGCCCTGTTTAAATTTGCCAACCATTTATTTCTGAATAACCTTTTTCTGAAGTCTGTGTTACCAATCATTAGAACTTTTAAAAAGATGTTACCTTTGCCACATTCGCAGAGGCAAATTTTTCTGAAGATATTCACTCATTTGGGATGGAAGTGGGGAGAATGGGAAGTAAACAATACTTTCTTCCCCTGCTCTCTTCCACACTGACCATTTTCTCCAGACCAGAATACTAAAGTTACCAGTTTTCTAAACCATCGCACTTTGCACTAACAGAAAAGGGCCCTGGTACCTACAAAAACCACAAAATGAACAAACAGAAAACAACAATAACAAAACTGGTAAGCTTTTCTCATTAAGATTAGTCATATCCCCTGGAAAACATAAGTTTTTGAGGGGTATAATAAAATTTTATTTCATAGTGAATCACAAGTCTCATATATTTTCCCCCCTAACTAAGTAACTCCCTCAAAATACTTCCACTTTTTAAAATTTAGCTGCTTTGGAAGGTGGAAACCACCCACGGTAAAGCTGGTTATGTTTTATTAGTGATTTTAGTTCAAGATACTGGTTTCATTACCTGTAAAAAGAATTTAGTGCTTATCGTGTATATCTCTTATCATTCAGCAAGTAGCACAGTTAAACACTGCATAACTGTTATATTTCATATATGAAAGTGATACATTCTTGCAAAATTGCATATTACTTCATTATTCATATATTGTTCCATAATATGAACTCATGAGCGGGGTGACTGGGCTTCAGTTTCATCACCTGTGAAATGAAGGGGTTGCAATCAACAACTTCCCTGGTCCGTTCCCCTAACATTCTATTGTCTAATATAAACACTAATGGAAGTTTATTGCATATATTCTTATTTCTTATTCAAAATGATTAATAAATCTATTTATTGGTCATATGGTAAACAATCTCCTAATTACTTTTTTGAAATACAAATCTTTATTTTCCATTTCCAAGTTGACTTAGAATTCAAAGACTTATTATAATTCTATGCCTTATAATCATTAGTTTTACTGCCAGTAAATATTCAAAGGTAATCTCTTCCCAAAGGCATATTTAAAACAATGGTGAGAAAACAAAATCACTACATCATTACAGTGAAACCTCAATTATCTGGCAATGGTACTAAAATTGGTCATTTTGTATAATGGAATTCTTAGGTTAATAGGATGGGCACCTACATGGTAAACCCCTTAGCAGAAATGTCCCTATATTCAATTAATAGATATCATTAGGAAGAACATACTAATTCACTCTCATGAAAAATTAGACAAAATTTGGCAATAACGCAAAAAAGTGGAAACATCTTAACAGAAATTATATATTTATTTAGTTTTCAGTAGGCTTTACTTTGGGGAGCGTATTTAGGTTCACGGCAAAGTTGGGCAGGGAGTGCAGAGTGTTCTCACATAGCCCTGACTACCACACGCACAGCCTCCCAGTACCGGTCTCCCTCACCAAAGGAGCTCATTTACCATGACCGAGGACTCTATGCAGACCCATCGTCACCACCCGAAGCAGTTTACATTAGGGTTCGCTCTGGGTGTTGTACATCCTGTGAGCTGGGTCAAATGCGTAATGACACGTATCCACCATTGCCATGCTGAGTATTTTTCCTGCCCCAGAAATCCTCTGTGCTCTGCCTATTACATCTCTCTTACCCCTGACTTCTGGCAACCACCAAAATGTTTACTGTATCCATAGTTTTGCCTTTTCTAGAATGTCATTGAGTTGGAAGCACACAGTAAGTAGCCTTTCAGATTAATAGGAAGCCTAGATCACTGTCTGGGCCTACTCACTTGTTCTAGCACCTCCTTCGCTGTCCAACGGCTTGGTCACACTGGCCACCCGCCACAGACAGTGGGCAACTATCTTGCGGCTTAGAGGAAGCATATCTTTTCAACAGCATTCTGGAATGAAAGTCACCTACACATTATCTATGGTGATGTACTGAGACAGAATCACTATTTACTACTGATTCAGGCCCTTAGACAGAGTGATGATGTGTTAAATTACAGACTTTTGTCCAGAAAAGAAGCAAAGAATTTCTGCTCCATGGAACAAGTATCTCAAAGATTACAGTTTTTTACACTGTAAGACAGTCACCTGTTTTGTATCTATGCCAGAACATTCCTAACTTTTCTGATTAAATGGTACACACACACACACACACACACACACACACACACACACATACACACCTTGCCTCTCAAAAGCTCTGAACTGGTTTTAATATCTTACCGATCTTTCATTAAAATGAGCTGAATTAAATTTGTGACATATTTATTTCATAATTATATGAGAATAATCATATTGCCTTTTGAAAAATAGACTTTAACAATTTATTTACTGCAAATGTCTTTAACATATAATATGCTTCAACCATAGTGCTGTAAGCCTAGTGGAACCAACAAACAGTCAATGCCAGCCACTGGAACCTCACAATCTAATCAAACACCTCACTAGAGAACAAAGAGATAAAAGCTCTGGTGGTTGATCGAATCACCAACAAACTCTGATGGAATCTTATCCTGAGTGGATTTTTTAAAAAGCAAAAAAAATTTTTTTTTTCAAAAAGGAAGTAGCATTTGGGCCAATCATTAAACAGTATAATGGACTCCAGAATACAGGGATTTCTAAGCTCAGCGCATAATGAAAATTTATCCATAAACAATATCACCCCTGAGGAAACTTTTATCTTCACCCACAGAGTACAGTATACTTTTTTGTGTATATAATCCCGCAAAATACTAGGGGGTTATGAACTTCTAATGCAAATAATAATGTAGGGTAAATAATCTCAGAGAGAAACTACATTCAGAAATCTAAACACACAAAGGTTTTGTGGCTAGGAAAATCTGAGTAAAATTATGGCTTTCTCTGTTCTTTGTTGTCATTTTTTTCTGTGGACTACTCTTTTAACTCTTTTTTATAGACCAGTTCTTTTAGTTTTTCATTACGTATTGTTTCTTTATAAATAATTCTGCAAATAAAAGCATCAGAATTTCATAGCCAGCTAAATAATATATTTCATCTCCTTATTAATTTTCAGGAATATGTTAAAGTTACTCATATTTTCTCTATTGGATTTGGCCAATTAACATTTTCTGTATCAGACTCAATTGCATCCATTACTTGGATCAGACACTCACCTTACCAAACAGAAAGAAAAGACACAAACTCCAAAGGTCTCTTATGCTGTCGTCTGTGGTTTATGTGGTGCCTGTGTGGTCCACTCAGGAAGGAAGGATGTTTGCTTTTCTCTAAACATGTTTCTTTGAATTTAAGTAAGTTAAATGTGTTTATGTATCATGGAGCTCCGCCGTTACAGAGTACTGAAATGTATGTAAGCAAGGGAAATAGTATAAGTCATATGGAGTGGCATCATCTATGACACATTTGTGTAAACAGAAAAATCCTGGATTGGATGCAACCACCATTTTTCTTCCCCAGCTTTACTGAGATATAGCTGATATTTAACGTTGTGTAAGTTGAAGGTGTATAACATGTTGATTTGATATACTTATATACTGCAAAATGATTCTGTATGTCTTCTTTAGAAAAATGTCTATTCTATGCCTCTGCCCACTTTTTAATCGATTGTTTGATTTTTAGGGTTTTTTTTTCTGTTTTGCTATTGAGTTATATGAGCCCCTTATATATTTTGAATATTAACCACTTTATATATATATATATAATTTGAAGATATTTTCTCTCATTCAGAGGTTGCCCTTTCATTGTATTGATTATTTATTTTGTCTGTGCAGAAGCTTTTTAGTTTCATGTAGTACTACCTATTCATTTTTGCTTTTTATACTTGTGCTTTATTATAAATTGATATATGCGGTTTAATAAAAATGTAATCTATTAATAGAGTCACTAAAGGAAGGAAAAGTAACACTTTAACTATCAAAAATGAAAATTATAGTAAATATAGAAAATTATTTTATAAAGACACACACTGGATATTTAATTTATAATTGCTTGTTCAAAAACTGAATATATCATATCAAGATAGCACCAATATTAAAAATTTCATTAAAGGGTATTAATGAGTTGCTTCTAACTTGGATTTTGATTAATGGGGTAAAACCTATCCAAACCTAATATATTATGTGCAAAACAGTTCCTACAGCTTAAAACCATTTTTATGGGGTTATTTAGAACCAAACAGAACACTAACAAAAGATTACAAATAAAAGGCAGGTATAAACATAAGAACTTAAAGAGTCTAAAAAAAAATAAATTAAAAAATCTATGTTACCATATGTTAGAAAAAGATTTCTTATTTTTAACCCATTAAAAATAAAAGAAGAAAAACACTGATAAGTTGGACTTCATCAAAATTAAAACATTTTTTTGGAAGACATTACTAAGAAAATGAAAGACAAAACACAGACTTGAAGAAAGAAATCATCTGCAAACATACATCTAATAAAGAAACTGTATATTAAATATATAAAGAATTTTTATAACTCATTTATAAGTCTAACACCTAATAAGAGGGCAAAAGACTGAAACACCAACATGGCAATGAGCACATGAAATGATGCTTAAACTCACCTTAAAATATATTTTATTGTATCTGTATATATTTATATGTATTTTATATTATTATTGTATTACGTTATAGTTTATTGTACACTTAAAATGGGAAAATTTAGTAATATACAAATTATAATTCAATAATGCAATTTAGAAACATAAATCAGATTATATTTTTTAAGCACTCTGTTTATTGGGGTATTTTCTACTAGCCTATTTTTTATTTCACCAATCTTCTCTGCTGCTGTGTCTAATTCACTACTTAATCCATCCACTGATTTCTTAATTTCAATATTGTATTTTTCAGATCTAAAATGTCCATTAGATTTGTTTTCACAAATACGAGTTCTCTACTGAAACTCTCCATATTGTCATCAATTTTTGGAAACATATTCATCACAGTTTCTTTACTGTCCTTTTTGGATAACTCTAATAAGTTGATTATCAATGGGTCTGTTACTCAGGCATGAATTGCTTGTTTTTTTCCTGATTTGGTACTGTCTCCTGGCATATCTGCTCATTTTTATTGACTGCCAGAAACTGTAAACAAACAGTTCTGCAGGTATAGTGTGGTATTATCTTGCTCCAGATGGGATTTAATTTCCTTCTAGGAAACAACAAAAGCACAAGAATATCACCTTGATCCAATCATGAATTAAAGTAATTTAAAGTTGATTTCCACTTTTATAGATATGGCCTATTTTTCACTTGATCATATTTCTAGGATGTGGCCCTTCAGGGATCTCATTAAATATCTGGAATATTTACCAGGATTTCTCTTTATGGGTGGACTCTGAGCTCCATTTGTTTTGTTTTGTTTTGTTTTGTTTTGTTTTGTTTTGTTTTGTTTTGTTTTTGTCTTCCCAGCACTAGTAGATCATCACATCTCCACTTACCTTCTCGACCTCTTCACCAATGGTTTCTTTGCTCTTATTTCCTATAATGTGGCAGAATATATGAAATTACAAATATTTTGCGTAAAAACTGCCAAAAAGCTAACTTCTCTGTTGCTTCCTTTTCTCCCTAAAGTTGGTCACTAAAATCCTGAGTGCCTTGGTCACACTATACTGTCTCTCCAACCCCATATCAAAAGCTCTAAGCCATGACTTTCTGACTGGAATTTTAGCCTGTGTTGTTTATGAATAAACAAAAGGCAGGTGTCTGGCTCCTCTCACATTGTTTCTGCCTATAACTTGGACTCCTTGAAGTTCTGCCTACCAGAGGCATTTTCAGCCTGCTCTTAGAGTTGTTTTTTTTTTGTTTGTTTTGTTTTGTTTTGTTTTGTTTTGTATTTCATCCAGGTTTCAAAGTTCTTAGCTGGAGAGATGGTCTGATACAAAGCTATTCTTTCATAACAAGAAGCTAAAATATACACATCACTCAATAATTCATTGGTGATTATAGTGGGCTGAACAGTGGTCCTCAAAAAAAATGTCTACCTAGAACCTCAGAATGTAGCCTTATTTGGAATAAAGGTCTTTGCAGAGGTAATTAAGACAATGATCTTGAAATCATGCTGTTTTAGGGAGGGCCCTAAACCCAACGACTAGTGCCCTTAAGAGAGGAGAAGGCTCTATAAAAACGGATGCAGAGACGAGCTATGCACCCCGAGTCGAGGTCGTTGGAGCTACCAGATGCTGGGAGAGAAAAGGCAGGAGTCTCTTTTGGAGGGGGCGCCTTCCTGTCGACAATGTGATTTCGGACTTTCGATCGCTACAGCTGCGAGAGAATAAATTCTGTTATTTTAAGCCACTAAGTTTCTGGTAATTTGATATGGCAACCCTAAGAAACTAATATGGTGACAACTCACACTTTTTAATTTATAATTAATTAAATGTCAATAGTACAGTGTGTGCCATTTTTGTGCTCCAAAATAACAAGAGCACTAATTAGATCTACTAGTTTATATATTATTAACAAGATCATATTGTATCAAAAATATTGGGAATACAGATTTAATTCAGTCTTTTTCTTTTTTTTTCTGAATGAGGGATCCACAGTCCTCAGAAATGAAAGGGTTTCCATATACTGTCTTAATCTCCCACCCCACTCCATGCAATATTTTGATAGCAGACTCTGTCCAATCCCATCACTCAGTATTTCGAGTCTTTGTCTTCCCTCTAAACGCCTCAATCAGGCAGTTTCTCAAGGCAGAGTCCCCGCTTCGATTCACTGTAACGATAAGGGACCGGCACACGGGTCATCTGAACAACACTATTCTGTGTTTGAAAACTGAAATTTCCTTTTGGATAATTCTATGGCACTGCAGGAAGTTAAGCCACCCTGCTTCATTTCTTCTAGGCTTTTCTGTCCTGTTAGTACATATACCGTTATCAGTGTAGTCCATTTATATTTCTAATCAGTTATCGAGATACATCAAGTTCTAGCGGGCCCCCAATTATCTAACTCCTTTATGCCTGTGGGCCTCTCTTTTGGACCACCGATACTTCCTCTTGTTTGGCTTATGCGCATTCTTAAAGGCTGTAACTCATCTCCCCATCATTCTCGTCTGAACCATTCCAATACCCTCCCTCCCAAAATGACAGCTTTGGAGTTCCTATTTCACGGCCCAGGAATTTCTTTAAAATTTTATTGAAAGTACTAACCTTCTGTACTGTGACCTTTTATGTGAGTGCCTAATATAGTAACGGATCATGTACTCCTTGCTTTTGAAACTTTTACTATCCAGCAATAAATACATATTGAACTAAATTGAACAGAGAAGGAGAAACAGCAAAAGTGCCACTGAACAGCAGGTTGCAGGGGGGCCGTAACTGGTTGTGAGTGTAGCTAACCACACCACACCAGGCCTTCATTCACATGTTTGTTAAATGAAGGGAATGACACAGATTCATTCAGTCCACAAACCGTATATTTACAAAGGGAAGTCTTGGCAGTTTTTCCTTCTCAGACCTGCCACCTACATTGAGAAGATCATCCTTTCTGTTTTCTCTAGTTTGAAATCTACCTTCAAGTTGCCTAAAGGATCCTTTGTAACACCTGTCTTCTACTGAGAACCAACACAGTCCTCACAGTCCCAGGCCCTTTATATACATTGTTCCATTTATTCTTTAGTGTAATCTAGTTACTCAGCCTACAAATAAGGAAACTGAAATTCAGAATGATTAAATACATCCAGGATTTTATACTATGAATTCCTGACATAAAATCTATCTGACTTTTTGCTACATTGTGCTGTGACTGTCCACAATTTTCATGGAACATATCTGACGACTTCTGTTATTCTGAAATTAAATCTTCTAGTTTATACACTTGGTATAAAAATGTGATAAGAATCTTTTATTGAGGAATAAACATTTTCCTTAGCATTGTCAAAGGTAAATACTACTCAGAGTGAAACTGACTTGGCTAATGATCATTTTGCTAGTGGGAAATGTGGTAAACATCAATGTAATGAAAAAATATATATACTGGGTTTTTTTTCCAACTTCTTTCTAAAATATTCAGATCCAAAGATCATTTTGGGGTACAAAAATTTATCTTTGTTTTTCTCTAGAGTAAATTTAAATCCAAGACATAAAACACATTTTATTTTTCCTTTGCCTTCTTTTGCACTGGACACATTCTGTTCAGAATGCACTTTCATTATGCGTCCTGTCAATACCCTTACTTTTGAAGCAGTGTTTTTATTTTTCCTCTAGCCTTGCAATACAATTTCTATATTCTGTCTCTGCTGTTGATTATTTTCCAATACACTGATCAGTTGTCAAGTATTTGCTCCCTGACTTCTATCTGGTTTGTAGATAAAGGAGATGTGTGTTGGCAATTCTTTGGAACATTCTTGGTTCTCTGTTGCAAAGCAAATTTTTAGTCCTTGGATATTTCTTTAGTTAGTGAAGTATAACTTTTTGACTTGAGGGAAAAAGGCTTAAGAAGGCTTATCCAAAAGACACACGAGATTCTCAAACATCAAAGAACTCTTAAAAAGCAATATGTTGATGAATAAAATGCAATGAATCATAAGGTTTGCTTGAATCTTATTTGAAATGCATGTATATTTTAAAAGGGCAAAGTGACTGAAAAAATGTATTTTTGATAGCTTCACATGAAAATACATTACAAATCTAGCATATTTAAATCATTTGAGTTCTCAAATAAATTCTTATTATCCAAATTACCTATATTCATTTGTTGCTTTGGGTATTTTACAATCTACTCATGAGCTAGAAAAATTTAGCTACTGCATTCAAAAACATAACCTTTGAACTCATGTGGTTTTAAAATTATTTTGCAAAAATTATGAAAGAAATTGATTTGAAGAAGTCGAACCAGTCAATTAACAACACTATCGTATATTCTTAAAGAACTTGCTGGCCTTTCTTTGTGCAGCACCTGGTCTAGATAAGTTTGCTTTTAAGAACTTCCTGCACAGCAACTGGATTATTAGTTCATTTGGACCAGGTTATCTCCACTGCATTTGCATGGAGATATTTTTCCTTCAAGTCTTTTCCTGGAATAGCCAAACCCAATTTCCAGCCCTGGAGTCCACATCCCTGCATCTTTATGTTGATAACAATGGCTTCCGGTTTTCAGTGGAGCAGAAATTGTCCATTTCCTCAGCTCTTCTTCCCAAGCAGAATGGAGGTGCTATTGAAAACTCTTAGGCAAGACTGACGAGCAGAGATGCTTGTACTCTTTTAACTGACTTTTTTCAGTGTTCCATGATCTTATTCTTTTGTGCTAATATTATAAAAGAAGTCAATAAATTCTCCAGTCCAGGCTTGCCGTATAATGATTTATCTCCACTCCAAAAATTTACTTTTCTTGGTGTCAGACATTTACATCTATTTTCCTTATCAATGTTTCATCATTTTAAATGTATTTAAATGGATTTACATTTGTGAATTACACACATATAGATCTTCTCTTAGAATGGGTTTTTAATTAATTTATTTTTTTTAATTAGGAGAAAGTACTATCTGTGAAAGTTCTCATTCTTGTGTATTCTAACTCTTCAATTCCATCTGGTTTCTACAAATGAAAGACTTTCTGCTAGCTTCTTCATTTATCAGCTGAATCTTTCAAAAACCAAAGAAGTTCAAAAGGTTTAAACTTTTTCATATTCTGTTAATTTTCATTCCTCACAGTTTTCTATTGTTTATCTTATGTTGTACACTTGACTATTTTCTAAATCTATCTAACAAGGTATTTCTTCTAAGTTTAACCTTAAACAAAGCAAAATAAATATGCTGACAAAACAGTGTTTTTAGCACAACTTCAATCTCTTCTAAAAAAACTTCTAGAGAGCTGATTTAAGAAAAGGTATTTGAAAACTAAACATGTTAGGCACATATAATTTTAAAGTAGGGCATATGTGATAAATTCTTCAGGAACTGAGTGTTACTACTATTTGAATTCTGCTTCATATTCAGCTTATTCTTAACATTAGCCAGAGCTTGAATTGACATTTTTATAACTATGCTTATGTGGTTAATTTTGAGAGTATTTATAAATGTCTTCTTTGTATTCAATTTTATCAAGCACAAGGAAAGATTCTGGTAACTAACTGGGCTTATAAAGTATTACTCACAGCCTTTTACTTCTGATAATTGCTGATCATTAGAGGTACTTAAATTAGTTGCAAAATTACTACTTTTCTATTTATATTTCCCATACTTAACATTAAATAAATTTAACTGAATTTCAGGTTTAAGTAAAGATAAATTTTGGTCCAGATAAAGTAAAAGAAATGATAATGGAAATAGAGATATAGACTTTCAGAAAAGCAAGCCTGAAATATGTTTAAAGTTACTTAAAAGCTAGTGGTATGATAAAAACTACATAATCATGAAGTTTAGAAGGTAAATTAATGATCATCAAATTCAATCCCTTCAATTAACCAGAAGAAAAACTATGCTCTCTGTTTTAACAACTGCCCATGATCACACAACTAGCTACTGATTAAATTAGGCTTAAACTCTGGTTTCTAGTTTCTGGCTGCTATTATTTTGGTTTTGCTATTTCCAGTATGTGTTCTAGAAATTATTCCCAGAAGATGAGAAATTTAACTGCATAGAGAGTGTAATATTATCATTTCTTTTGTTAATGACCTTCAGCTAAGTTTCAGAGTAATAATGCTTAGAAAGTCTTCAATGCATATCATACTATATTGACACGATGGTGATTTTAGGTGTAGGTATCTTTGTTCTGCTTATCAGGACATCATAAATTTTTGGAGACCCCCCCATTAATTTAAGAAGTTAACTCCTCAATGGCACTGGACTACATATAGCACTGGGACTAGATTTAAATAAGGTTTCTACATTGAATCAAACAGAATCAGCCAGATGCATGATTCTAGTATGAAGTTCAGTGCCTTGATGACTCAGATTGGTTGACATACTATCCCCATCCAGAACTGTGTAAGCTGTGTGACCTCTGACTGCCATTTAATGGACATTATTCAACAACGATAAATAGCTGCCTCAAAACCACGAGTCTGAATTAGAGGATTCCACACACATCTCTGGCACATCTAGGATTCTCTCATGATCTTCCATGTAGTAGCATCACACTGGCCACCAAATGCAGTAATACACGTCACACAGTGCTATAAATCTATCAGGTACATAACAAAGTAGTTTGCATTTTCTTACCTGTGAAAAATTGAAATGTTAACTCCCAGTCAACTCTCAGATTTAAAGGTTGTTAGAGGTTTTCATTGAAGTATTACATAGATACGGAAAAGTGCACATATTATAAATGTACTCCTCGACAGAATTTCCTAAACTGTGCAAAACTGTGTAACCAGATTAAAACCATTATCCAAAATTAACCATTATTCACCTCGTGCCCCTTCCACTTGCTTGAATCCCCTACTCCGAAATCAGAATTACCTTCCTGACCCCGAACACCACAGATCAGTGCTGCATCTTTTGTGCTTGATATAAATCACGCATTCTTTTATTTCTTATTTCTAAGTTCTCTGGTTTAATATTATGTTTGTGAGATCTATCCATGTTTTTGCATGTTAAATGTAACTATTAATTCTCATTGCTGTATAGTATTCTACTGTGTGAATATATCACTATTTATTTATACTTGCTATTGTTAATGGACTTTTGGTAATTTCTAATTTTAGGATCTTACTGACAGTGCTATCGTGAACATCTTTTTTTTATATATATAAATATTCAGTTAACTCACCACCTTTTATTGAAAAGACCATACCATTTCCATTACATTTCCATGAAGCATTATAAGTACACTCATTTTTGGTTTGGACAGTCCAAAGCAAATTTTTACTAAAGCATTTTCTAGGGAGAGGATTCAATAGTTGATTAAATGTTATAGTGATAATTTGCTCAGAAAGAAACATTTCAAAGAATTAGAAGAATCTAGATGTCTAGAAACAAACAACTTTTTTTGCTGTGCATTCAATTTGCATATAGCTAGATATAGCAGTCTGATGATGTCTGGGCATTTAGATTTCTTTAGGAAAATTCAACTTATCAAATAATTACCAATATTTTCAGATCATTAATCTTTTCCAACTAACTATATTGCAGAAAATAGGTAAGTCTAATTTTCCCATCATTATCTCCTCTGATAATAATGTCACAATATTTGTTACCTATGTGCATTATGAGAAATTACTATTACACCAAATAAAATTCTCTTCTCCTTGAAATATTACTATAGAGGACGTAGCAAGGATTTTAGGTTTAGATCTGTTTCCATTATGAATTTGGAAGAAATAAAATACTTCCTGAGGCCCAGTTTTCTACTCTGTAATAATGAAAACAATAATAACACCTATCCTGCAACATTACTGTGACAATCAAATGAGATCGTTTGTAAAATATCTCACCACCTAAGAGATACTGAGGAAATAATCTTTTTGAAAGAATGAGAATGTGGGAAAATGTAAATTGCTTGAGCTTGATAGTCAAAATGATCGGTTCCAAAAGTTGCTCTAAATTTTTAATTTAACATAGCTTTGGCTATTTTCTGATAATGCACATTTCTCCTCCTCTCCATAAATATCTGTAAAAATGCTGAAAATGACGCAACTTGAAATATTGACAAAAACTAAAATTACCAAATTACTGGATTCATTGGAATTTGATTAATAAAAGCAATAAAAATTTTTCTCATGTTTATATCATAAAAGAAAATTAGGAAAGTACTTCTCTATCGCATACTCTTCCTCTGCCCAAGACTCAGAAACCAAGAGTAGTACGAGTCAGAAAACTAGACACGTGTCCCTCAATTTCCTGGGTATTGTGTTGTAGTGTGTGTGCTGAGTTGCTTCACATTGTGTCCCATCACATTCCAACGCAGCGCATCACATCCTATCCTGCATGACATCACATGGTAGTGCACTGCCTGTAGCAAGGGGCCAGGATAATAACCTTGCCTCCATGTGTCTTTATGCATTGTTTATTTTTGGTCTCCCAGAACTCAACAGTGGGAAGACAATAGAGTCAGAAAGGATGATTTAACACATTGCATTCTGGGAGGTACAATGCCCTTAAGCAAAATTCTGGAGGAGATTGTGGTCAGTAATATTTGGAAATTTATTTTTACATAAATTACATTAACTCTGAGTATCATAGAACTAGGCAATAAGTTTCCAAGTCAGTCTATCAGAAACATGCTAGAAAAATTCTTTCTAGACACCAACTATTGAAATAACAACGGTGAATTTCAGTCTCTCTTCCAGACCCAAACCAGAAAAGTCAATTATTAAGTAAGTGGATATTGAATGAACAAGGCCAATCGACAAATATGTGTTGGGTATAAATACATCCATTCTTTTTAAAGTAAGTATAACTGGGGAAAATCTAATTCATCCTATAGCAAAAGTAAACATCTTGCATACATAAAAGATTAAAAAAATGCATCTCAAAATCATAATGAAATATAGGCATAAGAAGTCCATAATATTATTTGGATATAATCTATTTGACGTAATATGGCCATAAGGAAAAAAGAACAGAAAACATAAGAACAGATCAGGATGATACTAAATGCTACTAAGATGAGATGGCAAAACAGAATATGTAAGACTAAATACTACTGAAGTGAGATGGGGAAACAGAATAATAAGCAATGACTATGCTTCAAAGGCATACTTAAATTATCCACTGGAGGCAATCAAAGAACAGAAATACTACTGAATAAAACTGAAACAAGATACACTGGATATTTTTGCAAAGAATTCTTAGAATAAAAAGGAAAAGCACAAAAGAGTTTCAAGTGATCAGAAAGATGTTGATAGATACAGAAGACAGAAGGAACGTGCAGTGTATTAGATAATAATAAATCAATTCTAACTTTATTAGGTTGGTAATGATATTATATTTATATCAGAAGATGCCACGCTCTCATAAAGTTTCTCAAAATATGGGCAAAATACCATGATGTCTGCAACTTACTTCTAACTGATTAAGCTTATATATACACACACAAGTATGCATCTATCCATCTACTGATCAATGTATTGATTGACATATATGTCATTAATGTAAAGATGGGCATATATGTATGTGCATATACATATATACATATATATGTATCTATGTATACATATATATGTATATGCACACACACACATACATAGAGAGAGATGTCTCATTGTAAGGTCATTATATTAAATGTTCGTTACATTGGTACATATTGTTAAAATTTTTAAATATTTACATTCCAAATCAATACAGATGATAAAAAGCAAAGAAAACAAATTCCAAAGACAGAGAGAAAAATAGACTGAAAATGAATGCATTAAAAAAAAAAATAAAGGTACAAGCCAAGACTACAGAATTAGGGCAAAACATAATGATGAATGTTCTACTGGAGAAAAAGAAGAGATGGGATATGACAGTCGATGTAGTAGGATCCTGAGATCCAAAGAGCAATATGCAGCTCAAAGAAAGGGAAGTGAAATGAAAAAAAATCAGCGTCTGAACTGGAAGTGGAAACTGACTTTCTCACACCCAGTACTCTACACAAACTCTACTTCTTTGGGTCTTATCTATATATCTCTCCATCCCTTTGAAATGTAATTTCATCCAAGCCTAGAAGCTCTATCTTCTTTTATGTATACCAACTTAATAAAAGCTATTCCTTTTAGCTAGTCATTTATCTTCCAGTTCTCAGACCAGATTTCGTTCTTCTCATTCTCTGAATATCTGCAAAGAGCAAGCATCAACTTCAAAGGGAAGAGTCTCTCCGTCGCGGTCAGGCAGTTCGCTGAGACTGAGCTTGCCTGCTGGTGATCATTTTAAGCAAAGGTGCTTCCCAGTTTCCTCTATTTATGTTTTTTTTTTTTTAATTGTATCTTAAATCTTAGCAAAGGCAACACAGAAACCACCACCAACTAAATAAGGACAAAAGCATTCATATATGAACTTTCAAATTGTTTAAAGATAAAAATCAACCTTCTAAAAACATCCAATGTGTTCCCTGTTCAAAATTACCCTATATGCAGACCAAATTCTAACTATATGAATCAAATTTGGCCCTCATATTTTTGTTTAGAATCCCATATTTATGATTATTCACAGCTTGACATTATCAATAATGCAGAATTTAGTGAGAACACAACTTTATTAAGATAAAAGATTGTTTTAGCCTTATGTTAAATTGTTATTGAAAACATTACATATGCATGTAAAAATGTTTTATGATCAGATATTGGGAACTTGTTAACAACCTAAACAATAAATCTGGTTCAAAACTTAAAAAAAAATCCTACCAAAATAAAGATCTTTAAAATAATTTTATGCTTCATGCAATTTTTAAATTGCTTTTGAAGACTGAAATTTACATCACATTCTAAAATCCTAGAGCTATGTGTACCATACTTTTGAAAAAGAAATTCCAATAAAAGATAAAATGCAAATATCCCCAAAATGATATAGAAATAGTTGAAATGCTGAAATTCTAACTATTTAGAATTCAAAGTTATGCATCAATAATCAGTTCTATAACATGTGTATGAAAACTCATGATCTAATAATCATATTATTTTTCCAAAATGTATCATCATAGTTTAATGACAGTCTGATCATTAGAAAACCAACGAATACTTTTACATAAGTCACATAAAATATGTTAAAAAATCTCTAAAATACAGTCTGCTGCATGTTTGTGCCACTGTTCATCCAAGCTAAAACTGTTCTTATAATACAGTCATTGTTTCCAAACTTAAATGTGAAATCTGTAATAGTAATAACTGAAAGAAAACTATGGTTCCAATTTATCACCTTGAGAAGTAGTACTGGCTTTATATATGAATTCTGCTTCAAATTATTTTATGCATGGCATTCATTTATTAATGCATTTATCTACCCTATTTTAATTAAATCACCATTGGTCTTTTTTTTTTTTTTTTTTTTGCTAATTTTGGATGACGGATCCATCATTGTTTGTTTATACAAACTGATTGGAAACAAGGCATTCATTATGTCATCCCTAATAACCTGCTCACTTCATTATCACAGGGCAGTTGCTGCAGAAGCATCTTTGTTATTACCAAGTTTTTATAAATATTATGTTCTCTCATGATTGATTTTCATTGGCAGCATAGTCTGTACACTTGCAGTCACCAAATTCTTGTCCTTTGTGCTATTTTACAAAATGCTCTCGTAACATACAGAAAATTATGTTTTCAAGAACACCCGTGTCTCAGTCATTTCTTTAATAAATCTTTGATCCACAGATACGCTATTTGGGTAAATTAATGAATAGGCTGCCATTCCCAGAGTGTACGGCATTTACCACTGTAATCAACTTCCCTAATGAACTGTCCACATTTGTTGCCTTGTTGAAATCCAGTTATTCTGAAAACCTTCTCCATCCTTTACATCACTGCAAATTCTATTATGGGAAAAAAGTTTCTATACACAGTTCATGAGCATTTAAAAGAGGAGAAATGTTAACTTTTAAAATAGATCTTTGAGTTGACTGTCATTCCAGAAAATGTACTGGAGAGGCAGGTGAAAGGAATAATTGAGCTGTGATTTTCTTAGTTCTCTCTTGCAGTTATAACATTGAAATTGATATTGATTCTTTTGAGTGATAGAGAAGGAAAATAAGTCAAAATCTGGGGAGTTTATATAAGAGACGGGAAAGTAATAACTTGCCTTTCACTTTTAACCATGTGCACATATCAAAGACGAGCCTAGGGAAACGCAGCCAGAGACTTCCCAAATAGCCGTCGTCATAAGAACCCGGACAGAGTCCTCTGCAGCACTAAAGGTCGTCTATATGCTGAGCTACCAGCAAGGCGCTTGAGTCTCCATACTCATGCAGCCAGCTCATACAACTCACACTTATTAGGAATTTGAAAGGTATCTGACTCAGACTTTATATCATTTTATTTGAGAACGGGTTATCTATGGTCAAACCCTACACTGCCAAAGAAATAAATAATAATTTTGAGATATCAATCTGTGAGTATTACAATCAGAATCACCAAAATTATAATCCAAAATATTTGTAGAATATTAATTTGTGCAGGCACTTTATATGTTGGGCATTGTAGAAAGTAATCACTAGTGATTTAATTTAATGAGGATTATAAATTACCTAATAACTGATTCTGATTCATAGACAGTTTTAGAAAAAACGAAACCAAAAAGAAACAGAAAAAAACCAGTATGACTTCTTTTCTATATTTTAGAAACTGTCAAAACTATAATTCTTTTTCTGACCTAGGCTTTACAAAAATTTATAATTTTTAAAACAATATGAAATATTGCAAAGATCCAAACAAGTTCTCATTACCTAACTGTAGATGTTAATATTTTATCATTTTTCTTCAGGTCAATATTTTGAGAATAAATAAAACTTTACAGTTTAAGACCTACTCTCTCATCCTTTGCCTCTGAAGCTCTTCTATA
Organism: Pteropus alecto; assembly: GCF_000325575.1. Lineage (NCBI taxonomy): Eukaryota > Metazoa > Chordata > Mammalia > Chiroptera > Pteropodidae > Pteropus > Pteropus alecto. The sequence continues at coordinate 5,825,019 of NW_006437828.1, forward strand.
ATCATTCATCCATAGTTAGTAGTTAAGATTTTAATGTACACTTTGATAATTTTACTAAATGTACATTTGTCTATAAACAACATAAATATCATGTTTTAAATTTTTAGTTTAATAGTATTCTGCATATTATTTATTCTCACCATGACAACTTGGATCTAATTCATTCTTTTACATGCTATATATTATTCCACTGTATAACCAAACCAAATTTTTGAATATTTAACTCCCTTTTGAGGAACAGAGAAGTTGTCTACATTTTTGCTGTTAGAAAACTATTATTATAATATCATTCTTTTTACACATTTGGAAGAGTTTCTCTATGCAGAGAGCTAGAAGTGGAATTTTTGAATTTTACGGTATAAGAACATTCAACTCACTATCACTTTTTTTTTTTTTTTACTTTTTCTTTTCTTTTCTTTTTTTTTCAAATTTCTATATTCAAACTCTCTCAAGTTCCTATTTCCTCATATCGTCATCGAATGTGGTATTATATATTTTTTAAACTTTTTCCAGTTCAGTAGGTGTGCAGTGACATATAACGATATTTACTTTAATTCGTGTTATCCTGATGATGAGCATGGCTAGACATTTTAGTGTGTCTATTAACCTTTACGCTTCCTTTCTTGTGGACTGTACTTTCCCGCTCATTGTCCAGTTTTCTGTTGGGTCATAATTTTTGGATTGATTTGTAGTGGTCCCTTACGTATTCTCTGCAACAGTCTTATCATTTTTATATGAAGTGCAAAGGTTTTCTCCTCATCTGTAACATTCTCACATAGTGATTTGTCAGACAGATTATCTTTCACATATTATTTGGGGGATCTGGTAAAAAAAAAATGGAAATGCAAATATATTGTTTCACTCCCTAATGGTTTAAGAATTCTACAGATTATTTTCACACTTAGTATTCCCACACTTAGTATTCCATACTTAGTATCACACAATAAGTTTCCACTTACATGTGAGTCTTTCTTCAGGCTTTTTATTCTGTTCTGTTGGCTTATTTGTATTTGTCTAGACTAATATAGCATTGTTTTAATTACTATGTCTTTATAACTGTGGAGCATCAGTCCTATCTTTTTCATATTCTTCAGTCTTGCCTCCAGATTCACACACATTCTATGTTTAGTTAAGTCAAGCTTCATGGTAAATCATATACGAACATGGTATACTTCACAATTTAACAGCCAAATTTTATAGCATTAAATAAATTTTAAAATTTTCTCCACACAGTTTTGCATATATTTGTTGGATTTTTTTCTCTATGATAGTTTTTGTTTTTTATTTGTTTAAAAGTGCTTTTAGTTGCTATCATGAGTGATTTTGAATGGTGTTTTCTAGTTGTTTTGTGTGTCTAGTAATACAACTGTTTCAGAATGGTAATTCTATATTCAGCAAACTTGCTCAGTTTTTCTTTTTTATTAGTTTGGATATTTTGTAGATTCTCTTGGATTTTCCACATAGGCAATCACATCATCTACCAATACCAAGAACTGTATTTCTGTCCACCCCTCATAGCCATTGTCAGTATTTCAATATTATTGTGTGGACCAGGCTCACCACTAAAATGTTGAACTGGTAAGGACAGCAGACTCTCTTGCTTTACACCCGATTTTAATATCAAAATGACCCATTAAGTAGTTTGTGGTACTATGATCTCCTTTACATCGATAAAGCAGTGGAGGCTGAGATTCAGTGGTTGGCTTAAGGTCACATGGTCAATAAATGGCAGAGATAATACTTGAGCCAAGGCTGTACTGCTCCAGGTCTATGTTTACACTATGTATCATATAGCAATACAGTCTACAGCACATATAGCATATATATATATATACTATATATAGAACATAGGATACGCTTATATTATGCTATACTTTCAAAAGTGAGATGAGGAATTCCTTTTCTATTTAGTTAGCTTTAAGTATTTATCATAAATTATCTTGATCACTTTAAATTATCTATCCTCTATTCATGGGGATAATCCTATGGGTAGCTCTTTCAAATATGTTAATATGATTGACATCAATACATTTTTCTAATTTTCTAATATCAAAACATCTTTGCAATTATAGTGTTGAGCCACCCTGGCCAAGATTTGTTTTTAGTATATGTTGCTGGATTTGGTTAATTAATATTTTGATTAGTATTTCTGAATAAATTAGCTTGTAACGTTCCTTTGTATGTGATTTTTGCTTGGTTTTGGCATCAAGTTTGTACTAGTCTAAGGAAAAAATGTTTTAGAAAGAAATCTCTATCTACTATAAAAATTTTTATCATGTTGGATTTATGTTTTTCACATTTTGGGGAGCCCACCAGCACATATGGATGTGGTATTTTACTGTGGGAAATTTTCCACTATTGACTCAATGGCTTTGATTCATACAATCTATTCAGAAGATTTGCTTCTACCTAATCCAGTTTTGTTTCATAACATAATTCTAAGATATTATCCAGTTTTTCCAAGTGGTCAACATAAATTCGATAGTATTTGGTGGTTATTTATAGTTAGATCTCCTTTTTCCTTCCTAAGATTGCTTGTTTTGACATCTCTCTGCTTCTCCTTGAACATCTGATCAGGTGATGTGTCAATACGATTAGCTTTTTCTAAGATCCTCTTCATTGCAACTGCATTCTATTTCAGTTACTTTAATACCTTATGTTATTAGATCCCTTTACTTGTTTTCTTTGGATTTATTTTGTTGTTGTGTTTTCATAACTACTCATCAATTTTCAGCTTTCATTTTCGAACTAAGCATTAAGGGCTGAAAATCACCTTCTAATGCAGTTTTAACCCTAAGTTATGTTTTGATATTTATCTCACATGTACACTGTAAACATTAAACTCATAAACTTTCTTTTTTTTATTATTAATTTTTATTGTGGTGACATTGGTTAACAAAATCCAGGTTTCAGGTGTACAATTTAAAGTAAGGCATATATATATATATTGCATTGTGTGTTCAGCGCCCATAGTAAGATTTCTTTCTGACACCACCTATTTGACCCCTTTTACCCCACCTACCTTCCCCGCTTCCCCTCCTCCCACTTTCTAATCATACTACATTCTCTCCTGTCTCTAAAGCTTTATTCAGTCAGTGTTGCCACCACTGTCATCTGGTTAGAGTTTTCTGTTTAGTGACTTCCAAGAAGTCCCTAAGTCTGAGGAAGAGTCTTCAGTCATATATCAATTCCTTCTGTCATAGTATTTTAACATTAAGTTTTAGTTCCCTTCTTTGTGTGTGTCCTGAAGGTAAGGATAAAGGCCATTTGTTCACTGTTGTACCCCAGAACACAGCACAAAATCTGAGACATAGGCAATTCTACACAAACACACACAGAATGAATTAAATTGAAACACTGGAATCAGCAGATAAACACAGAAATCCAGAAATATAATTTCTCATTTTTAAAATAATCACATGTTGTTTTTTCTTTTTTCTTTTTCTTTTTTCGACCAAAACAAACAAACAAACAAACAAACTTTTCTTGGAGGCAAAAAAAAAAAAAAAATCCTTTCTTAAAATATAGGAATTTAATTACAGTACTGCTTCTACAGAATCAGCAAGATGATAGCCACCAAATCTAGAAAGACATTAAAGAAAGGATATTTTCACCTTTGAAGCTGTGTCTCTCTTCAGTTTGACTGATCTCTTTTACATTTTTAAGACTGTTACCCTTTCTGCTCATTAGAGAGAAAAGATAACTCTAAAGGTGTATTTTCTGCATTAAATCCTGAGGGATTTAAAACTCTTTTCCATTGGTAATTTTCTTAAAGCTAATGGTTTCTTTTTGTACATATTAAAAATTGACAAATGCCTTTCTGTACAGTGTTTCATCTCCATAACAGGCTGAGCCTTGAGAAAGCTGGCGCCCTAAATGTATAATAGTGTAACACACACAAAAAAAGACAACAAGAAATCTCATTCCTGACCTCAGCTGGTCAGCTTATTGTCTATCATCTTCTTTTAACTCAGGAACTACTCAGATACTGTTTTCTATGTGTCTTATTTTGAGTTCTTCTCGGTAATTTACTGCCATAATTTATAATCACATAGAGCCCCATAGGTTAATTACAGAATCCTCTGTGTTAAAAAAAAAAAAAAAAAGTAGTTTCCTTTCATTCATTTCAATGATGCAGGCTTTATTTCATTTAGCATTCTCTAATTTTTCTAATATAGAAATGGTAAGTGGACTGGCTCAGGGTGACCTTTCTGTAATTTTATAGGCTGATTTCTCAACACTTACTGAATTCCTTTCTGAACTTATGAAATTAGTTCTCATTGCTTTTGTATTACACTGCAGTTTCACTGACCCTAAATTATAATGCTATGGAAGAAAAAAAAATCTAACATTTGCATTCACAAAAATCTTCTAACCTTTTGTATAAAGAACAAAGTTCCACAAAATTGAGTTTGTTGGGAAATGTGCATACTTTATAATTACTCCACTCAATACGCCCACATACATAACCACTATTTTTCCATAAAATTATAATTACATTCTTATTAAATGGAATCTGGCTACAAAAATGTCCTCATTATTAGTATTAGATAAATAAACTCTTATAATAGTTGAAAACAAGTGCTTTATGGCATCTCTTCTCTGAAAAAAAAAATTCTTAATACAGGCACTTCTTACATAGATCTAGTTTTCATAACATAAATTGTGATAATGCGATTGTTTCTTAGACAGCTTTGTTTGCATAATGCAAACCACTTTTCTTTATATTTCAATATGAAACTAGAGATCAATAATGGAATTTGAGATCAGGAACTGATATCTCTCAAGTAGTTAAAAAATAGAGTATCGTGAAATGAATTTTTTGAGTTGCTGTTTTATTTTAACAACAGGTGATGACGAATTTTAAATCATTATAGTTTTGATAATAGGAAAAGAGGGACCATTACTCTCCAAATAAAGGTGGAATAGATGGAAACACTGGATTTTCTTGGTGATATTTAGGTTTTATAACTTTCTTTTTAGACTATTAAAAATAAAAGTAAATCCCTTTGTTAAAATTCTTCCAAGGTAAAATAATGTTTCTATTGTGAGTTTGAATCTAGAAACTTGTCACCACCATACTTTATTTTTTTTCACTGAATAAAAAGAAAAAAACCAAGAGATTGCTTAGAAAAGCAACTCACATTACCGACAGCACTAGCTACATCTGCTGTAAGGCTCAGCAGTCGGAAGCACAGTCTCTGGAATTAGACTGCCCTGGTTTTAAACCCAAGCTTCATAACATACAAGCTCTCCAGTCTGGGGCAAATTATCTGACCTCCCTAAGCTTCATATGCATCTGGGAAATAGGCATAATAATAATCTATATGTTACAGAGTTGTTGTGAATATTAAGTGAGCTAAGTACTTAGTACAGTATCTAACATATAAGTACACAAATAATGAATCTTAGTTATTATATGTCTTACACAATTCAGAACTTGCAATTTTGAATAGTTTCTCATGTCAAAAATATCTAATCACCACTTACTGAACCACAATATTTTAATAAGTCAACTGCAAATTCAGATAAAATTTGAAATAAGCCCTTTACAATTATTTTAGCTGTTGTTTCTTTCTATCTTGCAATCATTTCTTTTTCTTCAATGATCTGGTTGCTTAAAGGTTTCCACTGATGCTATGTGAAATACAGTGTTAACAGAGAAAACGCTTTCCTCCCTAACATCCAGTCATTTGAAGCTTTCTGGGAAGAGCAGGGCAGACTTCCCAAACAAGTCCAAAAATGTCTTGAGAGAGCAAGGAAAGGAGCCTGCCGTGCTTTTATTGTGGTTGGTGGATGGGGCGGGGTGAGGGCTCCCACACCTGTTCCTGAACTTCTTCCAGGCTCTAACGGAGGGGGCACCAGGCCTTCTTACCAGCTTTCCAAGATGAGAAACAAAGGCAAAAGAATAGCAGTAAGTCTTCAAACCCTCTGCCGTGAAACGTTAAAGATGGAGTTGGGCTATTACATCAGTAAGCGTACACTCGTTTGCAGGAGAGAAAAATCTAATGAATAAAATTTTCTCCATTTTATGTTTATGTGATAATTTTTAACACATGACTTCCTTTACTATATTAAAATCTGTATGGCCTATATTAAAATCCAATCTATTTTTTAAAATTTCAAGTAAAGTTACATATGTAGATAATGTAAGTGTGATATGTCAGGATTTATGAGATTACAAGGTGTGCCATATTTTTCAAATGCTCTGCCTTTTAAATAAGAATGAGAATCACTGAAGCAGGTAAACTGTTAAGCACACATCTCCTAATTTATTTATTCAGTCATTTGTTAAAATTAAAAATAAAGCAAGAGTTGAGGAAGTACTGAGACGAGAATGGAGCTCAGTTTGAATAAGAGTTGGAGTTTTTAAAAAGTATTACCTTGATCCTCTTTTCTGAAATGACAAGACTTGGGGACCAGTGTGGGTATGCTGAAGAAGGCAGGACAGAGAATTCTCTTTCTGTGTTGAAACGTGGAAAGAATCTGGACCAGGGTAGAGGACCACATACCCACATATCGGGTAGGATAACCAGGGAAATCCAAGCATACACGCTAGTCTGCCCCAGCAAGGCAGAGGCTGCACGCAGAGATGGAAGCTGGCACATTTCAGCAGTCCTAGGACTTTTATTGACTATGAGGAAATTGCTAAACATATTGACACTGTGGAGAAAGCCAGCCCAACAGACCAGAATGCAGCGAAATCTGAAGGATTTGGGTTTGCAATTTTACAGACATTCATGAATGGATTCATAAGAAAATAAGGGAATATTATAAGGTTGCCTAGCCTTATATAAACTGGATATAATTCTATTTTGATACTTTGAAAGATTGTCTTCCATTTATTATGATTATGATTATGATTATTCTAATATTGCTCTTTTTTAAGGAGTTCTAGTAAGGTTAAAAAAAATCTATGTAGGAATGGCTCATGAATAAAAGTTGGTGTCAGAGAAAATATTAATGATTATATAGCCATGCCTAAACTAATTCTTTTTCTCTTTGTCAGTGCTTTGACGTAAGCTATCTGGTTACTCTAAAAACAGTGTGACATTATAATAACTATTTTAAATCCAAGAACTGCTAAGGAATGACCTCTATGTTCGTGCACTTCTGTTCTCCATTCGAGCCCATGATCCTTGGCTAACCAGAAGATTCAAGGTCTTGATATGAGGGCAGCCTGCATAATATATGAAGAAGGGATGTTGGAGGATGTCTACGGAAAGGAGCAGGAGATGGAATCATCTAAAAGATATGCATCAGCACCAGGGAAGAATAATCTGCTGGACAGACATGAAGAAGTCTATCGCATTTATCATGGAGTGCCTACGCACAGCACTCAATAAATATCATGGATCAAGGGGGAGGAGAAGAAGGGAGACCCAACATGAGTGGCAGTGAACCTGGAAGCGAGGCTTAATTTCTGTAATATCTCTTGGCCTATGTGAAAGAGAAGACTTTGAACAAGATTCTGTTTATATTCTGAAGCCACTATTTGTATTTTTCCTTAGATTATTACTGCCTATGTTGAAAATGATTATCTACATCTTTTTAATTACATTTGCACTGTCATATCTGTCTGATACTTTGGATATATCTTTATTTTGGAACCAAGTCCAGGATTTTGAGCCCAAAGAGAAGAACATGTAGCAACGAGACTATCTCCTTCCCTTTGGTACAATATTTATTTCACATTGTACTCTGAATTGCATTTGAATTTCCGAATCATTTCTCTGAATCCCTGAATAGGTGGGTTGGATTAATTAATCCCTGATCAATGTGGTAGAAATGCACTGGTTTCACCATAAAGAATATCTAGCACAATAAGGAAAGAAATTGGGGCTTAACGTATAAAACTCAACACATGTTAGAATAAAAAGCACAGAGAGTTGAGGGGGAAAAGAAAAGAAACCCAGTCAAAACGCGAAAGAGAGAGAGCAATTACCAAGGCACAGTGCGTTGGTACTAAAATCCATCGAGGGATAAAGAAAACCAACAGTTCTAAGTCAAAATGTCTTGCGGAATTTTTCTGAGCTCTGTCGTGAAGATATTCCAGAGAGAATTAAAGGCACCACATCGTGTGTATGTGCGGGAGGGGTGAGAAGAGAAGTTACTAACGCAAAGTTCAAGTGTATTAATTAAAGGGAAAACAAGAAAATACCATTTGTAAAAGTGGTTTAAAAATATAATACCTAGAATGGCCTAAAGTAAAGGAGAAATGCCAGTTTAGTGTTGTGTTTATAAACCAATTGCATGACATTTTGCCATAAATATTCAATGATTTTAAAATGCACATATTCCTGGAACCATTAATTCCATTTCTAGAAATTTTTCCTGTGGAAATAATAATATACAGCAAAAAAAAGATTTATCTACCAGAATGATCCCTGTAGAACTATTTATAAGAGTGAAAAATTGAATACAACATAAAGGCTGAATGATAAGTGATTGGTTCAATAAATTATGAAACATAATTATGCATGATTATGCCATATAATTTACTGGCATGTCCATAAAATGGACTACCATAAAACAATTAAAAATCATATTGGGGAAACTTATTGAACCATATAAAAGTATTCCAGATATCAAATGAAAGTGAGTTATAATATGAAATGAATAGAATTATCACATTTTTATTACAAAAAATAATTCTATTACATACTTAAAACAAATGGCTATAAAACAAAATTTTAGGCAATTATTCATGGAAGACTGGTTTATAGTTTTTTTTTCATTTTTCTTCTCTATGTGTTAGTATATTTTGTATAATCCTACAATAAATATGTGAGTTTTACTAGAACACAAAAAAATGTTTAATGAGTATTATTAAAAAGTTACAGAAACACAATACTACGTGATTCCACTTACATGAGGTATGTGAAACAGTGAATCGCACAGAAGTAGGAAGGAGAATGCAGGTCACCAGGCTGAGGAGGAGAGGGGTAGAGCACGTGATGTTCAACTGGAATAAAGTTTCGATTATGTGAGATGAGTGAGCTCTAGGGGTCTGCTGTAAAATGCTGTGCCTACAGTCAGTGCTGTACCACACGCCTAAAACTTTGTGAAGAGAGAAGAGCTCACGTTACCTGTCCTTATCACAAAAAAAGGTTATTGGGAGAATTTCTACTTCTAGCAGAGATAGAGTAAGACTGAACAGACTGATTCCTCTGTCTACAACAACTTCAAGTTAATAAAAAACAGTACTCTGTCTACAACAACTCTGTCTACAACAACTTCAAGTTAATAAAAAACAGGTAATATATAAAACAACAATTGTCAATATATTAGACACCAGATAATAAAAAAACAGTGATTCCTGAGAGAAGAGAAATAAGGAGGTGAACCCCACGATTGTTCGGATTACAACCCCAAGAAAGTTTTTAGGTCATGCTGCAGAGGGGCCACTCAGGCAGATGACAGCAGACACTTGGCATTGAGGAAATGGAGCTGAGAGCCCAGTGGCAGGCGTCCAAAGTTCACAAGATGAATCCTGGAAAGGAGAGAGCTGCTCGGAGTTCCTCAGCCTTTCGGAGCGTTCCCTCCGAGCATTCGGCTGAGCACTACTCAGTCAATGCACGTGAAGATACTACAGCGGCCTGGGGAATAACCGCACGAAGAATCAGAGAACAGAATCCCTGGTGCTCACACAGGAATGAAATAGTGCCTGTCCCACGAGTAGAGTGGAAAACGTCTAAACTCATGGGGAACTGGGGAAAGATCTCAGAAACTTATCGCCACATTGGTGGGGCAAATTTCAGACAAGACTAAATGTCATCCTGGTCCTGTTTAATAAAGTTTAAAAGCAAGACCCAAAGGATCAAACTGTTTCCTAGGAACTTAAATGTGTCCCAGAACAAAGCTCAGGAATGTTACAGAAAGACGAAAATATTTGTCACTCAACTAGATAAAATTCATGTTAGGCATCAAATAAAAAATTGCCAGGCATGCAAATGTACATGAAAATGTGACCAATAGTGAAGAGAAAAATAAATTAATCAAATTGACCCTAAAATGAAACAAGAGATAGAATTAGAGGGAAAAAGGTGATTATAATGGCTTTCTGTATATTCAAGAAGCTAGAGGAGAGAACATGATTAAGTAAAGACATGACAAATATACAAAGAACTAAAACAAACTTCTAGAGGTGAAAACTACAATATCTAGGATGAAAAATTAACTGGATAGGACTAATATTAGCTTAGACATAGCAGAAGAATACATGTGGAAACTTTAAAACAAAATAAAATTATATAAAATAAAACACCAAGCGAATAAAGACAGAAAATAAAAATAAATAGAACATCAACAACCTACGGAACAGGAACAAGCAACCTAATATAAGTTTAAGGCCCCAAAAGAGTGTAAAGGGCAAACATAAATATTTGAAGAAATAATAGCTTAAATGTCCTAAATTTGATTAAAAAAAATCTAAATCAACAATCAAAGAAGCTCAACAAATGTCAAGCACAAGACAAATGAAGAAAACTACACGAAGGAACAACGAAATTAAGCTACTTAAAAGTAAGGATGAAAAGAAAATCACAAAAGCATCCATGGAAAAAATATACATCATCCACGCCTTTAAAAATTTTTTTAACAGTATATTATGGAGCTTCAAACATGTATCACAGTAAAACTTATTACAACAATAGTATAAAGATCTGGAAGGGAGAAATAGAAGCGTGTGGTTGAAAGATTCTTATAATAGAGCTGAAACAGCTAAGACTACTTGTGGATAGACTGATAAGGTAAAGAAACCACTAAAATCACACACTCGAGCACACACACACACACAGACGAGTTAAAGCTTTTCAGCCAAAATCGGTGATTAATAAGATCATAAAAAATACTAAGCTATTCTGAAAGAAAACAAAAAAGAAGGGAAAAGGAACAAAAAACAGATTGGACAAGTACAAAAAACACATCAGCATGATTGACTTCACCTCAACCATATCAAAAATCACGTTAGTGTTCTCAGCACACACGCGCACACACACACACGCACACACAGTGTGTGTGAAGTGATAAATCTGTTAATTTGATTGTTGCAATTATTTTACAATTTATATGTATATTAAATCATCACATTTTACACCTTAAATATACACAGTTTTATTTGCCAATTATATCTCTATAAAGGTGGTCTGAACACAATTATTAAGCATGAAATATCAAAATGGATGAAAAAGAAAGATCCAGCTATATGCTGTCGAAAAGAAAAACACATTTTTAAATGTAAAGCTGAACAACCTAAAAGAATAAAGATGTAAAAATATATGACATGTTAATAATTTTTTTAAAAGCTGGAGATGTTCTATTATTATCAGAGAAAGTTGATCTTAGACAAAGAAATATTAACAGGGCTACAGAAGGTCAGTTCATGATAAAAGGGCTAATTCAAGTACAGGACACACATACAACCTTCTAAATAGTTGTGCATCTAATAACAGAACTTCAAAATACATAAAATTTGATAAAATTCCCAAGAGAAATAGACAAATCCATTATTATAGTCAAAGAGATTTAAATACCATTCTCTCAACAACTGACCAAACAAATAAACAGATATAAAAATCTCAAACAATGGACAGCTTGACCTAATTTATTGACTTTTATAAAATACCCAATAAAAGTATATCTTTTTTCAAGTGCACAAGAACATTTACCAAGAAAGAATGTATTTTGAGCCATAGTGAATTTAAAAGGATTTAACACATATACATAGCATGTTCTCTCATTACGACGAAGTTAAATTACTAATCGATGACAGAAAGATAACTTAAATTCTCAAATATTTGAAAATTATATAACACAAATAATGTATAGATAAAAGAAGAAAACAGGCAAAATTTTGATAGTGTTTTTGATTAAATGAAAAATGACAAGAGAACATATCTAAACTTCAGAAATACAGCCAGAGCAGAAGTTAAATGGCTACGTTAACTACAAAGTTATGTATGAAGTTACATTAGCAAAGAAGACAGGACTCAATTGCAAGATCTTATCTTTCACTTTAAAAATCTAGAAAAATTAAAGCAAAATAAGCCTAAATGAAGAAGAAAGAAAATATTAAAAATCAGAGTTGTAATCAGTCAAATTGAAAAAAAAAAAAGAAATTAAAAAATAATCAATGATACCGAAAGCTGGTTCTCTCAGAAAATCAATACGATTGAGAAAAATCTGCTATTCTGATCAGTAAAAAGAGAGAAAGCACACAAATTATCAATAGGAATAAAAGAAGCAATGTGAGTACTGAGTCTATCAATATTAAAAGGCTAACCGAGAATACTCTGAACAAGTTTATGACAAAAATTTGACAACGTAGAAGAAATTGACAAAATTCTATGAAAGATAGAAACAATTGAAGCTCAGTGAAGAAGAAATAGACTATCTAAACAGTCCTGTATCTACTTAAGATAGTACATTTGTAATTAAAAACCTTCCCCAAAAGAAAACTGCAGGCTAATTTCCTTCATGGATATTACAGGTTAAAAAAAAAAAAAAAAAGCTTAACAAACACTTTAGCAACCTGACTTATGAAAAAAAAAAGTATAATACTTTTATGGGGTTTATTCCAGAAATACATAATTATTTGAAATTCAGAAAGCACTACTGATTTTCAACAAGAAAGAAAAGGCAATTGAGTGAAGGAAGGATAACATTTTCAACAAATTATATTGGAAAACTGAATAACTAGGAATAAAAAGAAAAAACAACTTTGATCCATACCTTGTACCATATCCAAATTTTAACTTAAAATGGATCACAGACCAAAGTGCAAAACTTAAAACTATAAAATCTCCAGAATAAAGCAAGCATAAGATAACTTTGTGATTTGGGGTTAGGCAAATATTTATTAGATATAAAACCAAAAGTATAACACATAAAAGAAAAAAATTGATAAATTAGACTTCAACAAAATTAAGGATTTCTGTCCTCTGAAAGACTTATTAGGAGAATGAAAACACAATCTAGAGTCTGCTAGTTGCAAATCACATATCTGATAAGCACTGGTCCCCAGCCCCAGGGTCCGTGGCCTGTTAGGAGCTGGGCCACACAACAGGAAGTGAGCGGCAGGCCAGCAAGCGACGATTCATCTGTATTTGCATTTTCTCCCCAATATTAGCATCATCCACTCAGCTTCCCCTCAGATCCTCAGGCATTGGATTCTCATAGGAACACTGGACCCTGGTGCCAAAAAGGTTAGGGACCACTAGGACTCGTATCCAGAATATATAAAGAATTCTCAAAGCTCAATAATAAGAAATGAAACAACTCAATTTTAAAAAAATGGGCAAAATATTTAAACAACTATTCACAAACTGATGGTATAAAAGCACATTGAAAACACGCTCATCATCATTAATCATGAGGGAAAGACAAATTAAAACTTTAATACAATAGATATTTCTACAGATCTATTAGAATGTCTAAGATTTTAAAACTGACCATGGTAAGAGTTAAGAAAGTAGAACCAGAATTCTCATAGACTGTTGGTCGGTATGTTAAATGATATAACTACTTGGGAAACGTTTGATAATTTCTTAAAATATTAAACACATAGCCACCATCTGATCCATTCGTTCTACTCCTAGGCATTTAATAAAGAAAAATGAAAGTATATGTTCACATAAAGACTTTTTCAAATCTACTTTCTTTGTAATAGCAAAAAATAAAAAAAAAAAAAACTAAAAATAACCCAAATATCCAATAGGAGATTAATAAATAAATTGTGGGATGCATGGAATATAATTTAGCAATAAAAAGGAAAAGGAAGGAAATAATGATACCAATTTTACATATAACAAACATGAATGAACCCCAAAGTAACGATGTTCAATGGGGGGAAAAAAGACCAAAAAATGTATATATGTTACATAATTCCATGTATATAAAATTCTAGAAAAAACAAATTAATCTAGAGTGACAATAATCATATTGGTGATCGCTTGGTAATGGCAGGATTTCAGAGGTGGGATAAGTGAATTACAAAGGGGTACAAGGAAATTTTCATGGGTGATGGATGCATTTATTATCTTGATTGTGGTGACTGCTGCATGGGTGTATACCTATACCAAAACTTAAGAAATGGTATACTTTTTATGTTAATTATTATATGTTAAACATACTTCAATAAAGCTGTTAAAAATGTCAGAGGACACTAATTTCTCTTATAATGATTGCATTCATCTAGCCAGTCCAGAGTCAGCAACTCTCCACTAAAAGAGTCCTGATGACTAATACATTCATTGAACACACATTTCCAGCAGATTTAGTAAGTGCAAGATATTAATTTGTGAACAGGAATAAGTCCTTGCCCTTGGGTCACGTACAATCTCCTGGCAGAGGTCAAATGTAGACAATGTGTTGTGGTCACTTCTACAGAAGCCTGTAGGAACTGAGAGAGGAGGACAGGAGGGCAACACGGGCCAACCAGACAAGATTTCCATGAAGATGAGATGCTTGAACATCCTGATCTTTGAGAATCAGGATGAAGTTTCCAGAAAGATGAGGATCCCGCCTGAACCGAGGTACAGAATCATAACTAAGCAATATGCAGTGAGAGAGAAGTCAGAAAGAGAGGAAATTGGAGAGGCAAAAGTAGACAGATCAGAAAAAGCTTCTGTATGCTGGGCTAAGAAACTCAATTTTTATCCTATCTAGCTATAGGGAGCTATTTAAAGATTTTATGAGGAACAAAATGACATTTTTATTTTAGAAAAATCACCTCGGAAGCAGTGTGGAGAGCAGTTAGGTGGAAAGTAAGACTAGGTGCAGTGTGGTCAGGTGAAGAACTGCCACAGTCTAAGCCAGAAACGGTGAATGCCTCAGCCGCATGAGAGCGCGGGGAGGAGACTGGATTCCATCAGCATTCTGCGGGTAGACTCTACGGATAATTGACACCGTCAGAGAAGGAAATGATGGACGCTTTGCTTAAAACCAGGCACCTGCTTTGGACAATCAGGTAAATGGCGGGGCCATTTATTTAATTAGAAAAGTAAGGACAAATAGCAGGTTCTGAGGAAAAGAAAATGAGTTCAGTTTTAGGAATGGTGAGTTTGATGTGCCTTTGGGATCCCTTATACTAGACACAGTTCAGTAAGCAAGATTCTAGATATATCTTTGAGCCCTAGAACTCAGTGTATCTCTGATGTGCCGTGTTAGAAGCTTCATTTACTCCTATGGACGGTATTGATATTCCAGTAAAAGAAATAACAGTCACCATTTATTGAGTACTCTCCATAGAGAGCCTCCAATGGGTCGCTGAGCAAAAGTAATCCTGAGAAAATGCCCCTTGACT
>NW_006437828.1:5840353-5851954 GCF_000325575.1 Pteropus alecto
TCATAAGATGAATCCAATAACTGACTCCAGATACTAAGAGGCCATCGCTTTTATCCAAGTCTTCTCAATTATCTGTATTTCTACCTTATATTTTAAGATGTAATTATTTTGTCTGATTGATCTCACATCTAAGTCCAAATTTTTTTCCTGCACTGAATTGTGGTCTCATGGAAAGTAATGATGTAGCAATTCAGCATTTTTCGAGAGAACTAATGTATGGGCAATAGCCCAGGTCTGCCTCTTACAGGCTGTTTGAACTTGGGAGAGTCACCTCATCTCTCTGAGCATCAGTGCTCTCAGAATTCTATGGAAATCATACAGTCAGCTAACTACTTCAGCATAATCTACTTATAAAATATATATTAAGACACACTGAAAACTTAGAAGCACTATAGAATTGTAAGAAAGCACCATAAACTTTTATTCGTTTGTTTCTCCTAGATAGTCTTGGTGACTTTCTATGTTTAGTTTTCAAAGACAGAAACACAACTCAAAATTATCTGGTGCAATTTATTCCCTAAATTTTGCTTTTCCTTGAAAAGACGCTGATAAATTGCCTACTCTTTACAAAACAAAGAAAATACTGTTTTCTTTTATCTTCTAAATTGCATAGCTTCCATCTTTCAAAGTATTGCTCAAAATCCAGTCTGTCTGTCTTCTAAGTTAAGATTCTTGCATAAAAATGAATACAACACATCGCCCCATAAAACACAAACGCTGGTATATTTCTCTACATGCTTTATTACTGTTTTTGGTAATAAAATGTAATGCTAAGCTCTTGAGTTAGAGACCTGGTTCAAATACCAGCTTCATTTATTAGCAACGCATTGTGGGTGAAACGATATCACTTCTAAACCTCCATTCCTTTGTCTGTAAAATGGAGCTAATAATACGTGACTCATAACATTCTGAAGATTAAACAAGATGCAAAACATAAAATAATTATTGTGCCTGCTATAAATAAAAATTCAATAAATAGTATCGATATCACTGGTATACACTTTATAAATGCCAGCACAACTGCATGTTTCTATTCATTTTTTTCTCTACTGTTTTCTTTCTACTCATATGTTTCTTATATTCCATAACCCCATGTCATCGCTCAATGATAACGTCTTCTTGGTGGTGTCTACATTTTTGTTAATAAATGAGTTTCCAACCAAAAGAATGGAAGCATTCTGTAATCAGTTCAGGCTATGTTTTAAATGGAACTCATTAGTGAGTAACGTTTGCATCACCCCTCCATTAATATAGAGACACCACGTCTGTTTAGCCTTCTCAATCATTCTGAGACACCTGGGAACGGTTTCTAAGTCTTCTAGTTTTCAACTGGTGTCCTCATGTTCCTCTAATCTGCATGACCAGATCATGCTTCCTTATGTTCCTTTAATTTACAGCAGCAACAACATTTGGCGAATGTTTTTAAAGTTTTAGTAAATTTTATGGAATTATCCCCATGTAATTATATTCCTGTAGCCATTAAACCCCATTTTTCCATAGTCTAATCTTCGCTTCATCATGTGACCAACTTCACACCACCTTCTTCCTTGGGCCTGCATGCCTGGAAACCTTATTTGGTCAGCAAGCCAATGGGGGATGCACTCCAGAAAAGCCTTCATCTCAAGCAGGCTCCCGAGAACTGGTCTCTAAAACTGAAGTGATAATTTACTAATTTCCAAGGAAAATATAACTGTCACAAAGTCAGAACAGTGGCATTAACCTGATCATCACATTCTCTGATTGACACTAGGTACAAAATTGAAAATCAGATGCCACGGAGAAATTTTCATAGGTACCAAACAAACTGAAGTTCCATGAACTCCCTCCGCAGACTTTCACGAGCAGCAACTCTGCAGTCAAAGCTGGCTCCACAGCAAGGGGCCAGAGCAGTGCCAGTCAGGTAACCAGATGGTTGACGGACCAGGGCAAAGGCCTTACCAATGGGGCCCGAGTTTCTGAGTCAGAGCCTAAGGTTCCCTCTTAGATGGACGTGCTTTATTGAGCTCGGCGGAAAACACCTCCTGCCCAGCCCTCTCCCGTCCCTCCCCACTTCTCTCTCTCTTCTCTCTCTCTCTCTCTCTCTCTCCCCCATACACACACCTTTTCCCTACCTCCCCCTCTCTCCCCCTCCCCCTTCTTAGCTGATCCTCTCACTTATGGACATAGTATTCCTTTAATTGTATTGAAATAATTCAGATTATAATTATCTGCTTATGACAATTTTGCGATTTTCCTACTCTGATCTGGCAATTATTGATTTTATTGTTTAGCTCCATAAATATAGTCTTACATTTTTTGTAAATTCCTGGGGGAAATCTCACTTGACTTTTGGTAAAGATTGCACATATTAACTGTATCATAATACAAGTTTATGGCTAAAAATATTAGCAATCTCATAGGAATGCTTTTCTTTTATAATAAAAATTTACACACACACACACACACAGATTGACATTTAACAATTACTTAGAAATTGAATTGTAAAAGGAATCCACTTTGATCTGGGGACCATGAGCTCATTCCGGGCCTCTCTCTGCCCTTGACTCATTCAATTCCTAGGGAACCAGCCTGTTTTGAGTGGTAATTTTTCAAAGAATAACTACTCAGGCACAGTCGGGTTAGCACTGTCTTCCATCCTTTTGGGAGCTACCTTGCCTCCATGCCTAAGCCTCTGGTGCAGCACTCCGGGAACTGCGGGGATGGGACTGCACCTAATTCTGGGGTTCGGTGTTAGCACGCTTTGCTAACAGATTCAGAATCCCGCCCTCGAGCCTGGCAGCAGTGAACGCACTGTTAATCTTTATTTACTTCTAATTTCTCAATCTGTTCACAAACCGGATGGGATGTGGGTATACGATTTGCCAGCCTATCGCTTGGAAATCCCAAATCCAATGCATGCTAAATTATTAGTAATCTTAATCCACATGCCTATGAACTTCAGATAACTCAGCAGCACCAATTATTACGCTTTAGCCTAAAGATGGTAAATTATTGGTTTAAAAATGTTTTACAGGCCAGTGCATACATTTATTTTTTTTAAATAGAGCAATATAAAGTTCTCCATATGCCATTTATGGCACTGACGTGCTTCTGAGACCACACAGGTCTAAAAAGATGTGCTTTCCCTTTCCAATGACATCCTTCAGCCAGACCCCATAATTAATTCTTTGGGGGCAATGTAGTGAGGGGACACTCCTGAGACCACTTTCACTTACGCCACCGGCTTCTGTGTGAAAGGTGAGATGCGTTTAGCTCCCATCTCGATTACTCCTGCCTTTTCTCCAGTCGCCCACATAAGGTCATGCTGCTGGTAACAATATCTTTTTAGGGCCCTCGTGCAACGGTGGAGATAAAGTACAACAGAATTCTCTTCTTTTTAATGAGAAAGCTTTTCCAAACTTGACAAAACAGGACTGTATGTCCACTTGATTTTACTCTTTATGAAGTAAATGTATTCCCAATCAATTCCCTCTGTTCACAGGTAGATTTAGCTTTTCATTAAGATTTGTTAGGATAGTGATATTCAGTATTTGCTGAGTTTCTCAGTAAGACACTGAATTTATCGGCTACCTTTTGATCTTCTTTCAAGACTGCTCGGCTTCAGCAAACAAATTTTAAAAAGTCATTTTTTCACTGGGAGAATGATGTTGACTCCTTGTTAGAATTCTGATTACACAGTACACCCTTTAAAGGCAAATTTCAGAAGGAGACACAGTTACCAGAATCTCTTTCTGATTTAATTTCCTTAAAGTATTTTTTTTTTAATTATGGATTCCTCCTCCTCAGTTCTCTGGCATTCAGAGAACTACCATACAGCTGATCCAGTGATGACTGAATGCTCTGAGCAGCAACCTCATCAAAAGAACATAACCAGAAAAATAATCGCTATTTCCCTTTAGAACATTCTGTAAAGTATGGGAGGGATTTGGAAATTGAGTCATACACCTAGATTTCCGTTGTTTATTATTGGCCTCAATCAGGCATGTAAAAACCAATTTAACTTCCTAAAGTTAAATAAACTATTATTTTTCCCAAGAACTCAAGCATCCTTTACAACCCATTTTTTTTCCCACATTGGTCCCCAGCTATGAATGCAGCCTGCATGAGAGAAACACAGTTTTAATGTGCTCTGCTGCATTCAGCCAGCATCTCTGCTGTACCACAGTACTTCGCTGTGGCAGCCTCTGAGTCAAGCTCAGTCAGGAGTCTGCCTACGTGGATAAAAACTGGAGCTCAGGAAGCTGCAGATCACTAGTCTTCCACTTCAAGGTTCCAGACGCCCTCTAACTGTCATCAGTTAAAACTCTCCCCACGTTCTCCACTAGAGTAATGTGAGCAAATAACCAGTCTAAAAAGCACCAAGAAAGCAAGATATCATGTACAATATTGTTGCAACTTCAGACTGACCTTTATAATGTAACAATTAGTTTATGTGTGGTGTAAGGCTTCACAGTAAAAAATAAATAAATAAATAAATAAATAAAGCTTCTCAAAGATAAAATAAAAATAAATTTAAAAAAGTGAGGAAAACGGGTAAGGAAAGAGGACAGCATAAAAGCCAGACAGAAGTGAAGTCAGCAGTAGGTAAGCTCTCCAAATGCTGCCCCTGCAGGCAGTGCTACCTCCAAATCACCTGGGCTGATCCTAAGACACTGTTTTTCAACTCAGGAGTCCACTTCTTTCTGCCCTTTGAAACCTTTGAGATAGCAGTGTCAGCATCAGATGAGATGAAGATTTACAGCTGGTGTCAGTAGCATATTAATGCCTTTTCGGTCTATTATGTCTTATGAGTTTCCATAGTGGTTCCACATCAATTTTGACTTAAGACATAAAAAGATGAAATAGTCTTTGGGGATACCAGCGATGAGGCCGTTTAGTGAGATGCAGAAGCGAGGGCAAGGAGCACAGGACAGGGCCCCATAGTACTTATCATAGCCTCTGAGGGGTCAGGATCCCAGAGCGGCTCAATCTGAAAGTGCACCTTACGCAGCATCATCTAAAGCAGGGTCTCTCCACAGCTGTCCATGGACATTTTGGAATGGATAACTCTTTGTTGTGTAGGGTCGTCCTGTGCACATGGGATTTGTAGGATCATCCCTAGCCTCTACCACTAGATGTCCATTGAATTTAGCCCTCCAGCTGTGACCATCAAAAATGTCTCCAAAGGTCCCTGAGAAGCAAAATCATGTGATAGACTAAGCACAAGTACATCCCAGTGAATTTTCCATCATTTTACCCAGTGAAATATGTACATTCTACATCTGGGTAGCTACAATGCTTTTAAGTACTTTAATAATTTTTTTAAAAATGTACTCCACAGGGTTAAAAGAATTCTCAAAGTGTAGGAAAAAACACTTTTTAAAAATTTAATTGTCAGACTCAAAGAGTAGAGTCAGCCAGAGCAGCAAAACCTCTACTTATATGTTCTGATTCCAAAAATTTTTGGAAAGAAATTTCAGGCATTTTAGGAAGTTTTAAATTACTTTTACAAAATTATAGGAAGAGTTAGTCACATATTTAAAATATAGGACAATTTTAAAAGGGCTCCGTTTTCCTTATTTCATTTAAATTTCACAATGACTATATGCCCTACACATTATTTCTGTCAGGCAGAAAAAACCTGTCTATGATCATTAAAAGGATTCTAGAGGAGCCAGAAATGTCTTTTGACTTTAAAACCAGGCGTTTTCCAACACAATAAACCAATGAAGCTTTAAGCAGCAAGCAAAGTGTTCTCATCACTGGGATGACAAAGCTCACAGAACGAGGGGGATTGGTGTATCTGAATGAATATGCCAGGTTGGGTAGATTTGCTGGTTTCTTTTTAATTGTGATAAGATAAAAAAAAACAAAACAAAACAAAACAAAAACCATAAAATTTACCCCCTTAGTCATTTGATTTAATAGATTTAACTATATGCACATCGTTGCACAATTGATCTCTACAACTTTTTCAACTTGCAAAACTGAAGCTCAATATCCGCTGAACAACAATGCTTCTCTCCCTCTCTCCCCTTGGCAAACACAACTCTACTTTCTGTTTCTAAGACTTGGACTACTTCAATAACCTTATGTACTAGGTGAAATCATAGAGTATCTGTCTGTTTGTGATTGGCTCATTTCACTTAGCATAGTGTCTTCAGGTTTTCCTCCATGATGTAACACAAGACAGGATTTCCTCCTCTCTCATGGATGAATTATATTCCATTGTACATATAAACCATATCTTTATCCATTCATCCATTGATGGACACAGACGTTGTTTCTCTATCTTAGCTATCGTGATTAATGCTGCAATGAACATGGGACTACAAATATCTCTTCAAGATCTCATTATCAATTCTTTTAGATATAGACACAGAAGTGGGATTGGTGGATCATAGGGTAATTTTATTTTTAGTTGTTTATTTTTGAGGAACCTCCATACTATTTACCATAGCAGCTGCATCATTATACATTCCTATCAGAAGTGCACAAAGCTTACAATTTCTTCACACCCTTGCCCAAACTGGGGGTTTTGTTTGTTTTTGTCTTGATAGTTGCCATCCTAACAGGTATAAACTGATATCTCATGGTTTTGATTTCCATTTCCCTGATAGTTAGTGATATTGAGCCTCTTTTCATAAGCTAGTTGGCACTTCTATATCTTCTTTGGAGACATGCTTATTCAGTCCTTTTCTCAATTTTTAATGAAAATATCTGGATTTCTGTTGAGTTGTAGGAGTTCTTTATATATTCTAGAGATTAACCCCTTATCAGATATATAGTTTACAAATATTTTGTTCCATTCTGTAGGTTGCCTCTGCATTCCATTGATTTTGTATATTGTACATAAGTTTTTGAGTTTCATGTAGTCCCATTTGTCTCTTATTTTTGTTGTCTGTGCTTCTGTTGTCATATCCAAGAAATCAATGCCAAATTCAATGTCATGAAAATTTCCCTTACATTTTCTTCTATGAGTTTTATATTGTCAGGTCTTACATTTAGATCTTTAATCCATTTTGAGTTAATTTTTCTATATGGTTTAAGGTAAAGATGAAACTTTCTTCTTTTGCATGCTCATATGTAGTTTTCTTAGGACCATTTAAGAGACAATCCTTTCCCCACTGTGAAGATTTGACACCTTGTCAAAAATCATTTGACCAGATATATGGGCTCATTTATGAGCTATTATGTTTGATCAGTTTGTCTGTCTTCATGCTAGTACCATACTGCTTTGATTACTGCAGCTTTGTATTATGTCTTAAAATCAAGACATGTAAGACCTTCAGTTTTCCTTATCTTTCTCAAGATTACTTTGGCTATTTGGGGTCCTTTGAGATTCCATATAAATTTGAGAATTTTTTTCTATTTAAAAGAACTGGGATTTTGAAAAGGAGTTCATCGAATCTTTAGATCGCTTTGGGTAGTATGAACATTTTAACAATATTAAGTTTTCCAATCCACAGTCATGGGTTATATTTCCACTTGTGTTTTTAATGTCTTGCGGAAATGTGTTTGCAGTTTACATTGCACAAGTCTTTTGCCTCCTTAGTTTTTTAAGTATTTTATTCATTTTAATGCTATTGTAAATGAGACTGTTTCCTCAATTTTGATTTTGAATTGTTCATTGTTGGTATATAAAAACACTATTGATTTTGTATGTTGATTTCTATCCTGCAACTTGGTTGAATTCGTTTAGCAGTTCTAACAGGTTGTTTTGTAGAATCTTCGGGGTTTCCTACATACAATATAATGTCATCTGCTAACAGAAATAATTTTACCTCTTACTTTCCAATTTGGATGCCTTTTATTTCTTTTTCTTGCTTATCTGCTCTGGCTAGGGTTTCCAGCACCATGCTGAATAGAAGTGACGACAGTGCATCTTCTGTCTCTTCCCTGACTTAGAGGGAAAGCTTTCAATTTTTCACTATTGACTATGATGTTAGCTGTGGGCTTTCATGTATGGCTTTTATTTTGTTGTAGTAATTTTCTTTTATTCCAGTTTCTTAATTATTTTTCCTTTGAAAGGATGTTTAATTTTGTCAAATGCTCTTTCTATATCAGTTAAGATAGAGATCAATTACCCTTTATTCTCTCAACATAGTGTATCACCTTGATTCAGTTTCATATGTTGAACCATCCTTGAATTCCAGGAATAAACCCCACTTAGTCATACAGTGTGACCCTCTAAATGTGTGTTGAGTTCAGTTTGCTAGTATTTGTTGAGAATTTTTGCACCAATATTAATCAAGAACATTGATCTGTAGTTTTCTTGTAGTATTGTTGTCTGATTTTGGTATCGGGGTAATGGTTTGGAAAAGATTTATAAGTATTCTCCCTCTTCAGCTTTTTGGAAGAGCTTGAGAAGGATCAGTGTTAATTCTTCCTTAAATGTTTGGTAGAATTTTCCAGTGAAGCCGTCTGGTCCTGGATTTTCTATGTTGTGAATTTTTGATTATTAATTTAATCCTTTTACAAGTTACAGTCTGTTCAAA
Organism: Pteropus alecto; assembly: GCF_000325575.1. Lineage (NCBI taxonomy): Eukaryota > Metazoa > Chordata > Mammalia > Chiroptera > Pteropodidae > Pteropus > Pteropus alecto. The sequence goes on from NW_006437828.1 coordinate 5,848,831, forward strand.
TTATTTATTTCTTCTTGATTCATTCTTGGTTGACTGCATGTTTCTAAAATTTATCTATTTCTTCTAGTTACACAATGTGTTGGCATACAAACTATCCATAGTAGTCTCTTATGATCCTTTTTATTTCTATGGCATTAATTGTAATGTATTATATTTCTGATTTTACTTACTTAAATCTTTTTTTTCCTTAGTCTAGGCTAAGGGTTTTTCAATTTTATTGGCCTTAAAAAATTCCTATTTTCATTGACTTTTTTCTATACTCTATTCCATTTATTTCTGCACCAATAGTTACTCTAACTTTAGGTTTAATTTGTCCTTTTTCTAGTTTTTTAAGGTAAAGAGTTAGAGTTTTTATACGTATTTCAGTTCTTTTTTAATTTAGATATTAACTGCTATAAACTTCCCTCTTATTATTGCTTTTGCTGCAATACATAAGTTTTGGTTTGTGGTATTTTTGTTTTCATTTGTCTCAAGATTTCATTACGTTTGTGATTTTTTCTTTGACCTATTCAACAGTATGTTGTTTAATTTCCATGTATTTGAGAATTTTTCCAGTTTTCATTTTGCTACTCACTTCTAGTTTTATTGCACTGTGGTCAGAAAATAGTATGATTTCAGTCTTCTTAAATTTGTTAAGACTTGTTTTGTGGCCTAGGTGATCTATCTGGGGAATGTTCCATGTGCACTTGAGAAAAATGTGCACTATTCTCTTGGGTAGAGTATCCTATATAATTCTGTTATGTCTAGTTGGTTATAGTGTTGTTCTAGTTCTCTGTTATCTTACTGATGATCTTCTGTCTGGTTGATCTATTATTGAAAGGACGGTATTAAAATCTCTTATTATTGTGGCACTGTCTATTTGTCCCTTCAATTCTGTCAATATTTATGTGCTCTACTGTCAGGTGCATATTAAAATTTTTATACCTTCCTGGAGAATTGACCCTTTTATCATTGTTTAATGTCCTTTTTGTCTCCTATCATAGTTTTTGACTTAAAATTTATTTTCTCACATATAAGTATGGCCACTTCTGCTCTCTTTTGATTAACAATAGCATAAAATATAGTTGTCTATCTGTGTTCTCTTGTAGCTCACTGAGTTTCTTTTAGATAATTATTTTGAATTCATTGTCACACAGTTCATAGATCTTCATTTCTTTAAAGTTGGTTATTGGTGGTTCATTTTATTTCTTTAGTGATATCATGTTTCTTTGGTTATTTGTAATCTATGTGACCTTGAGTTGACGTTTACATATTTGAAGAAGTAGCATTCCTTACAGACTGGATTCGCAGAGAACTCATTTACTAGTCAGCCTGTCCATAGATTCTAGGTGGGCCACCTGGTGGTGTCTACAGGTAGACTTACTGTTGGAATTCTCTGGTGGGCGAGTCTGTTGCCTGGGTCGGCAAGTGGGCAGGTCTGGCGCTAAGGTCCACAGTAGCCAGCCTGGTACCTGGGCTTGCAGGGGCAGGCCTGGTGCTGGAGTGGGTCTTGAGCCTGAATCTGCAGAAGTTGGCTTTGCATTGAATGAGCCCACCAACCAGGTCCATGGAGATTGGCTTGGTCCAATGGAACAGGCTTGAACCCTGGTTCTGCTAAAGTGTGGGGCTTTGGGGGTAAGACGAGCACTGGGGTGGGCTTAGAGCCTGGGGCCCCAGGGGCTGGTCTAGAGTTGGAGTAAGCCTGGAGCTTGGGACTGGAGCAGCAGACCTGAAGCCAAAGTCCTAGGGGGCCAGCCTAAAGTCTGGGGTCACAGTGGCCAACTGGCACTGCAGGGGACTGGGAGCCTTTGTCCATAAGAGCCAGCCTAGGAACCTGCCAGCCAGACTGGTGCTAGTGTAGACTTGGGGCCATAGTAGCCAGCCTGGAAAATGACTCCATGGGGCTTGCCTGGGTTGTGACAAGCTAAGGACCTCAGGAAGTAGTCCCTTGCTGAGCCTGGAGATTGTGTCCATGGATGCCTAGCCCCAGAGTTCACTGAAACAGGCCTGGTGCTGGGATCTGTGGTGAAGTGAGGGTCACACTCCACTCTCCTTCCCCCACAGTGAGGATATCTCTCCACACTGGGCTGTCCGGGCTGTGGGAGGGGTGACAGGAATAATGTGAAACTGTCCTTCTTACCCTCTTCAATGCACTTTTTCTTATTTTTATGTTCCACCTGGGTGTTGCAATCTCTTACCTGGAATTTTTGACCACTGTGAAGGTATTTTCATGTATAGACAGAGCACTGTCCAAACCGATGTCTCTGTGAGGGACCAGTGCTGAAAGCTTGTGCGCTGCCGTCTTACGGACGTCACTCATCCTGTGAACTTACGGGATGGTGAGTCCCTTGGGTTTTCTTCACTTTTCTTCATTCTTTTCCCCTGATTTTCCTCCAACTCAATCACTCCAAATGGGTTATCTTTGAGTTTGCTGATTCTTTCTTCTACTTGATCAAGTCTAATATTAAACATTTCTGGTGAATTTCTGAACACAGTTCTTGTATTCTTCAATACCAGAACATATTTGGTTCTTTTTCATATTTTCTATCTGTTTGTTGACATTCATTTTTTTTCATGTATATTTCCCTCATTTCGTTCATTTTGTTCTTTTGTATTGCATTGATTTTAAAGGTGATTACATCAAATTATTTATCAATTCATAGATCTTTATTTCTTTAGGATCATTTTCTGGAGATTTATTTCATTCCTTCGATTGGGCCACAATTCCTTGTTTCCTCGTGTACTTTGTTACTGCTTTGTTGTAATTTGCGCATTTGAAAAATCAACCACCCCTCCCAGTGACTGTACAAGAGAAACCTGTCACCAGCCATCCTGGCAGGAGATTCCTGGAGCCTTTCAAACTAGTTAGAGGAATGTGTCTTTCTGGGCTTGTGGGTGCAATTTCTCCGTTTGAGAGGTTTGCTGTGTTTACTTCTCAGGACCTTGCAATCTCGCGCTGTCTCTGATGGCTGTCCGTGGTTCTGAAGGTTCTCCTGTGCTGAAAGGAGCCGCTGAGCTCTGTTTTGCTCTGTAACTCCCGGGCATCCAAAGTATGCTGGTCCCATTGTCACTCGGAGTCAGGTGAGACAGAAACCAGTCCTTCAAGAAGCCCCCTAAAAATCTGGAATGTTGAATGCACAGTCTT
>NW_006437828.1:5851979-5888935 GCF_000325575.1 Pteropus alecto
GTGATAGCCACAAACTGGCACTTCCTCCTGACCACTTCCGGCTGTGCTGGCTTCTGTACGAGGCGGTCTGAGGTTCTCTGCTGCTGCACCAAATGCCAAGCTCTCTTCTTGCCATCTGCCCCCAGCCATCCACAGTATACTGGTGCCCTGCCAGTGCTCTGAGTCCGGCGGGGCAGAAACCAGCCCCTTGTGCGGATCCCTGAAAAGCCAGAACACTGGACAAGTGTTCCATGCGCCTCTTTGCTTCCCGAGGGAGAAGCTGCAAGTTGTTTTTTATCTTCTGATTTCACTGAGTTGTGCAGCTTGAGGGAAGTGCTGATGTGCTGAAATGAAATCACTCTTCTTACCAGTTTCAGTGCAGCTGTTCTGGCTTTATGCTTGCTCGGGGGGCTGCAACTTCTTAACTAGTTTCTGGGTTTCTAATAAGGGCTTTTTAGACCATCTATTGTTGTTTAGTAAGTGTCTCTGTAAAGGAATGATATCTGAGGCTTCCTATTCCTCCATCTTGCTAACATCACTTCCCAGCTTGCTGGTTTTTTAAAAGACCATATAGTTTTATTTAAAAGAATAATTTAATTTTTAAAACTCTGTCTTAAATGATGGATGTGATTCTACATGGCATATACAACCTGGTCTCAAAGCGTATAGTTCTGTTTCTTTTACGGTATATCTAGGAGGAAATTAGATCAGCCTTTCAGATATAAAGATAAGATTGATCAGTAGAAATCTCATTTAATGGACTCATCTCACCTAGAATAGGACAAACATGAAAATGAAAAGAGGATTACAGACCTAGTCTACATAATTATAGAAGATTCCAGCTACTATGAATTCAATCAACACGGGCTTTCACTTTCATATACCCTGAGAGATCAGGAAAAATAGGTTTGGATGCTTGCTCTGTAACGTACTGTGTGGTCTTACACAAGTCACAAGAAACTTCACCTTTCCTAATTCCATTTCCTCATCTGTAAAATTAAGAATATCATCGGCCTCAAAAATTTATTGTAAAGATTAACCATGACAATGAACAGGAAGTAACAAATGTTCAAAAATATTATTTATTATTATTGTGTTATATAATTATACTAACTTCATTACCAGATTCCATCACTTATGCCACTATAATGGTGATAATTTTGAATAGTCCAATTCTCCTTCTTTCTACTTGCCTACATAATTATATGTATACTATCTCAGGCTTATGCTAATTAACACATAAACATGTACACACAAATGACTCTCCTGGAATCTTCTCGCCAAAACCTTTACCTTTGAAATTTTTTCTATTATGTGTTTAAATATTCAAACATATTTTATTCCAAAAAATTAATGACAGTAATATCTTTTAAAAAACTCTTTCAAACACTTAGCTAGTACTGCTGACAATTTTTTTTTCCACATAAATAAAGGCAAAAGAAAATGGGTCCTACAAAAGATATAGGATGGCTGAATGGATAAAAATAATAGGACACACACATATGCTGCCCACAAGAGACTCATTTCAAATCTACAGACATAGAGTCATAAAGTGAAGGGATGGAAAAAGATATTCCATGCAAATGGAAATAAAAAGAACACTGGGGTAGCAATACTTAGACAAAATAGACCTTAAAACAAAGACTGTTACAAGAGACAAGGGTATGACTTAATGAGAAAGGGATCAATCCAATAAGAGGATATAACACTTGTAACCATCTATGTACCCAAAGTAGGAGCATCTAAATACATATAGCAAATATTATCAGATATAAAGGGAGAGATTGAGAGTAACACAGTAATAGCAAGGGACTTAAATACCTCACTCACATCAATTGATAGATCATCCAGACAAAACCAACAAGGAAACACTGGCTTTAAGTGACTGACTAGGTAACAGATATGTACAGAACATTCCATCTCAAAACAACAGAATACACATTCTTTTCAAGTGCACATGAACATTCTCCAGGATGCGTCACATGTTAGGCCACAAAACAAGTCTCAATAAATGTAACAAGACTGAAATTATATTAAGCATCTTTTCCGACCACAATAGTTTGAAACTAGAAATCAATTATATGAGGAAAACCAAAACAAAAAAAAAAACAAAAAAAAAAACCACACACACACACAGAGGCTAAACAACATGCTATTAAACAACCAACAGGTAAGTGAAGGAATCAAAGAGGAAATAAAAAATATCTTGAAAGAAATGAAAATGGAAACGTTACAAAATCTACAGGACATAGCAAAAACAATTCTAAAAAGGAAGCTTATAGCAATAAAGCCTACCTTAAGAAATAAGAAAAATCTCAAATAATCTAAACTTACACCTAAAGAGACTAGAGAAAGAATAACAAAGATGAAAGTTAGTAGAAGGAAGGAAATAATAAAGACCGGAGCAGAAGTAAACGAAATAAGTTGGAGACTGCACTCTCCCTGATTTCAAACTATCCTACACAGTTATAGTAATCAAGAGAGTACAGTTCTGGCACAAAAGCACACACGGATCAATGCAACAGAATAGAGAGACCAGAAATAAACCTCCACTGGTATAATCAATTAAATGTACAACAAAGGCAAGTATAAACAATGGGGGAAAGTCTTCAATAAACAATGTTGGAAAAACTAGACAGCTACATGCAAAAAATACAACTGGACCACTTTCTTAAACCATATACAAAATAAACTCAAAATGGATTAAAGACTCAAATGTAAGACCTGAAACCATAAAACTAGAAGAAAACAGAGGCAGCAAACTCTTTGATATTGGCCTTAGAGATATATTTTTCTTTTTGTGTTTGCTTTTAGAAATATATTTTTGGATGTGCCTCCTCGGGCAAGAGCAACAAAATAGAAAGTAAACAAATGGGACTACATTAGACCAAAAAGCTTTTGAACAGTGAAGGAAACCATCAACAAAACGAAAAGGCAACCTATTGAATGGGGGAAGATATTTGCAAATAATATGTCTGATAAAAGATTAATCTTTAAAATATATAAAGAACTTAAACAACTCAACATCAAAAAATCCACATAATGCAATTTAAAAATGGGTGGAAGACCTAAATAGACATTTCTCCAAAGAACACATGTAGATGGCAAACAGACACATAAGAAGCTGTTCAACCCTACTATTCAGGGAAATGCAGGTAAAAACCACAATGAGATATCTCCTCATACCTGTTAGAATGGCTACTGTCGAAAGTCAAGGATGTGGAGAGAAGGGAACCCTTGTGCACTGTTGGGGGGCATTATAAGCTGGCACAGCTATGCTGTGGAAAAGCAGTATGGAGTCTCCTCAAAAGATTAAAAGTAGAACTACCATATGATCCAGCAATTCGAGTTCAGAACATTTATCCTAAGAAAATTAAAAATAATAATAATTCCAAAAGATATATGCACCCATATGCTCACTGCAGCATTATTTACAACAGCCATGATGTGGAAGCAACCTAGGTGTCCATCAATAGATGAATGGATAAAGATGAATGGGTAAATAGGATATTACTCAGCTACAAAAAAACGAATGAAATCTTGCTATTTGTGACACCACTGATGGACCAAGGGTATTATGCTAAGTGAAATAAGTCAGAGAAAGACAAATACATTTCACTTATATGTAGAATCTAAAAAACTAAATAAATGAACGAACAAAACAAAAAGGCTCAGATACAGAACTGATAGTTGCCAGAGGGTTGGGCAGTGGATGGAATGGGCCAAAAAGGTGAAAACTTAATGTTACATAAGAGGCACAAACTTATTAGTTCTGACATAAATAAGTCATGGGGATGTCACGTACGGCATAGGGAATACAGTCAATAACATCGCAATAACTTTGTACAGCAACAGACGGTTACTAGACTTGTTGAGGTGATCACTCCGTAAAGTATATGTCAAATCACTGTATTGTACATCTGAAACTAATATAATATTGTTTGTCAACTACACTTTAATTAAAAAGAGCTTTACATTTCAGAAAAGGAGGCGGGGGAAGGAAAGAAAGAAAATGTGTCCTAAATTACATAGCCTCTGTTCTTAAGCCATAAGAAAGTGAAGCAGGGTATTTGGCACTCATCAAATTAACTTAATCAATGAAGACTGTGAAACTAAGTAGTATTACAAAGAACATTTTCTTTAAAGCCGAATAATCTACCCTATTTAAATTAATCAAATTATCTGAAGAGCTGCCTATTCTTCTTTTTTGTGCCAGGTATAAGCAAACATATTGAATTTCTTAGAAAAATAACATTTATTATATTATAAAATACGTATTATGTTACTGATGAATAAAAAACTACTCCCAAATTTAGCAGCTTAAACAACAAATATTCATTATCTCAGTTTTTGTTGGTATGGAGTTCAGGCACAGCTTACCTGGTCCTCTGGCTCAGAATGTCTCGCAAGGCTACAATGTCAGTGTTAACTGAACCACAGTCATCTCAGGGCTTGATGGGGGGATAGGATGCATTCTCGATCTCACTCATGATACCGCTAACAGGATCAAGTCTTTGCAGGCTATTGGCCAGATACCAGTCCCTTGCTATATCCACCTCTTCACAATACAGCTCAAAATGCAGCCGCGGAGCCAGTAACAGAAGAAGAGAGGGTGCCTTGGGTAGAAACCATAGCCCTTTTGTTACCTATTCTTGGAAATGACAACCCATCACTTCCGCCACATGCTTTTCACTGGAAAAGGCTCACGAGGTCGAGTCTACGCACAAGGGCAGGGAATTACCCACGGGTGCTTACAGCAGGTGGCAGGACACAGGTGGCTACCCAAGGGGCCCTACCATATCGGTCCATAGAAAATGAGTAAGAAAGAACAATTAAAACATTGGGTAAATAAGGTAATCAGTTCTGTGCTTTTTATATCCTTTACTCTTAATGCCGGTCAGAGAGTAAGAGAGTTTTTGAGCGAAGAGTTTCCACTGCCTTTTTGATACCAAGTTTAGCAGGGCAGAATTTTAAGAGGGATGCTTCGCGAGGCACAACTCAGCACCAGCCAAGGCTAATGAGCGAACACCATGATACTATTTCTAGAAGTGTCACCTTTCTGGTGATCTTTTTCTTTAAAATTCCCCCGGAGGTCTGCATTTATGTCCTCTGACAAGGGAATGCACACTAGCTCACTGCAGAAAGATGGAGTCCCGCAGGAAGAACGCTTCTATGAGACATTATTTATTCTCTTCCTTCCTACTTATTCTAAAAGGAAGGGAAATTGAAATAGAAGAAGTTTTTGAACACAGCATGAATGCAAAGCTTGTAACTGTCTTGTTACTTTTAGCTTAAACTTAAGCCCCTCTTCTTCTTCCGGCAGACTATTTGAAACTGCTGCTGCTAAGGCAGGGGAGACCAAGTTATTTCAGAGTAACGACTTTTCAAGCAAACCCGGCATCTAAGTTGATTAAAATGCCTCTGTTGTTTTCCTTCTCAAACCGTAACAGCTCTAAGGAAAATAGCAGACAACTCAAGTGCCAGAGAGACAAAGGAAAGTCAAACAAATTGACAAAAAATCATGGGCCGAATGTAAGCATCACCACGTCTTTCAAGTGTACATTTCTGTCATTGTTTTCAACTTGTCCCTTCTATACTTGTAGCATGCTGATGACCAACTATCCATTTATGTCTAGGTTTTAATGACCACTCATTATCATCTACAATGCTTTGGGCTCGCTTCCCTCCCACAAGGCCACTGGTCCGCTGTTAGAGCTTCGCAGGGTCTCGAGGGGAGATGCATGTGCCCTACCAGCCTAGCCCCATGTGTAGGCAGAATAAATGGTCACATGCTGAGCAATAAGCAGAGCAGCCTATGATTAAAATGTTAAATTCACGTATTCAGGATTCCTCCTTGTTCTCTGCTGGTCTCCTACTTCGCAAGCACTCCTGAGAGGGAGAGCAACTCATGCAGGCGCAAGTCATTTCACATGAATTCACTAACCAGGTTGCATTTCTTTGGGACTGTAATGACAAAGCACAAGATCGCAGCCCATTCATGGGGCCTGAAATTTCAATCCCAGTCCTATCTCTCTCTCTCTTCACCCCTCAGGACAACTAATACAAATCTATTGGAAATGATGATATGATAACATAACCCCAAGTGGCTCAAATCTGTGCTTGAAAGCTGGCGAACTAGTCTCACTTGCGATGATTAGTTTTATGTGTCAAGTTGACTAGGCTATAATACTAAGCTACTTAATCAGACGATGGTCTAGGTGTTTCTGTGAAGGTAGTTTGCTGATGTAATTAACATCTATAATCAACTGACTTTCCATAAAGGAGATGATATTCCATAATGTAGGCGAGCCTCATCCAATCAGTTGGAAGGCTTAAGAGCAAACACTGACATTTCCCAGAAAAGAAATTCTGCCTCGAGACTGCAGCATCAATGCAGAACGTGTGTGTGTGTGTGTGTGTGTGTGTGTGTGTGTGTATGAAAATCATTTTGGAAATCTTCATTTTCATTCCCTTATCTAATACAATCAGTTCTATTTCATAAGTATTTCTGAAACGAGGGTAAGAGGAAGAGTAGAAAGAAACAAGTCTGAGTTTATAAGATTTGGTCGCCAATTAGAAATGGTGACTGAGGGAAGAGGAGCATGGGATGAATCCCAGGTTTTTGTATCTGATAACTGAGTTTACAGAAATGTCTCTGATGGATACACAGAATGAAAGGAGGATATGTTTTTCAGAAAAATGGGTTTAAATTTGAAATTTTGATTTTGAGATATCTGAGACTGCAAAGTCTTGGAACACTCTTAGTTACGAATAGACACGTGGGAGCCATCGGCCGATAGGAAGTAAAGCAGGCAAGAGAGTGATGAGATGCCATGAAACGCGGTGTCAAGGTGATCAGAAGACATCAAAGAAATCGAGGAGGAGCAGCTGAGATGACCTGAAAAGTATTTTGTTTTCTTCTTTTCTTTTTTCTCACAGAAAGGTCCAAGGCTGAAGGGGAAAAAAAAGGTAACATAAAAATTTAAAAAGGCCCATTAGTATCAAAAACTAGGGAGTTATTTGGTGACCTGATGAAGAGCAATTGCAATGGAACAGAAGCCAGGAGGCAGCAGACTGAAGAGTGGATGAGGTGGGAGAAGCTGGAGAAGCGATTATGCTGTAGGAGGAAAAAAGAAATAGAGTAGTAGCTATAAGACAGTGAATATTCAAAGAGGAATGTGTATTTTAACTGTGGGAGAGTCTAAAATTTTCAAATTAAGAGATATATTTGTGTTCTTTGTTTTAACTGGGGAGATTCAAATCATATATTAAAGATATATCTAGAATATATTTACATGCTAAGGAGAAAGATATAGAACAGGTGTTCTTAACACAAACACAAATTTCAGAAATTGTAGACAAAGACTATGTATATACTATTGTGTACGAGTTATTTTTTCTGGGGAAATTATCAAAATTAGTTGAATTAATTAGTTGAAGGAATGAATTAATCAAATAATCCAGGAGATCTGTGACCCAAAAATGGTCAACAGAGTCTTTAAAGATAAAATCAAGAGAGAAGCCAGTAACTATTTTATACTTGGTAAAATAATATTTATAACATAATATAAAATGGTAATTCTTAAAGAGAAGCTTTGAAAGACCCTAAAGTATACTACACTGAATATGTCCAGGCAATTCTCAGTTCTGAGCTCACTAAGCTACAGTGGGATATGGCCAAAGCAAATCTAATTTTCTGGTTTATTTTCCAGCACCTAAAGTACAGACAAACTATATATGCCTTGAAGGCAGCTCCTCATTCTTGACAAATAGAACTTTATTATTTATTTCTAACCCTCTCCTTTTTTTTACATATGACTTTGTACCCCAACTAAAAATGTTTTTAAAAACAAACAATAAATTTTCTTGCTCCGGGAATGGTTGGAGAGAGGGAATCTCAGGTTAGCTCAGTGGACGGTCTCATTTTCTAAGAAGGTCGTGAGCAGAGGAGATGAGCTGCATTACTTTTCAGGAGATACTCATAGGCATTCCTTTTAATGAGAGTCTGGAAAAATAGCTGAGAAGAAACCTAAATGGGAGTTGCTCCATCTTGAGAGGTTAAAAGAGAAACGTGCTAAACCAAAACAAACAAACAAACAAACAAAAACACATATATTTAAGCTGCAAAGTGAAAGAAAAGGAAAAAATATATTCTAAATCTGTATTAAAAGTAATGCCATGTAGCCGTATAAAAAACTCTGGTGAGAACTGTGGGATGAATGTTTAACGGCGTTCTTCGCGTTTGTCCCAACGTACTGTTCACAGTAAGAAGGGCGTACGGACCCTGATGTGCCATTTAATCGCATGGGAAACTGGCCACCTTCTCACAGAACGATAATTGTACATTAGAAATATATTCTGTTTGGTTTGAGTTCAACATATTTGGAAATTTATGGAGTTCCATTAAAGCACACAGAAGCGTATCTGAGACCGTTGTGGCTTTCTGGTCTTGGCATTGAGAGAAGAGGGAACTGGGGCTGCTGACAGCGCAGCTGCTTGTCAGGAGACTCAGCTCCCCATCCTTGCATCCAGCTAATGGTGAGCCCCACACTGCCCTCTCCCCCACACCGCTTCCCTGCACCCCTGCCCGGGGCCTAGCAGGGCTTACTCAATAACCATAAAACCTCCTAAATCCTGAGAGACTGTAACTTACACTGCATGAGCACCTTATTACAGGTAAACAGGACCTCATTACGGGTATAGTGATCCTTGTCATGGCACTTTCAGGCATTAGAAACTGCTGAATCCAAGTTTTCATGACAAAGTTTATTTGTACAAAAACATACTGCTTTTTAAATCCTGTTTTGTCAAAGTAGTAAAATTTTTGAACTTTTTTTTTAATTAGTAAAACAGGAGATTAAAAAAAACTATTTTGCTGAGACTACTGCTGTCAGTCCCCAATTAAATATTAATAAAAATCTTGAAGAATGAGCTTAACTGTCATTTAGTCTTTTGAATAGTCTTTGGGTTAATATTGTTTTATATCAAAATCAAATACCAAATCTAGCCATTCGATTTCCAGATGTATAATGATCACATGAACCAAGTTTCCAAAGACAGAACACCAGGTAGTTAGAAATGATAACTACGGCTTGTTTTTACAAAGTTAAATACAAATTATATTTGAAAGATGTAACTCGATTTAAAGACTCAAAACCTTAGTTTCTTCTAATAATAAAACAGTTTCAAATAAATAATTAGAACATTGAAGAAAACAGAGAAATTATTAGCAATGAAGAGAATGCTGAATAATTAAAAAGTAGGATTGGAAGCATAAAAAGGGGAAATTTTAACAGATAATTACAGGGATCTGAAAGAATTCATTTCTGCATATAGCCTCTACTAATTTGAGAACGCGTGAGAAATGATACAGAAAATATAAGTTGACTGATAATTAGAGATATACTAATAGTTTCTTCTGCTATGTAGAAAAAACAGGTATCCACGCTAAATGCAAGGAATATAACCAAAACATGCATGGCCATGAAGGCAACCTTACCGAAACAAAGGAAAATTACTTACGAAATACATCTCAGGAGGAAGCTGCTTGTAGTTATCGAATGGAACATTTTTTAATATAATAAAAATAGTAAGTGGAACATAAAATATTCTTGAAATCGAAGACTGAAGATTTCCACTACCATAAATCTAGTAAAGATGTTTGAGCAAAACTGCAGACATGTTTTAGATGTCATACTAAATAATGGCTCACAAAGCAAGTCTCGTTTGCGATGTGGTGTAAACACTCTAGTCCTACTGTGTTATACTGATTACTCTTTTGAAAGATAATCCATCTTCAAAATACAAGATTTTTGACTGTCAAACATTTATTCATTATTTTCTATTCTTTCAGAATTACTATAGTCACTTAGTTATGTAGAAGTACAAAGAATACTTATTTTTGAGCAATTTTATTCTAAATTGAGAAATTATTTAAGAATAGAAAAGGCAGGAAATCTCTTTTCCAGGGACTGAATAAACAGGAAGGAAAAGGGAAAATTGATTGGAAGAGGTTATTTAATGAAGTTAGCTGACAAACAAAATTTTCCATTACTTTACTGAATATATTTCGAAATACCAAAATCCTAAAAATTATAGTTTATTTTGAATAAAACTTTGAGAATAAACTTGATTTTTTTTCTACTAATAAAATCCCATTTAACAATGTTTTAAGAAAAATTATGGAGTTTTTTCTGTTAATTGTACTTGGCAAAAATGGCTCATATATCCAAAATTAATTTGAATTAGATAATCTACTTCCCAAAGTCTTCAATTAGTTTTAGTAAACAAAATAAAGAACCATTAAGTTTCTGATAATGTTGAAAAAAATAATCTATTAGAATATAAAGTCAAAATGTATTGATGCTATAAAATGTATTATATATGGTCTGTGGCAGAGAGCGTCTAAGATGGTCCCCATTGATTCTTTCATTCCCTGGGTCATCCTTTTCCTTTGCATGTGACATGAACCTAGTGACTCCCTTATAATCACAGAATATTGCAAAAGTGATAGACACTTCTGAGATTCGATTTCGAAAAGTCTCTGGCTCCTGTCTTGTTTGCCTTCCCTCATTATCTTGCTGCCTTGTTCTGAGGGAAGGCAGCTGCCATGTTGTAACCGCCTTACGAAGAGGCCCACATGGCAAAGAACTGGCCAACTGAGTGATCTTTCCCCAGCTGAGCCTTGGGATGACTGCAGCCCAGCCAACACCTGTTAGAACCTCTCATTTACAGGCACTCAGAAAATATGCACCTCGATTCTTGACCCAGAGAAACTTTGACCTAATAAATGTTTGTCATTTTAAGCCACTAAGTTTTGGGGTAATTTGTTATGCAGCAACGGAGAATTAACACAATTTCTAAAAACGTTATCCATCTCTGGCTTATTCCTGTGAAGTTCTGGACTCTGGCCTAAACTATATTTTGTGTCCTCAGTGGAAACATATCTACAACATATTTGTACACAAGTAACACTGGGCGAAAGTCACAATCAACGATATTCTGAAGGAAAGGAGATATAGTCAGAAGGCAACTTAAAATGTCAGTGATAACAAAAACAGTGGCAAAGGGGAAATTTCCTTGTTTCACTTTGATCACTGAGTCACAGAGGTGGAAGCCAGTGGCAAGCCCACATTTAGGGGTCTCCCCGGGGATCCACGCTGGCACTTATCACATTTATATATGAGTCTCTCACTAGCTACCTTGTTTCTGAATCTGTAGAAATTTCCTCAAATTATGAATACTTTATCCATGATCTTGGATAGGCTCTAATCCTAGCACTTAGAAGTTCACCATTTTGCTGTCTTTATAGTGATTTTAAAAGCAGATGCTTCCAAACTACTGTCCTCATCTTTTTTTAAAATAATAAACCATTTTAATAATTGTTAACATAGTTTGGCAACGATTTTATTTCTACCTTTTTAACCATTCATACCTTTTTTCTAATTGTGATATTTAAATATTACATGGGACATTTTAAAGGAAAAAGTGATACTGATGACTTAAATCAATAAGCAAATTAAAATTTCTAAAAAAAATAAATTCATGTATTCCAGGTCAGGAGTGCCCAAACTCCAGGCTGCAGACTGGTGTTTCCAACTCCCAGGCTGCAGACAGGTACTGGTACTGGTCCATGGCCTGTTAGGAACCAGGCTGCACAGCAGGAGGTGACCAGCCGGTGAGCCAGCGAAGATTCATCTGTATCTGCAGCAGCTCCCCAGCACTAGCATCACCGCCTCAGCTCCACCTCAGATCATCATTCATTAGATTCTCACAGGAGCCCCGGTCCCTGGTGCCACAAAGGTTAAGTACAGCTGCTCCAGGTGATCCTCAACTAAAATATCCTCTCTCGAAAGACCCTTCCAGATGACTCTAACTCAGGTTTCCTTACTAGCCTTTCCTCTTGTCCAACAGAGATTTAACAGGAAATGAAGAGGGAAAAGCAGTTAGATCAGAGGGATAACTGGGGTGGCACATCTAACAGCCAAAGGGCTCCACAGTCCTTCCAACACACACTACCTCTGAGCTTGCTGTGTTGCAGGCGCCTCCAATGAATACTTCTATGTATTCATAATGCTTTCTCTTTCTGACACAAGTTTTAGACTATGACCTTTCCATTGGAAATATGCAGTGGCAGATGTGTTTTAACTCATATGCCAAGTCTCATTACTGGTGGTGTTTGTGTTAGGGAGTCTGAAGCTCAACAGGAAAGAAAGTTGAGATCGTATCAATGAGGACTGCCCTTCCCCAAGAAGAGGACAGTGGGCATAATACATTTTCATCTATTTCTCATCTCTACTGCATGCTATCCACCTTAAAATTATATATGATATAAGTGCAGTTAGTTCTCCATTTTTCTTTGCTAATGTTTGGGTGACGAGAACAAAAAATCACAGTAAATATTTATGGCTAAAATACTTCTACCTTTTCTTGCCTGAATGGATGCTTTTTCCTTGACCTTAGTAAAGTGTATCTAATCATCTAACCCAGATATTTAAAAAGCATATTACACTAAAACCTTCATTCATGAATCACTAATGAGAGGTCCCCATTCAAGGAAAAAAACTTGAAACTTAAAATGTAGGTAATACACAATTGTGGGATGAAGTAAAATTTTGTTTCTAGATAACTTTTTCCATTTTCCATTTTCACTTGCCATGCCCTCAATATATAAGTTTAACATGAAAATCTCTAGACATAAAGTAAAGAAGATAATGTAAAAAGGATAGTGGGCACTTCAAAATTCCCAGTACCTAACTGAAAAACACTTGTCCTAATTAGCTATTTTCTATTTAATTGCAAAGAGTCACAGGATATAATAAGGACCTTCACATTTCTCATTCCTTATGCCCTAGTCTGCTATTGTCCCATTAGAGAGAGACAAGAGGCTGGTGAAGGCAGGTGTCCCCACCTCCCAGGCCACTGACTGGTAGCCAGTCTGTTAGGAACAGCAGGCTAGGAGCAAAGCTTCATCTGTATCTGCGCCGCTCCCCAGCGCGCTAGCATTACCGCCTCAGCTCCACCTCAGATCATCAGACATTAGATTCTCATAGGAGCTCCGGTCCCTGGTGCCACAAAGGTTGGAGACCACTGGTTTAAGGGATGTTAGCACTCAAATCTGCCAAATCTGGAGAAGCAGCTATTAATTCCAATGTCTTTTGTGTTAACACCTCAAGTTAAAGGAATCTGATATCTTTGAACTAACAGATCCTGTCTCCTCTCTTTCCCCAGACTATGTCAATACATCCTGCATTTCCAAAATAATCTTCAAAAATTTTAACTAATATTGAATATAGGAAGCTTAAGTTCTCAGTTACAGTATACAATGCTCACAAAATTCATAGCATCCCTGTCATTTTAAATTTCAAGTTAAAAATCTGCTACTGCAGAGCTTAATTTTCCTTCTTTCCAATATTGCAAAGCTCAAGAAATTCCCTCCCACTATGATTTCCTGGTTGTTCATTTATTTACTTATGCAGAGAATGATTTACTGAAGACTTCTGTTGACTCTTAGTCTCAATGTGTCCTCAGAGATTTAGAGTAACATGGGTGTTTTATAAGCAAAGCTCTGGCAATCTTCTATAATGTTTGCAATGCAACTCTAGTGAAGGACAGAACACCACGACCCTCGGGAACACGTGTCCAGCCCCACAGCCAGTCCCAAGGTTTGGGGACTTCAGATCCACTCCTCAGTGTTCCATGACAAGCACCGGAACACAGCATTTCACGGTGACCTTCGACAAGCCACCCCACAGCCACAGTGCCCTTTCTCCCCCTTCCAAAGAGAGGTGAGCTTTTTTGTTCACTACAACAATGTGGATTAAGAACAAAATCTTGAAAGTCCAAAGGAAAAGAGATTCTTAAAAAAAAAAACAAAAAAAAACTCAGAGAGCAGGAACTGTGAAGATTGTTCTATGCTGTGTCTTTCTCTTAAGATGTATCTCTAGATGGCACAGACATATTTATATGATTATAAAGAACACTTAAAAGTTCTTGCAAACCTATACATTAGAAGGTAGACTTATTTAGGATACAAAATAATTACTCATTTTATAAAAAAATAAAACTATGTCACTTTAAGTATTTGTTTATAGATTATTAAGAATGTCATACAGTGAGACACTCAATGCTGAAATGTTTCAAGTTACTCTTAATTATCAGAAATTATAAGGAAAATTAAAAATTATAATAAAATAACATTTACATATTCATTTTATTTTTAGTTTGATATTTACTAGAAAATTTTAAAAAACTGCTTGGTCATAATGCTGAATTATCTCTCTTTTCCCTTCCATGGCCTTGCCCTTCATCGTCATGACAATCATTTCCTCTTGGATGGATGGATGGATAGATAGACAGACAGACAGACAGGGATAGATAGATAGGAATAGATAGAGATGGATGGATGGATGGATGATAGATCTCCATACATCTTCCTTCTATCTCTGGGCTGCTTATTTAGTCCAAGGTCACCATGACCTCCTGACACAGCTTTAGGACAGACCCATCTCCAATCCACTCTCACAACACACCTTCCAGCCTCATACCGTAATACGCACCTCACTCCTCCTGCTCTCCATGCTTCAGCCACACTCTCTCCACCTCATTTCCACCAACCACCAATGGTCACTCCCGATACTGAGCCTTTGCAATCCTCTTCCCACTACCGCTCATGCTTTTTTCCAATTGCTTTTGTTATTTAGTACCAATTCTTTCCTTAGATTGCCGATCCCTCCCAACATTTTTATATTACCCACATCAGTAAAATTTTTGTACTTGTAGGCTAATAAAAGAAGTATGTGCATACACACGCACACTCAAGAACACACACATTATATACAGTTACAAATATGCTGTGTACATGACAAAATATACATAAAAGTAGAAAATTTAAAGACTGTTCTAAGGATAAAATTAAAAATATTGTATTTTATCTGTATTTATTAATGATTAAGAAGATTCTTTCTTCACTAAAAAATGTTTTCAATGGTTACAAAATATGCAACCAAATATGCAGTGATTTGAAATCCAATTGCTTCTAAATTCTTTACTTTGGGTATATATATATCAGTGATTGTTATAGCTTTTAAAGGATACCTCACCACCCCACAACAGTACCTAGTCAGGGAGGCGGCAGAGTTCAGTAACTGTCTTCGGAGCCGGACTGACCAGATGCCTGGCTTAACCACGTTCTAGTTGTGTGATCTTTGGGAGGTTTACTAACTTTGCTGGGCCTTGGTTTTCTCATCTGAAAAAATAATATAATTGTAACACCTTCCACAGATGTTTGACAACTAAATGGGTGGATAAGGACAGAGCCTGGCATAGAGGAAATGCTTTATTAATGCCAGCTAATATTGTTGTATCTATAAAAGCACGGATATACCATAGCACTTTGCATACTTCTGGCCTCGACTTCTCTGCTTTGCTATGAATTATCCTGGGATGAACACATTTTCAGGATGATGCTAACTCTGTACTATTGCCTCATAGTCATTCCTATTCCAGCCAAGCTGTCACTATACAAGAGTTTATACCAACATAATTTGTCTATAAAATGTTTTAACTAAAGTCAAAAAGTCCAGTACATCTTCTTTTTAGTCAACTGGCTCACAAAAATAATTATTTTTATATTTCATTATTAAAACAATCTTGCAAATGCCATAAGCTGAGGCATGTTAGACATATCTGTTCCTTCATCCAGCTGTGGAGCAAACCTTCCACACTGTGAATTTGTTCTGATACTTGTTTGTTCAAATATTAAACAGTATTTTCTCTGTTCTAGTATTTACTTCCAGAAGAAGGTATATTTGTTTGTATCATACTGTGCTCTATGTCTGGTTTCAGTCATTCTTATTGTAAATCAGCGGCATTTTGAAGTCTGTTAAAAAACAAGAATCTCAAGAGAGGTTTTTAAACATGTGTCCTTACACTTAGTGAAGACACGGAGTACTGGGTCAGTTATCGCAAAATGTCAAACATAACTGAAAACATTACAGAACTTTGTCCTCTTGTTCTGGGTTCTTAGGCTTCCTAATGCCATCAGCTAATTTCTCAAGGCATTCTGTACCCTCTATGAGTGAATCATAATTGAAGCAATCTCTTCACTTGGTGAGGATTAATTTAATTGACAATATAATCCTACATGAGACAACCTTGGTAAAAGTATATTGTGATATACTTCAATATACCAAGAGCAAACGGAAGAACAAGCCCACCATTGTCAGCCTCTCAGTAGAGAACAGCCACTTTTCCTTCAGGACACCAGGTCTGACTGTGGCTCAGGTCTCACCTAGAGATCAAATCAGGATGCCCATGTGTGTCTGCATATTATTAAATAATGGTCAAGTGTGATTTATTCCTGATTTGCAGATAAACATATGAAATTCTGTCACTGTCTTGGAGCTCTGCCAACGGATGCTTTGTGCATGTTCTAGGTTATGTCATCTCCTCTTTGGAGGCTACATCGTCAGCTCTCTTCTCAACCATCACGTCTTCAGCAGCCTGTCAGGGCCACGTGTGACCGAGGAGAAGGGACAGTGTTACCTACTGACTCTAAAGAAGTGAATCTTTTTAAGGGGTCATCATGATGCTTTTCTACTCTTCACCAAAACAAAGTCATCATGAGAACTGTGTAGGCTGCTCCAATGATGTACATTATTGCATAAGGTAGAGGAACAAAATGTGAGTTGGTTTTAATATGTCAGTCTGGCCACTCATGAGCCTAAATATTCTCTGATTTTGACTCGGTGTCAACATACATTACTTTTTTATTTTTTAATTGGTTTTGATGTTTTCCAGATTATTATTCATTCTGAGTCTCTCTTATGCTAAAATTCACAAATTTCTCTCAAATTCAATTGTAAAACTTCCAGAAAACTGGGTTTGAAAAGAGAGAGACAATCACAGAATATAAAACCTAGAAATGAAAGTTAAAAAAATTCAATAAAGAAAAAAAAATTACACAAAAAGTTTCATGTATGAATCCAACTTAGAAAAGTTACACACACACACACACACACACTAGCTAAGCAGTGATTAAGGTAGACAGACAAGATAACTATAAATGTTGTAAGGCATACGCATTAAGGAGTGAGAAAATTTTTCAAGTAGAATTTAAAGTATGAAGTTAAGAGATGGTAAAATACATGCTTTGCTTCTGAAAATACCTTTGAGAGTAGAGACTAGTAGAATAAGAAAAAAAGATTCCTCAAGGGAAAGGATAAAGAAATAAGAATCATCTGTTGATCCCGGTTACATAGGACAAAACATTCTTGCGTGTGTGTTGTGAAGCACAGTCCTGAATACCCAAAACAATCCACTGGACTGGTTGAATTACTTGATTTTTCCACATCTGATTTTTCAAATTCAATCAATTTCCAACCAGCTTTTCTACTTTGCCATCTGTTTCTAAAGCAAAACTTAACACAAGTCTGTGGAGGATGAGATTTGTTTTGTTTCTTTTCAATCTAAGTTTTAGTGAATCACGTCTAGGATAAATTCCAGGTTGAATGGATCATCAAATCCCACATAACACCCACATGTTTTCTTAACTTCTGAGTAGAGCATGTTCTTCTTTGTTACCTTACATCTGAACCATAGAAATAGATTTATTTACTATACTGAAAAGCATCCAATAGCACACAGTAGAGGCAGTAAACAAGCATTTCAATACTGTTTATCTCTACTGAGTTCCAAGTTCTCTGCTGTGTTAACCTTAATGCATTTATTCTGGATCTGATAGTTCATATACAAATAAATTTTACTTACTCTGTGTAGGATAATCTGACACATGTTGATGCATAAGAATAAACAACCTTGACACATTTAACATTTTGATTATGTTATGGGGTGATCATGAGTTCAGATATATCCCACTGTGGTACAAGAATTCATTACTATTATTTACTTTTAGAGGAACCTTTTATTATTTATCAAGATATTATATATACAAATATATTTTTATTCATAAAGAATTCTGTTTGAGCTTATTTTTCCAGTTTGGAGCTCCTCCTGCATTAAGATTTTTCCAATTCTAATGACATCATGAGACTTTGAAATATTTTCCATGAATCAAGCAGGTATACAATATTTAACAAAGAAATTTGATTTTGGAGCTATGAATGCTACCTCCTGGAAAAAATGGTTAGTGTTCACTGAAAATATTAAAACAATTTCACTGTTTTTTAAAAAAGAATTCATTACTCTATCACAATAAATTTCTATACAACACTAATTCTTTCATTCTTTCTATGAATAAATAACATATTTGCCCTTGAAGTTTGGAATAAAATGAGTAGAAAACACTGTGCATAAGTAAGGACAACAAAATCTATACCCATATAACGTTCCCTAACAACTGAGGTAAAAAATAAAATGAGGCTCAACTGAGAAATAATACACGAGAAATGGTTGGCATATACAAAGCATTCAATAAATATTAGTCGTTATTATTAGACTTAAAAAACTAAAAATTTCTGATGTTTAGTTTTTAAAAGAATATATGAGGCAATGAAATGTTGTCCTTTTGCACATTAAAACTATGACTCATTTAAGAAAAATAACATCCATTTTAAACAGAGACCATACCTCATACTCTTAAATCTAATACAAAGACTTATGCAGAAGTTTGCATGGGAAATGGCAAGTATGCACGGCGGTGCAGAAGAAGATGCTTGGGTGTAAATTCAAAGTATGTACTGAACTCCTACCTGAGTGCAGCAACAAGTTATTTAGCTGGTGTGCTGTACTTAGTCGAGACTTGCAAGTCTGCAGGTAATAAAGAAGTTTTGCTAAAAGAGGAATACTCACTCTTAGAAGCCTCCTCAAGAAAAACCTGAACTTCGCTGATTACCACTAAACCTGCATTCCTTCAGGTACCGAATTTGTTCCACATCATATTATTTGTCTATGATTAAACAGTTGTTGATTTCTAGAAATTCATTCCAAAATTTTAAATGTAACATGGATGTATTTAATAGATTGTAAATTTCTTAAGAGCAGACGTTATTCCCTCAGCCTCCTTTGTTTAATACAAATGATATATTACCTTACAGATTTTACTTTTCATAACTATAGTAATATTCAAATAATATGACCTGATATCATTTCAGATCATTTAAAAAATAATTTTTATTTTAACAGCTTTATCTGTTACAGAGTTGACATATAATACACATATTGAAAGTGAACAATTTTATAAATTTTAATCATGTATACACCCATGAAACCATAACAACAATTAAGATAATTAACATATCCATCATCCCCAAATGTTTCCCCATGCCCCTTCCTCTGGCCTCTCTGCTCTGCCCCTTCTCTAGTCCAGTCAACAAATCTTTGTTCTGTCAATATTAATTAATTTGCATTTAAAAGAATTTTATGTAACCAGATTCATAAAGTACTCTTTTATCTTCTTTCACATAACTTATCGATGCTGAGCTTCATCTTTGTTGTATCATGTATCAACGGTTCATTCCTTTTTATGCCTGAGTAGTATTTCATAAAATTGATACATCACAATTTGATAATCCATTCACTTGTTGATGGGTAGTGGAGTTGTTTTTAGTTTTTAGCTATTACAAATAAAGCCACTTTTTTATGTGAACATTTATGTGAATATCTTTATATGGACGTATGCCATCATCTCTTTTCAGTAAATACATAAGAATGAAGTACGTGGGTCAAATGGTAGATGAATGCTCATTTTAAAGAAACTACTAAACTCTTCAAAAGTTCCTTTTACATTCCCAGCAGCAGTGTACGAGAGTTCAGTTGCTTCACATCCTCACCAACACTATATGGTCAGAGTGTTTGTTTTATTTTTTATTTTTAGCTATTCAAACAGACATATAATGCTATTTCATTATTGTATTAACTTTTATTTTCCTAATTACTAGTAATGTTGAAAATATTCTCGTTTTATTAATTTACCATCTGTATCTCCTCCTTGATGAAGTAGCCAATAAAATCTTTTGCTCACTGTTATTGAACTGTTTTCTTTTTATTATTATTATTGGGTTGTGGGAGTTATTTATGTATTTTACATAAAAGTCATTTATCAGATAGATGATTTTTAAATACTTTCCCACGGCCTGTAGCTTTTTGTTCTCTTTTAACACTGTCTTTTGAAAAGCAGATCTTTTTATTTTGATGAAGTCCAATTTACCAATTTATTCTTCCCTGTACCATGTTTTGGGTTTGTATCTAAGAAATCTCACTAATCCAAGGTTACGAAATTTTCTTACGTTTCATTGGCAGTTGTATAACTGGAGATTTACATGTATGTCTCTAATCAATTTGAGTACTTTTTACATACAGTGTGAGTTATGTGTAGAGATTAATTTTTACATACAGATGAATTCTTTTCTCTCCATGTTTTGAAAAGAATATTTTTCTCCATTAATTATCTTTGACCTTCTGTCAAAAATCAATGACCGTAGATGTATGTGACTGTTTTCAGCACTCTCTCTGTTGCATCAATCATTTTGTCTTTGTTGACATGAACGACAGACTCTATGGATTACAATATCTTTACAGAAAGTCATAAAATCATGTCCCATTAGTCTTAGTGTTCCTTTTCTATGTTGTTTTGGTTACTCTAGGTCCTGTGTATTTAAATATGAATTTTAGAATCAGTTTGTAAATTTCTATCCAAAAAATCTGCTGAGATTTTGGTAAGATTTCTTTGAATCTACAGGTCAATTTGAGGAGAACTGGCATCTTAACAGTATTAAGGATTCTGACCAATAAATATAATATATCTCTCTATATATTTATGTCTTTAATTTTTCTGAACATTGTTTCGTAGGTTTCAGAGCACAGATCTTTCACATCTATAAATTTATTTCTACTTTTCTCCTGCTTTATAAGTGGCACTTTTTTCATTTATGATCATTTGTTGCTGATACATAGAAATGCTATCGATTATATTACATAAATTTGGTATCCTATGAAATTGCTAAATTAGTTCTAATAGCATTTTTTAAGATTCCATTGGATTTTCGACATAGAGGATCATGTAGAATAGGAATAAAGATAGTTTTACTTCTTCCTTTCTGTTCTGGACACCTTTTATTTCTTTTTCTTACCTTATTACATGACCAGAATTTATAGTACAGTGATGAACAGAAGTGATGAAAGTGGACAACCTTGGTTTTTTCCCCTAGTTTTAGGAGGAAATTATTCAGTCTTTCACCAGCTGTACATTTTTTGTAGATGTCCTTCATTGGATTTATCCTAACTTGCTGAGTGTTATATCACAACTGGGTGTTGAATTTTGAATTTAATGATATTTATGCAACTACTGAGGTGATCATGTTTTCTCCTCTTTTACTGTTAATATGATAAATTGCTTTGATTACTTGTTTAAATGTTAATCCAAACTTAAATCTAAATAGAGTCCAGAGATAGATATACATATGTACAGACCTGTTGATTGTGCCAAGATAATTCATTTAGTAAAGCACAATCTTTTAAACAAATGAGGATAGAACAACTGCTTTCTACATTCCACGTGGAAAAAAGAAAAAAATCCTTCCCCTTACCTCATACCATAGATAAAAATCGACCCAAAATAGTAACAGGTTTAAATGTAAATCGTAAAGCCATTCATCTATTTGAAGAATATATAGGAAAAAAATTTTTCATGACCTTGAAATTTCTTAGATATAAAACAAAGAGCATGAACCATTTTAAAATACTTTATATTTGGGACTCTATCGAAATAAAAAATGTAGCTCTTTCAAAGACACTGTTAAGGTAATTCATAGGTAGACCACAGATTGGGAAAATATATTCAAAATATATCTTTCAAAAGCTTTGTATCCAAAATAAATTGAAATTTTCACAGCACAATAATATAAGAAAATGACTAATTAAAACAGGAAAAACTTGAATAGACACTTTAGAAAAGAAGATATATGAATGGACAAAAACCACAGTAAAAGATGTTCAACATCATTAGTCATTAAGGAAATGTAAATTAAAGCTACATTGAGATTTCATTAAATCCAAATTATTCAAGAGTTTTAATACCATTATAATTAAAACAGCAGGGATTTTTCAGGAGCAACCAACGTGCTAATTCTAAAATTTATAGGTAAACACAGATGATTTAGAATACTCTAAATAATTTTTAAAAAGAAAAAGTTGAAAGGCTTACAATACCTGATTTTAAGACTTACTATAAAGCTACAGTAACTGGGTCCATATGATTGGAATAACGATAAGTATAAAGACCAATAGAACAAAACTGAGTCCAGAAATAGACCCACACTTCTTAGATCAACGATCTTCAACAAAAATGCCAAGGTAAAGTCAATGGCGAAAGAATATTCTTTTTAAAAAATTGTGCTAGAAAAATTGGATATCCATACAGAAAAAAAATGAAACTTGATTAAGGTACATACCTTTACCATTTCCAAAAATTAACTTCAAATGGATCAAAAAACTTTATTCTAAAAATAAAACCTAAAATTATAAAATTTTTAGACAAAAACAGAAAATCTTTATAGCATTAGGTTAGGCATAGATTTAGATAAGACACCAAAAGCACAAGTTATAAAAGAAAATAAGTGATAAGCTGAACTTCGCCAAAATAAAAAAAAAAAAGGGGGTCATTTTTGAAAAATTGAAGAGATAAACAGACTGGCCGCAAAAAAATCATATCTGATAAAGCACTTGTACTGATAAAAATATACACGTATGAGAGAAACAAACATTACGTAATGTATACATAAAAGATTAAACTATAAGAAGACACCAGGATAACAACCCTCTAACTTTACTTGTTTTAAGTCACTATCAAATCCCTATTTACTCAGTTACTCCTTGAAGCAACACCACTGACATCACCTTGAAGCTTATCACAACTACAGCATCTTGGGCCACACACTGGAGAAACTAAATCAGAATCTGCACTTAAAAAAATCTATAGGTGACTGAAATTGCCATTAACTTTTGAAAAACCTGGAATCCTTTTCTAAGCTGGAGTCCTCCTAGGTTGCTCAGAGCTTGTCTTGAGATCTCTAGTCTATTTTACAAGGTGCTGGGATCCATGAAGTCTTTACTTTCCAAATAGAGTACCTTATCAATGAATATTTTTAATTCTATGAGGAGTTTAATGATCTTCCTAAATCTTTTCCTAGTTGTGGGTGGTTTCAGGAGTCTAAGTCTCTATTATTTTTAAATCATGGCAAAAACAAAAACCTATCAAAATTCCACTTGCCCTTTAGATGCCATTATAATCCCTACGACTGTCCCTTCTCCTAATCAGAAGGAAAATGCTTTGTTACCTGCCTGCTTTTACCTATAGCCTTTGTCCTTCAAAGCTATAGTTTTCATGTGTATAATTTGCAATGAATTATTACTGTTCACACCTTAAATACTTCCTTTAGTAGCCCAGCAAGGTTTACACATTTATTTTTGAAACTGCTTTAATTTTTATAGCAATTTTGTTCTAGTTCCTGAAAACACAATTTGAAAAATCATTTAGATATACCATAAACATGTTTCAATTTTAACTTACAAAGTGATTTATTCAATATATACTAATTTGGTGGTCATTTACCAGCACTGCAAAAAAAGCACTTTAAAAATTAAAGGATATAAAAGTGTTTTTAATCGTCAGTATGGTGTCTGCATGCCATAGAACTGGAAGATAAGAAAGTAAAGAATAAAGGAATTATTGTTCTTTTTTCTCTTGCTTTGAAGTCATGTGAGGCTAAAAGTAGGAGGAGTTAGGGAAACAACAAAATTAGAAATAATATACATTTAACTTTGGTTAACATTACAGTTAAAAGTGGATTAGAATGTCAGTGCCTATTCTCCCTACACATGAAAACATGACATTGTATGCAACAGCTACATAAAGACAAGCCGTAGTGTAAGCTCACTGGGATGGAGAAGTGGTCAGTAACTGAAGGCTGCTTATTCACATCCAGGTGTGAACCACCGGGGCCTGCACGCAACTGTCCTCATGCTACAGTCAGACATTCTTTTCATTCCGAACGTCTTATAAGGTCCTTACTAACTACATCTTCTTTACTTATTAATCTATTTTGAAAGTGAAAATAAAATTTGTGGATATTTTTCAAAATTAATCTCAATATTTTGACATTATAACTATGCCTTTTAATATATTTCTAATTAGATGCCAAAGGTTTCTAGCTATATAGAGTTTTACACTCTTTTGCAGGGATTATCAAATCCCATGTAAAAATTGATTACTTAAATTTAACTGGTCATCCCAAGACTTTTTTTTTCTTATTTCGGGTCAACATGTGACATGGCTCAAATATAATGAGCTCTTGTGCCAAAGCCTGCATTTAAAATGAACATATTTCTCATTTAAAACATGAACTATTGTGCCAACATCTGCATTTAAGAGGAATATATTTCACATCTGAAATAGCAGTATGATATAAAGTTTGCTGAAGTAATAAAACTAAGTTTCTAAGTAAAAACCAAATAATTAAGAAATAGTGAGAAATGCTTCACAAATAGAAATGTAATAAAGACACATCAGTGGCTCACTTCTGGTTTCTTAGAAATATCATATCCTGACCTTTTCTCTACTTGATTCTCTGAATTTCGTTCTAAATACATTTTGCATTGATACCGCTCGGTTCTCTCTTAACCCGTTGTTGTCATTCCAGTTTAGTGCCTCCTCTTATTCTCGCTTGCCTTTCTTCTACAGACTTCTGCAACAGCCATGAATAAGCAGGGCTTGGGAAACAAGAAGGAGGAGATCAAATTGGTTCAGCAACAAGCGTTTTGCTTCTCTGTGGCTTATAGAGAATTCAGCTAGTTTTGTAATCTTCCCTCTAACTACAGACCATGGAAACAAAACCTTTAAAGTTCAAATGCACAAATTTGGTCAGAGAAACAACCGATTGACTAGTCTCAGCAAAACAATGTTCATTGGCATCTCAGAGATTCAGTTTCTTTCAGAGGGCCCCTTAGCACTGATTTTTTTTTCCAGAAAAAAAAAAAAAATTATCAGGACATTAGCTCAAAGGGAGAGAGGATGCTAAGTATATGGATTGGACAGGGCAAAGTTAGTCTTTTCAGTGTCAGTTCCCAGCCAGGTGACTCCCTGGGCTCTCAATGCTGACAGAGAAATCCTTAAGGGTCCCTCACATGTCTGCACATCTTGCAAGCAGATGCGCTGTCAAGGATATCTTTTCAAGGATATTTTATAGAGAACAGCCATGGGAAACTGAGAACTGTCTTCCTCCAGAGCAGAAGGTGGATTTGTTTGCTGCCCATTTTAATAAATATAATGTGTCTTTCTGAGGCAAAGGTTAAACAGGTTTGCCTGTGGCTCATTATAAAAGACCGGGGTTTCCTAAGCTTGGGGTTTCTCTGTGAGACACGAGCGCACTGTCTGCACAGCGTTCATCTATATCTATCTGGTTGGCCTGTGGGAATTGCGGAGCCTGAAGAACCAACAGGAACATGAAGCTTATGCGGCCTATTGCACCATGAGTAATGAAGTCCTTTGTCTCTGCCCCAGGAGTCTCATGTTTTCTGCCAGCATTTAGGAAGCTGTGACACGCTACCTTGTTAATGTGCAAGTAGGGTAGAATCTCAAACCCTTCACACTTCTTGATGCCATACTCCTGTCATTTCCAAATATCCCATATACCTACCTTCCTCAAGACTCACTGATATTTAAAATTTATCCACAAGGAGGTGCTGACCCAAATGTTTGAGTTAAAATGTTGATTATTTTTTAGTTCATATTTTTTTAATCCACATAACACCAACAAGCCATTTTTAAAGGCAATAAGCCTTTAATTTTAGTAAAACAGTTGCAGTATCTTTATGGTGAATGTATTTTATGTACACAGTGATCTCTTCTGCTTCTGTTGAAATATTGGTTTCTAGCAGAAGAGACTTGAACTGCCACATAAAAGTAATGAGCAAGTCCTCCTAGGTAAAGCATCTGAGTAGTGTTTGTCACAGTTGTTAATGAGTTCTTCCCATTTATAAATAGGCCAGAGGGAAGGCAAAGAGGTAACTGGCCACCAGGCTGACCCTCAGACATGTGAATGTGCCAACTGTGAATGACTGCCTTAGCTGTATTACAGGTCTCAGCTGCCATGGCTGACCTCTCCTCTAACTGGTCAGGCAACCAAACTGTGTTTTGTCTCTGCTATCACAGTACATTTTCTCGTTCTGGGTGAGACAGTCAGGGATGGGTATACATAATGTTGTGGTTGCTTGCAACAATATTTTATCCAAACAAACTCTCCCACACTGTATTGAGAAACAAGGAGGTATCAAAAAAAAAACCAAAAAACTACAACTAGTTGCCAGGTAGAATGGACAATCAAGAATAATCAGAAGAGTTTCTATTAAAGGGAAATTATTACTTACTATAAAACTGAGGTTATACTTAGTAGACGCAAAAGAATTAGAAGTTGTTAAATTATACTAAAAATGGATGTATCTTTTGACTCAGCAATCACACTTCTGGGTATTTAGCCAAAGAAAACTAAAGCAATAATTCGTAAAGATCTATGCATGCCTATGTTCATGGCAGCACTATTTACAATAGCCAAGATATGGAAGCAACCTAAGTACCCATCAACAGACGATTGGATAAAGAAGTTATAGTTGGTATATACAATGGAAAATTACTCAGCCATAAAAAAAAAAAAAATGAAATCCTACCATTTGTAACAACATGGATAGACCTAAAGGTTATTATGCTGAATGAAATAAGTCAGAGATAAATACTGAATGATTTCACTTATATGAAGAATTTAAGAAACAAATGAACAAACTAATCAAAAGCAGACTCACAACTATAGAGAAAAATCTGGCAATGACCAGAGGGGATGGGGGCTTAGGAGCCTAGGAGAAAGAAGTGAAGAGTTAAAGAAGTACAGATTGGTAGTTGATAGATGGAGTCAGCAGTCATGTAATGGCTAGGTGTAGAGCCAAAGAAGAGAAAGAGCAATTAGAGGCATCGTTTCATGAACTATATAAATGTCTGACCAATGTACTATATAATTGAAACTAATAATAAAATAAAATAAAATAAAAAATAAAATAAAATAAAATAAAATAAAGAAAGAAGGAAAGGGTGGATGTATAGAAAAACATAAGAATAAGAAACTAGCAGAATAAAAGATAGTATTTATTTTCCTTTTCTTTTCCATACTGATAAATTATTTTTAGTATTTGTTGACTCAAAGAATAAAATGATCTTAAGCACAGAAATAACAACTACAGGGCACAAGCTACATGCTAGGCGAAGGTTAACATGATTCACGGGCATTCTCTCAGAAAGTTATTAACCCACATTTGCAGATGCAGATCGGTACCTCCTGTAGACTGACTAAGGGCAAAAAGCTAACAAGAGGCAAAGCACAAGTCCGAACTCGTATTTCTAATTCTGCAGCCTCATTAGTTTGACCGTTTCTAGTCTAAACATCCATAGAGTCGTGAGAATTACTGAGGTAGCAAAGTGCCCAGCACAGTGTCAGACACATAATAAATAACACCAATGCTATTTTTGTTGGTAATTTTAATAAGCTAGAACTATGTCAGCAGGATGTATGAGTCAGATGTTATCACAAGCAGCCTGGTTCATTAATCCAGTGAATACTTTCCACATGCTTCTTCCCATTCAGACACCGGACTGCCCTGTCCTGGATGCACAACACTGAGTCCTCCTCCTCAGGGAGCTTACAGCGCAGTTGAAGCCTAGGAAGTGCACCGGCAATTTCAAGGTCACATTTTAAGGGAAGTTTGGGGAAGGTTAGGACGGGTGTTGCAGATGCACACAGAAAACATGCCGTCCAGGGAGAGGGGATTTCACGACATGTTGCCTAGTGGTTTCGTTTTAGTTAGACACACTCAAGAAGAGTTGGTTGGTTTCTCCGCGTGGCAGCTTGTTCCACAGAAGTCTCTGCTTGCTGGGGCCCACTACTGTCTCTAGGGTTTTTGCAGACTTGACAGCGAGGAACAGCAGCGTCCAGAGAAACCGGCAATGTTAGTGCACGTTTGGAGTCCTGCTGTCTGGCCCTACTAATGTCAGAAGTAACTTCTGTAGCTGATCTGGGTGCTTCTGTACAGTCTCCAGCAATGAACCAAATGTGATGTTTTCCTCCTTAAGTTTGTCAAAGGAATAAAAGGACAAGCTATACCATTATCCCTAAATTATTATCCGTACATCCAAAATGAACTAAAAAAGAATGACTTCAAGTACTGTACGTCCCGTGCCATCGAATTTGAAATAAAGCAACTTTTGACTTCAAAAACTTCGTGAATCCTTTAGGACTAAGTAAACATGTTGTAAATAAGATAGGTTAAGCTACTTACTGTGCTCTGAAGACACATCCCAAACTCCCCTGAGCTCCTCTGCCTGTAATACCTGCATGTAGTTTGCAGCCAACCCAAACATAAAACAAACCCCCCAAAGACCAACAAATTTGAAGAAAATGCTAATTATCACAGGGAAGGAAAGGTTCTAAAGCCATACTTCATCCTTTCTGATTCCCTACTGTCTCTCCGAAAAGAGGGATCTGAAAATGAGCACTGCCCTGTCCTTTGTCCACATTTTAAACTGGAACAACTGCCAGCGTTTCCTAAGGATTGAAACAGCAAGAAACAGAGAAGGGATAAGCAGACCATTAAGTCCTTTATTGTCACAAAAGCCACTCTGGGAAATCCTATCCTTCAACCCTGCAGTATACAACTGCAAGCTCAGGAATAAAAATGTACAGGTATACTAAACCTGAGCCACGGTGGATACACAACACCAGGCCTAGCCTTCTGCAAACAAGTTAAGTACCCGATTCTGTAAACACATCGCAGTCCTGGAGTTAGGGCGGACATTTACTTTGCTTCTGAAGATATCTGTAATTTCTACCCACACAGAGATAACCAAAGAAGGTAGGCTCACAAATGTTCAAATAGCTAGCAGGAATACTTTATAATCTCAGAAGTAACTTCTTATAATTCTAGAATATCAATGAATGAGTTTGTAGAAGCAGCAAAGCTGGATATCCAGATAATGAAATGCTATCCGCTATTTCACACCTCTGTTTTTTTTTTCTTTCTTAAAAAAAGAAAAAGAAAGAAACAAAATCAAGATTTGTTCCACCTGCTTACAGGCAGCAAAAATGCTATATGTCCGCTCATCGGGCCTGACACCTTGCGGCAATGCATTTGCTCTTATGAGCGAGAGAGGCTGAAGGGAACTCTGTCCGTTTACACAGAGAAGACGAATAGTGCCGAAATCAGCACACACCCTTCCCTACCAAGGATTTACGTCCCCGAACGTTTGCCTCTTCAACACAGGTGAGTAGATGAATGTTTGTTGTTTACCTCGGAGGTTTATGCCACAGCATTTCTGAAGGGAAATGGGACAGGGGAAAAGAAGCCTGATGAATTCCGATGCAAGAGGCAGTCTACGCCATGGAAATCCCATCTTGCAGCCTGGGCTTTTGTCAGTCTCTTTAGCTCTGGGATAAAACTGGAGGTTGCATCGGATTCTGTAAAGTACAGCTCTTAACTTTCCAGGAAAAAGGTTAAACATTTTGTTTCTTTTACCTTCAACGACTGTTCTTTTAATAATCTTAGACTTTTCACAGGAAATTTCTTGAAAAACTTTCACTTTCTTGATAGTTATGGAAATCTGCTCTTTAAAAAAATAAAACGTTCTCTCCACACTTGTCTCTGAAGAAAAACACAGCCTTTCAGAGAAGAGCAGGGTTTTGCGGAGAAGGCACTGTGTGTCCTAGGTACTCACATTCACGTCGTGTCGCAGGTACATAAATCAACCTTGATAACCTCAACAATCTGATATTGATGATATAAATTTTGACGCAGTAGAATATACCAGCGTGGGAATTTCAAGTGGTCATGCTGTTAAGAACCGGTCTGGTTGTCATGATTCTTCTGAGTGCTGTCGTCGGTGGGAGCAGGAGTAGCAGTAGTGAGAGCCGTACTGGGGCATCAACGGGGCTCAGCCCTGCAGGACAGGTGACTTCCAGTCCTCACAGTGGCCCTGAAATATGCTATTTTCCTCTTTTATACATGAGGATACTGAGTTTAACGAAGTGTCTGAGATCCTCTTAAAAAATCTCAGCTTGAGGGATCCAGCTTCACGAAGAGAAAAAGTCAGGAAGGAGCGGCGCTGGGGGAACTGGGGTGAGGCTGACTCCCAAGGCGCACGGCTCTGCGCACCGCGCCCACCACGCTGCCCCTCCGCGACGCAGAGATGCTCCGAGGCTCTCTTCGGCCTGCCTCCACAGCTTCCCCCGCCTCACTTCCTCCCAGCTCTACAGTGGGGACGAACTTAAGATTCTCAACTTCTCTGGACAGTGTGGTCAAGGAAAACCAGTCACAATGGGTGTGGCCACTGGACTGGCCTCACCCTCTGTGAGCCTGACACAGATGCAAG
Organism: Pteropus alecto; assembly: GCF_000325575.1. Classification (NCBI taxonomy): domain Eukaryota; kingdom Metazoa; phylum Chordata; class Mammalia; order Chiroptera; family Pteropodidae; genus Pteropus; species Pteropus alecto. The sequence continues at coordinate 5,882,380 of NW_006437828.1, forward strand.
ACACCACCTGATGCTGGAAATAATCCCTGCCACTACCTCTCCTGCCCCACCCCTAAAAGAAAATCTCTATCCTGGCTAGAGCTAGGACAGAATCGAATAAGAACTCAGGCATAATGCCTCATACTGGACAGTTCTAGAAACTGAGGAAAGAACATAAAGAGGCTTTGAGGCAAACAGGCCTTGTGAATATTCTAACAAGTGCCAGCTTCAAGGTCAGAGTCAAGACCAAATTCTGTATCCAATACCTTCTAGCTGATCTATGAAAAGTTTCTTACTCTCTTGATAATTCAGTGTCTTCATTTGCAAAGGGGCATACAGCAACTTCATTACAAGATTTTTGTGAATATTTCCTATTAACTAAACCTATAGGTTTTTATAAAGTTTCATACGTCAGGCACTATCTGCAGGGCTTTATGCATATTAACTCATTAAACTCTCGCTCCAACACCATGTGAATTGATGTTATAATCATCCACGCTTCTCAGTAACCACAGTACAGAGCTATGAGGCATTTGTCCAAGGTCACGTGACTGTATGTGGCAGAGCTGGGAGTTTTCCCCCCGAGCGCTTTAGGCTACAGTCTGTGTTTCTAGCCTCTCCACTATACCACCTCTCCAGTAAGACTGGAAGTGGGCCGCCATGTAACTAACTGTTCAAATCAGGATCCTTTTGAGTAAAGGTGGAATTAAAATAATGACACTGGGACAAGGTGTGTAAATAAAAATTCTCCCAGGGAAAGCAGAACGTAAGAGCAACTTAATAACAATGTGTGTCTCAATACGTCACAGGGGGCCTCAATCTCCAAAACAGAAAAAAATTAATCTAACATGACCCAGAATGTAAATTATACTTGTATTTGTTCTGCTGAAGCTGAAACATGGCAAAGCTTTCATCAGGAGAATAATAAAAATGAGTATTAAAACTAAATTAAACTCTATGTTTGTGTGAACTGCATCTAACTACCACATCAAATGTCTCTTTCGCCATCCCTCCCCGACTCTGTTCTCTCTCACCACCATCCTACTGAGTCTGTCAGAGCATCTCTGCAAAGCACACCACAAATCTACCTACAGAGAAATCAACCAGGTGCTCACTTGAAACCAAGAGCAATTGGTCGTGTTCTACTGCCAAAGGCCTTCCCATCTAAGACTTTTCTTCCCTGAAGCATTACTCATCTTCCGGCCAGGGAGCTCCTGCCTCTCAGTGATCAGACATCTGTGGCCGGTGGGACCAGGAAAGCTGCCCAATGAGAGGCCGAATGGCTCTTTTTGGTCCTCACTGCTGAAGTGCTGTTTTTCCAGGCACAACTCACATTAATTTAAGCTGTATTACAACACTGATGACTCACAGTTGGCATTCAGAATAAATCAACATCAATCAACGTTTATGTATTGAACACTTCTTTTGAGTGTCCAAGGAGCTTGACCTTCATTTTTACAGAGCCAATCATTCCTCATAGTGCTGATGAAGGGTTTACATCCCCCCAAGGCCCACTACTCTGTCCTTACCCTCACTGACCCGCATTTGTGCTGTCTTGACTTCCTGCCCAGATCAACAAGGCACTTCAAATTTTGATTCTGGCTTATAGGATATTGGCCATTCTCCCATATCTTGGTGCATATACAAAATGGAATAAATATTTTCCTTACGAACCCTCTGTCTCTCCCAGTAACCATTCACAAACCTAGTCTAGGAATGGAGGGTCCAAGGCAATGCACACTCAGTGCAGGTATATTGATTATCTATTGCTATAAAGCAAAGTACCCTAAAACACGGTGGCTGAAAAAATATAAACATTTGTTACCTCATGCAGTTTCTATGGCCGAGGATATGAGCTCAGCTCAGCTGCAGGATTCTGGCTCAGGATCTCCCATGGAACTGCAATGAGGATGTCGACCAGGGCTGCAGGCTTCTGAAGGCTTAACAAGAACCAGAAGGTCTCCTTCCAAGATGGCCACGAGGCTGGTGGCTGGAGGACTCAGTTCCTCATCAGACTCAGTTCCTCATGGGGCTGCCTGAACGTTCTCAAGGCATGGCAGCTGCTTCCCCTAGAGAGAGGGATGTAACAGAGGAAATAAGAAGGAAGCTACGGTGCCTTTTATCCTCCAGCCACACCATCGTTCCCACTGGATTCCATTCATCAGAATCAAGTCACTCGGTCTGATCCGCCTTCAAGGGAGAGGGGAACTAGGCTGGAGGGAAGAGTGTCAAGGAATAGAGAAGATCACTTCGGTGTGCGTATTAGCCCGGGTTCTCCAGAAGGACACCTATCTATCTACCTACCTACCCACCTATGTATGTATGTATCTATCCTACTACCTATCTACCTATCTATCTAACATAAAGAATTGGCTCGCATAACTACGGAGGCTGGCGAGTTCAAAAATCAGAAATGCCATTGTCCCAGTTCTAGGCCAAAGGCCAGAAGCTGCTGGAGAACCAGAAAAAGCTGATGTCCCATTCTGAAGACCATCAGGCAAGAGAATTCTCATTTACTCTGGGGAAGGTCAGCGTTTGTTCCATTAAGGCCTTTATCTGATTGGACGAGGCCTACCCACATTATGGAGCACAATCAAGTCCACTGATTCCAATGTTACTGTCATCCAAAAAAATCCCCACAGAAGCAACAGAAAAATGTTTGACCAACTATCTGGGTGCCCTGTGGCCCAGTCTGATTAACACATAATATTAACCATCACAACAGGCATTCGGAAAAGTTTATCAGTAACGACATAATTGTTGTTCCTCTAGAATTTCATTAATGTTCTGACCCATTCTTTGGAAAAAAATTATAACCCTTGTTTGAATAGAATATTCCAATTTTCAAACCACTTCTCAAAAGCTTTAGTAATTTTAAATTTCACAGCATCCATGATGAGAAAACTGAGGTACAGAGAAGTAGCTTGTTCAAGGCCTCACAGCTAATTGGAAGAAAAATCGAACATCGAAGGAGAGGTTCTCTAAGTCTACATCCATGGAATCTTCCTCACACAGCCTTTTAAGCAATTGCATGTTCTCTTATTATTTGTGGAGAACATATCAGCGGTTTTTCATGTTTACAGCAAATTCCTCTCATAAATATCATTTTATAAAGAATGAAATGTATTTTTAAAATGAGTGGATCTGCTGAGGGGGTTGGTGAGGCTGGAGCAGGACGAGCTCGGCATGGTCTCTCTCTCTCTCGTCCTCCCCTTGGTGGACCCTTAGGCATCATCAAGAATCTAGGGAACCTGGTTTGAAATCTACTAGCCTAGGTCACATTGGTCTCTGTCTTGAGAACAAGGCTTATGGGAGGAACAGAGAGCCCATCTCCAAGTCAGAAAGGACCACTGGGTTATCACTGTTATTTACTTTCAGCCAGACAGACATCTAACTTTGGTGCTTTAGAGGGTTTTCCAGGAGAAAAAAATGAGTTTAGATTTAGGAGGCAGAGTATTAGACTGTGATTTATCTTGGACCACTTGTACTCACACCTTTAAATTTGTTCTAAGTTACTGTTTCTGAAGTTAGACTCTCTTCAGCTTTCTGTGTTGTAAAAAAAGAACTTCGATAGTAATAATAATAATAATAATAATAATAAAAAAAAAAAGTAGGACGCCTGAGAAAAAATGTTTTAAGAGGGTACTTGACACAGTGAATGAGAACATAATTTAGAATGTCTGACTACATTACTTTTTATAATTAGAACATTTTATGATTATAAATGGTTGATTATCAAACCTCAGCCAGCCTGTCAGCCAGAAACCTTCAGAAGCTCTAAAAAGAATACTTTTTAATCTTGAGAAAAGCTCCACCTCCACAATGAAGAGAAAATTACACTCCCACGTCCCCAGCGAGAAAAGAGCAGCGGCTGCCGGAGACTCGGGCTGAAGTCCACACGCTCAGCTCCCACCGATGCCGCAGACACGCAGCGCCCTCCGCACTCCCCATCTTAACCGCCTGCCGCTCAGACTCGCTAAGTCACGTCGTGTCTCTGTGAGTCTCCCAGAGCGGCGCCGACGCCTCGTCACCTGCAGGAGAACTTTTCAATTCCTGATCCAGCACGACAGACCCATCAGAATATACCACGGTGCTGCGTCTTTGCATATTTCATTTTAATTAGAAAAAATCTGACAAACATTAGTTGAGAATTAATAGGATCTGTGCTAGTTCATAGTGTATAAACCAAAAAAAATTTAAAAAAGGCATATAACTTTGAGAAGCTCTCAACTTAAATAGACAAATAAGTACACCAGTAACAGATATACCACAAGATGTTCAATATAAGGGACAGAGTATAGAATATAAGGGACAGAGAAGAGAATGACGACGTTGGAGACTTCCCAACATTAGCTTCTTGTGCTAGCTGCTGAAAAGCAAGCTGATTTTTTCAGAAATAGAAAAGTTAACCAAGTGTGTGTGGTGGGAGGCAGGACAGTGGGTGACAGGTGGAGGGAGGAACGGTGGCTTCCAGGTTCAGGGAACAGCCTGTCTAAACCTTTCTAGAAAGACTGCCAGGGGTCTTCACCCACAGAAACCTCTGGTGCGTGTTCAGCAGCATCGGTAGGCGAGGTGGCACCTAGCTTCCTGCTCAGGGGCAGCAGAGAGTGACCGCCAAGCAGAGGCACTGTCACCTCCCCAGCTCGCTGACCTCTGAGCTCTCAAACTTCAGTCCAAGGGGGCAGCAGCTCCCATTTCTGAGTAACCACTTGCTTTTCTCTTTGGCTATTTTAATCCTTCCAATGGTTTTTCTCCCTCCCCCCACTTTATTAAAATATAATTGACACATAACATTAGTCCAAAGTATACGTGATTTGATAATGTATATACTGAAAAATGATTACCACAATAAATTTAGTTAACGACAATCACCTAGTATAGTTATATTTTTTTTCCTTTGATGAGAACTTTTAAGATCTACTTTCTTAGGAATTTGCAAATATACAATACAATACCGTTAACTATCGTCACCACGCTGTATGTCACATCCCAGAACTTACTTAGAGCTGGAAATCTGCACTTTTGACCATCTTTTGCCCCACCCCCCTCCTCACCTCTCTGGCAACCACCAACCTATTCTCTGCATCTAGGATCTCCATTTTTTCAGATTCCACATATAAGTGAGATCATGCAGTATTTGTCTTTCTGTCTCAGCTTCTTTCATTTAGCATAATGCCCTCAAGCTCCATCCATGTTGTTGCAAATGCAGGATTTTCTTCTTTTTTATAGCTGAATAATATTCCATTGTGTGTGTGTGTGTAATATACACACACACCATACTTTCTTCATCCATTCATCCATTGATAGATACTTAGGCTGTTTTGATGTCTTGCCTATTATAAATAATGCTGCAATGAACAATGAACATCCAACATGTTTTTAACTTATTTTCTATGGTGAATTCTCTCTGCTTGAAAGGCCCAGAATAATTCATTCTATCCTGATTAAACACTGACTAATACAAGCTCTCAGCACAGTGTTAGTGCTGAATAATGAAAGAATTCAGAGATGAAAAAATGAATAGGGAGTTTAATGGTGAATTAATGAGGAGGTACTTATTTTAAAATTAAGAACTAGTTTTCGCAAAGAAATCATGCATTTACCGTGACATCGTGGGGTTGAAAAACAGTGTCATCAAGGTATAGAGAATTTCCAGAGGTTCTTAAACAAAAAAGGGAATGACTACAACTTCATTGTCAGAAATTTAAACTGTGCTGGAGATTTCATAATCCGCCATCATCATTCTCCAACAAATTAGAGGAGAGAAAATCAGTTATCAGTTTGTATTAGATTTTATGAATTACAAAGTACGCTCTATTTTCTGCTGAAAAATGTGTCAATGTAAAGGCTTTATACCTTTCTGTATAAGCTTCCTTAATCTCCCGGTTTACTTTAGTTGTATTTTCATACAGCCTTTGGAGGTCAGATCAGAGTTATCTGCAAAACGTTTTCATTTTCAATGAGGCCATAAAGTTTAAAATGTTCAGAAAATCATGTATTGACTATCCAGCATGTGAGGATATTCGGGCTAAAGCAACCAGATTGCACTTTTCTTCTGCAAGGGGACAATTTTGTCAGTAAGCTCTGGTAAACGAAGATCAGACAGGGGAATTAGAACCACAGTTTGATTTCGTAAGGAGATCAATGAATATGACAGGTTAATAGACGGCACACAGCTGTTTCAGGTTCAGAAGAAGCGATGACAAAGGACAAAGAGAAGAGGACAAGATGAGCATTTATAGAACAAGAGTGCAGTTCTGTGTGGAAAATCAGAATGCCCTGGGGAAGTCAGGAGTTAGTGGTTATCTTCCCCGGGCTAAGCAGAGCAATCCAAACACCTCAGACACCCAGAGCACTCCCAAGAACCCAACCACTTCCTCCTCCGGCCGCAGGGACTTCGAACAGCAGTCTGTGCAGTGCAGACATCGGCCATGGTTTCTGGATTAGCCTCCCCCACTGTCTGAATGCTCCCCTAGGGAAGACAGGAAGGTGTTCCCACCGGATGAAGGTCAAAAGCAGGGAAACATTTTTTCTTGTGGCTATTCCCACCTATGGGACATTGTGTAGCTCAGCAGGA
>NW_006437828.1:5888953-5923479 GCF_000325575.1 Pteropus alecto
AAAATTAAATATACCTGTGTTGAAATTATACTAGGCAAGTAATTCTGCCTTAATGAACCTCAATTCCTTTAGCCATAAAATGAGAATAATACCTACATCCAATGATCATTGAAGGCTTTAAGTGAGATGTTGGTGATGAAAATGATAAAAGCAAACATTTGTTTAAATTTTACTGGCAGACATTGTTCTCTACACACAAGTCAAATATACACTGAAGATACACAATGTTATAAAGCACCTGTGCTAATACCTTGAGAGTGCCTGATAAATGGGAGCTCTCTTGCTGATGCCAGTTGGTGGGTCACGGTGTTGCTACTATTCCTTCTCCTCACCCACTAAGGCCGCTACAGATGCCTGCTGAGGCTTATGCTTACAGACTTAATGTCAACAGGAATTCTTATCTGAGGACAGTGTGATCTAAGCTGAATTTAGACCACCTGTAAAACAAGCAAAATGACTTTATATTATGCTCACTATACTCATTCTCACACGTTATGTAAAAAATAATAGTACCATCAGGATCGTCATTTGAGGCATGGTGAATATTGAACTATGGAATACAAACGCTTAAAAACCATTAGTCCAAGCTTTTCTTAGATACTTGTAAGAAAGTGCACATTAGAAATAAAAGTGCATAAGGAGATGCTAATTGAAGGAGGAAAAGGTAAACATAATAGGATGCAAATATATTTAAGAGAGATAATTGAAATGACAATTTAATAGTAATGGTGGGTGTTGAATGTAATCAGGAAGAGTCACAGGTTCATACTATATATCAAAATGTTGCAAATTCATAGAACATGAAGACAAAAGCAGAGTATTTGTATCTAGAAAATATATGCTATGATCATTTTTGTAATTCATTTTTTAATCACATACACAATTACTTCCAGAAGTAGTAAAAAGGATAAGGGCAGGTGCATTGACATTAGAGTCAGGCTCTCCATCTGGCAAGTTGACTAACATGTCTCGAGTCTCTTGCCCTTGTCTGCTAAGTGGAAATACTAGTACTTGCCTCACAGAACTGGGTCTGTTTAACAAAGTAATGTTATGTGAAGTGCATAATGTGCTAGTCTCTGCTTAGTAGTCATTCGATAAATATTAGGTCTTTCCCCAACTGAAAATCTATAAGTTCCCAGTTCACTGATTTAAGAATACTAATGTGTTGATCCTTCCTGGTACCAGGTAAGACCAACTTTATAGCACTTGAGAGGAGGGGAAATGTTTGGAATTCTGTATTATATGCATAATGAATGTTATATAATTAGACAAATCATAAGAATAGTAAGAATCTATGATCAGCTTTCTTCATCAGTTCTTTATATAACTCAGAATCTTTTTAAATGATCATCTTTAATAGTCCTTTAGGAAGATGAACAGAAAATAAAAATGAAAGAACTAGACCACAATATTTTGAGAACAATTGTCTTAGGAATAACAAGGGAAAGACTTTAGAAGAGGACATTGTACATAGGTCATAAATATGGCACTTTGTCACATGCAAAAACAAAACAAAACAAAAACACTTTATAATAGGCACGAATTATAGAAATAAACTTTAGTAAAAATAAAATTGCAAATGAGAACAAAACTATATGAATGGATTTTATCAATATTTTCATTAGATAAGGAATTGTGTATTATCCAAAAAGCATCTCAAATGTCTACTGAAATTCAGTAGGTGAGGCTCTGGAGGAGTGATGGTGCACTCTGGCCTAAGAAATACAGTATAAAGCGGTGAACCAGCAGACCTCCGTTCAATTTCTAGCCATCACTTAGTTTCACCTGGGACCATTCACTTGTATCTACACTAGACATTTCAAACAGAGTGCTCGGGTGAAAGCAGAAAGGCTGGCTGTGCAGCATCCGCTACGCTCATGACAGAAGTACTTTTCGAAGACTTCTCTCCACTTACTAAGAACATGGTGGCTGCACAACCAAAGAACCTGCGATTTGCTTCTCTCTCTCTCTCTCTCCCTTTCCGTGCTGTAAAGACTTTATATTAAATATGACTTTATATTGTTTGCATTTTGAATAAAGAGAAAAGAGAAGGATTGAACCCACCTCTAGCTATTTATACCCCATAAGTCTAGCTATAAAGTCAACATTCTCCTATAATTCCCTTCACTTCTCCCCATGTAAAATATTTATTGAACAGTTACTATGTGCTCAGACTGCCAAGAATTAAATGATTGAAACGATTAAAATCTACTCCATTTCCCAATCTCAATAAACAGCAAATGAAAATATGTACAAGCTGTAAGAAAATGATTAAGTGATAAACATGACTTTTTGATCATAAATTAAGCCAACATTTATTGTTCAGTTATTATATCAGGCAACATGGTATATTTATTAGAAGGCGACTTAAAATAATTTATCTATCACACCCCTACACACACACACACGAAATTCAAGGTCAAAGAGTCAGAGATTTAAATTCAGGCTCTGCCAATATACTAGCTACAGAGTTGAACAATTTAATTTATCTCAGCTTTAATCTCCTTATTTATACAGTGAGAATAATCATATCATGAGATATTATATATAAGGTTATATATATACATATGAATGAGGTAACGCACCAGTCCCTAACAACTGCTCCAGAAATACCTGTCCCTTTCTCTATGTGCAGAGTATGTCTTAACAGCAAAGTTAGGGTGTGACAACTGAAGAGAATTACAAAGTATAATATGTTATATTTTTACCCTCAAGAAACTACCACTTCAGGGAAGCATGAAATATATTCATTCATGAAAAGTTAATTCATAATATTTTAGTATATAGAGGTTTAGAGTGAGATGGCCACAGAATTTAAAGGCAGATTTTGTATATGAAATTAAACTAGTAAAATTGTACCCCTAATAGATGAGACATGCCATCTGTCTAGGGGGTTCAGCACTAACAAGCAATAGCAAATGCAAACTTTAGGAGGCTTCGGAAAAACCCAAATTTAATCAAGCGCACCAGGCAGAATTTGTGGTTGTTGAGAGACATGTGTCTAGGAAACCCTGGGTAGTAGACACTCATCTTCAGGTCGGACCACTCAACAGGTATGACTACTGATTGACATAACTTTCTTGGTTCTGGTACGAGGCTAATAAAACAGCCTTTTGATAATAATGCTTTTTGATGAAGGCTTTCACCCCGGGAAAGGGTTTATCGACTCACGGACACACACATTCCCTTCTGTTTGGAAGTTATGTTTTCATTTTAAACTTTACAGTAAACTAATGAATACACCAAATTTCCATCCATTTAAACACCAGAATCATTTCCTTTGAGCCTGGTCTTCTCTGGGCACAAAGCAAGAACCAAATTAGGCTCTGGACTACCAGACTGTCACCAGATCTTGGGTCCTGTAAGGTGGCATGCCTTTTTCAGTCTCAACAAATATTAAGCAGCGTGGTTTATGTTCCATATTAGTGCTTCAAATTTAAAATACAGAAAGAACTAGAAATAACTAATTTAATGTTTAGGCCACTGAAAATGTAACACATCCTTGAGCATTTATAAATCCTTGAGCATATTACAAAAGTGATGCATGAAATGCTTTCGATACAGACTAGACCAATCTTCTTTTTCATGTTTACTCAGAAAAAAATATGCAGTGAATCCAGCAAGTACTCAAGGGCTATAATTAGCGGTCAAATCCAATCTGTTGATTGCAATATCAAAAACCAACCTCTCTCCCTCTCCTCTTTTCCCTTCTCCCCTCGGCTTCTCCCTCTCCCTCTCTCTTCTTTCCTGCCTGCCTCTCTCACTCTCGCTCTCTCTTTTTCTCTCTCAAAAACGAGAATCCACCCAATCTTGGAAATGGCATGTTTTATGTAAAAACAACCTGGAGAGAAACTGAAGGGACTAACTTTTCTTAAGACTAACAGTGAATAACCATGGAAAGGCTAGAATATCGACCACGAGAGATTTTTAATTACACTGATGTCGACTGGGATGATGGCAATTTAATTATAGAAAAGAGTTAAAGTTCAGTCCTCAGGTCACATTGTTTTTTGTTTGTTTGTTTGTTTATTTCTAAGAGTTTCCTTGGCTCATCTTTATGGAGAGAAGTTTTTGTTTGTTTTTATTTTTGTTTTTGCCTTTATTTTTTAAATTTTTTTTTTTCTGGAATCTTTCCTAAAAATTCAGCCAAGTATGATAGATCAGACTGAAGCTAGGGCACATCTGAAATCTAGTTAGCAACTTATTTGATTTGAAATGTTCAAGAGAGTATGCTGCTTATGAAGAGAAACAATGCAAGTATTTCTGACTTTGGGAAAGAAGACTGATTAGAATGCAGAGTGCCCTGAGGAACGCTGACTGGAACTGTATAAGGTCTGAGAAATCTACTGCACGCAAGAAAGGGATTGAGCATTTAGTAAACAACTGGAAAGGCCAGCATTGAAATTCAACTTAGATAAGTAGTAATCACAGCACTGAATTTACAATGAATGACTTGAATATGAAATAAAATACAAGAACGTTCACTAAAAGACCATAAAAGACCGTTCACTAAAGTCAGTGTTTGTAGTTCAGAGGTCTTAATTTTTTTTCTTGGCCATTACAGTGTTTGTCTTAAAATACCTAAAACATCACATACTTCAAATTTGCAATGAGGTAAGTCTACTAAACTGTAGTATTAAAGAATATAAATACATAGCCTCTGATTAAACACTACTTTTTGTGAAATTTACTCAAGGGAAATAGATGTAGAACACTGGATCTTTAAAAAAGATTAACTTTTCTAAGAAACTTTTCATAACTACAAAAACAACTTTCATTATGACAAGTTTTTTGAAGAGTAGTTTATTAACTGGCAATCACTGCATGAAATTGAAAATTTTTTACTACTATAGGTTTGGTTTTGATGGCATTTATTAAGATGGACTCAAACCCATATGAGACTATATGTAGTTATTATATATTATATTTATATGTTATAATTTATATATTATAGTAAACTATATTAAATAATTATATGGTTATAATACAAACATAAATGCATAGTAAGACATGACAAAATGTGAGGAAGAGCATAAAAGATTTTAATATATGAGGGCTCTGAAATTTCCTTCCCTTTTAGCCCTTTCTTCCTTTTAAGTCTCGCTGTATTTTCTTTTGATTTATAATTCCTTCTTTATCCCTTAAGTCATTTTAAGCATGTGTATTTTATATCTTTCCGATTTTTAACCCAAGTTCTTAGTAGGTAACTTCTGTCTCTCCACAGTGAATTTCTTCCTCCGATGGTCTATAATTTTTTCTAGGGATTGTTTTAACTCGAGGAGTTCTGTATAGCCTGAATTGCAGAAAAGTCCCTATAGAGTGGTGACACATTTGCTGCTTACAGAGTGCTCCATAGATTTTATCAGCATGAGACTAATTTTTATAATTAATTTCCTGGCTTGGGGATTTCCGCCTCATGCCAAAGTATAAATTTGGCCACACAATCCAAACATGGCATAACTTGTGGCCTTGGTTATTCATGGGAGACCTCATGCCAACTCCAGAGCTTCAGGCAGGGTACACAGAATTTCAGTGAGCAGGCAGAACTGCCAGGGTCCAGTTTTCTGTAAGAGTCTTAATTCAAGCCAAGGCTATAACCTCCTGTCTCTATGTGGATGTTGGAAATTCAGCCCCTGGGCTTGGCTCCTGTAATCAAGAGTGCTGGGTCACAGTCTGCTGTGACATCAGCTAGGATGCTCACTGCTTTGGCTTTAATCTATGGTGTGGGCAGATGGGGTTCGTTTTTTCTTCAAGCTCAGTGTTTACCTATTTAAATTTTTGATATATTTGATGTTGTTAATATGCATTTAGATTTTTATTTCTACTAGGAGGAGGCCAGTGTTAAATTAGTCTTCCATATTGCTAAAACCACAAGTCTCCTTCCCTACTCTCTGATGATGGGGAGGACAGATTTTCATGAAGAAGCTGTCAAGAAGGAAAGAAAGACTCCTAAAGATTTTATGTGAGTCGTCATGGCATAAGTATTTAAACCTCCTTGAAATTATAAGAGAATGTGAGTATGAGAAAATTTTCTCTAGACTTGGTTCAGCGAGTTCCCTGAGGGCAGCGTTGGTGTATTATTTCGGTATCCCAGTGAAGAGCTCATTGGAACTCGCATAATCCTCAGCTGCTACTCCTGGGTCAACATAAAATCCTTAATAATTAATACTATTATTAGTAATATTATTCTAGGTTTTTCCCTTTATTCTTGACCTCTATTCTATTTCTCTCCTCCATACAGGAACTCATTCAAACTGAACAATATATGACCTTGAATATGTAAATTTTCTTTGCCCACTGCATGTGTGTTTAAGTGTGTATAAATGCGTTTTTAATTTCCCTAAATGGTATAGATATAGTTCTAATTCTTACTCTTCTTGAAATTTACATTTTAAGAACTGAGCATGGTGCTGCATATACATCCAATTCACTGCTTCTAACCACTGCATAATATTACTTAGTAAACATCTACTACATTTTATAACCTGGTTATAAAATACAAGATCTTAGAGTTGTTGATTACTTTTCTATTAATGTCTCGTTTTTTTCTGAAATTTGATTACTACAATCCACAATTGGATTCTATGGCCTGATAGGACATCTTTCCTTATAATTATAAGGTAGATGTCTTATGGGCTTCCTGTTTCTAACTCACGGAATCTTTTGCTTGACATTTCTTAAATACACAACTAATAGCTAAGAACATGGAAAAAAATGTTAATGGTTACAGGAATTTTAGCTATGTACACATCATATCTATTTGGGGTGTGGAGTTTTGATTTTATATAAGATTAGAAAGATGCTTTGGAGTAAATTCATTTATGACAATTAGCACTAAATTTATTGGTTCATAACAGAAAATAGCTTTATAATGTGTGAGAATATCATTTACCAATTAAAATTCTAAAAATATAAGTCAATTATTCCCTTGATGACATTAGTCACAATTAAATAATGAGAAAGTATTCACAGTACAATGTGTGGGAGCAACTATTCAAAGCAAATAGCAAACCACTGATCCAGTATTCAAAAGATTAAATATTGCTAAATACAACCACAGACCCCCCACATGAAAAGAAAAAAGTTTGATTCTACTAGTTAGAATACTTATTCGAATATAATCATGCAGCCTGTTTAATATGCATACGTAATTTTTTACTTATAATTTTATAGTGGAAATTAGAGAAGGAATGATAGGACACCAGGCATGCAAGAGACTGAAATGAATGAAGACTCTGGACAAGCAAAACAGCATGACAGGCTGAGAACTGTGTCATACATATTTAAGACCTACATTAAAATGCAGCATGAACCCCAGGCAGCAACTCTCAGCAAAGCTGACTTCTAAATGGAGCACCTTGTTTAATTGATGTGCAACTGTGGGTTAGTCATCCAACCTCTCAAGAATATCCTGTTCCGCTATTAAAAGAGAGAGGAAACATGTCCCAATTCATGTAACGTGTTGTGGTCATAAAACCCAGTGATACTAAAGCACTTAGCTAAGAATGAACTTGGGAGTTTTAATACTCACATGGAATGATTCCTAACTGAAGCTAATGTTCTGACCATCGAGAAGGAAACGTGAATAATATGGAAACTGGTGTTACAGGCTTTCGAGGACTTTCTCTCACAACTAAATTTCTTTTTACTGAAGTATTACGGATTGAGAATAATTTAGGACAGAAGAGTACTTAAAAGACGGAAAAAATTATTTAACAAAATTATTAGGCTAATACACACTGAGTCTTCAAACAAAAAATGGGTACCACTGGAATGTAGGCTGCTGTGTACATAGTCACAGGCATGGGAGATATCTTCTACTGAAGTTTTAGAAAGGGGCAAAGCAAGCCGAGGATGTCTACAAAAAAACCTGTATCTTTATACCACCGACCCTTCAAAGAATGCATATATACACAACCTCACAGACACGCACACACACGAATAAATATTCTAAAAACAGAATACCCATTTCTAGATCTCTTGGCAAAACTTTTGAATTCTAGAGTTTTAAAAAATAAAATGCCAATAACCATAAAAATGGAAAAACTAAACCAATTTACCTATAAAAAAATTAAGTGGCCAGCCATAAAAAGAGAGAAAAAAGAAACTAAGAATTTCTCATCTTACACCGAGTACACAAAATAGCAATTAGGGAGACACAAGTTCAGAAATTTTTTTCACTTAAGGTAATAATAGATTAAAAAGAGAGTGCATGCCTTACAAGTAAACTAGAGGCAAACAGAGGAAACAAATGAGGTCTGAAAAAAATGAAAGTATATAAGTAAAAAAACTGGAAGAGAGGACACAAAAATATCAAAATGGCTCCCCTACAATACTGGAACCTAGAAAAAACGTGGAATAGCAGCTACAAATTAAGAAAAAAGATCACAACTCAAGGTTCCTGTATCGAACCTCGCTCTCATCCACCTGTTAGAATGAAAGCAAGCTATGGAACAACAGATGACAGGTCAACAGAAAGGTTAGGTTGTTGATACAGGGATATATTGGGTATATTCATGTAGATGTGAGGCTGTAGGGAGAGGCGGGCAGGAAAGAAAAAAAAATAGCATCTGTTTTAAATGCATGTATACAACTATACTTATTAATGTAAATTATATTTGTGTGTAGATGTATAAATTAACAAATAGAATCCTCAATCAAAGACTATTTTTCTGGAAAACAATTTCTAAAAGTCCCTCAATTATCATTTCTCTTCCTCCTGACATTGTCATGCCTGGATGCAATGCCCAGAATTGCTGCAGCCATCATGGCATCTTGAAGCCACTGTGTAGTTATTTGCACCTAAAAACAGCCTAATGACAGTGTTATTAGAAGACCTCTTTACAAATAAACTGACGCTAAGAGGTCAAGACTGCCTGGGGTGATATAGTAAGTGATAAAATCAGGATAAGTCTCTGGATCTACCTCGTTCTGAAATTAATGTTCTCCAACACTCCTTATCGCATCTAGTCCGTTGTCTGTTTTATTACATCATGGTGTAAAACATTCTGTGGTTGCATTTGGGTAAGGGTAGGATTAATTTGCAGCTGCTTTTCTCCAGATGATCCATCTCTTAACGTTCTCTCTGTATGATCTGCAACCCTCGGGTTATATGCTTCCTCTGGTAAGTCTTTCTTGACCTCTGCAATCTATCCTAAACTTTTTCTCCTTTGTCTTCCTTACTTCAAATACATGTCTGCCCCTATGAACTGCTGTTCTAGTCCTCTTTCATTCCAGCATATAATGTCATGCCTGGTGCATCACAGATGATTAATGAGAACAGAGAAGTCCCTGACTGCACTGTGGAGGGATGGAGGGAGGGAGTGAAAGAGGGAAGAAGGATCATCCTATAGTCTAACTCTACTGGAATTACAAAAGGATGATTGTTATGCCCTCATCCTCTGAATCTCAAAGACATTTTATTCCTCTCTCATTGCACTCGTGTTCTGCCTTGTTTTAAATTAATTGTGTATACTTACTTACCTCCTAATCCACAAATTCCTTGAATTTGGGAATCTGTCATCTCCACTGGTAACCCACAGCACCTATCATAGCATCTTTCACTTAATGAAAGCATGTCAAATGCATGAAGCCATTTAGCAGGATCTTGCCAGTAATGAGAGAGATATGGAATAGTCTGCTTTTTAAGGAAGGCATCTTTGAAACCTGGTGGGGTTTTCTGAGCTCTATTCATGATAGACCAGGGCCCCTGCACATATCAAGTTGGCATCTCCATAACCTTTTCAAACTGCTGTAGAACTCGCACTTCGATATTAATACTTGCTTACAACAGCTTTATATTGTTTACTGTTTAACAACTGCAAGGCGAGCCTCCTTGAAGATTCCAAGTCCAAGTCTGAAACACAGGGGTCTGTGGCCTGTGCTCTCCAGGACAGTTTATTTCTGTTTCTATTTAAGAACGCACGTGTATTTTTATTTATCAAGCCTGCCAGGGTGGCTGGCACAGTAAATATCTGCCAACTTGAAAATTTGAAAGTGAAAGGAATATTTGTGTTATTACATATTAACATTTTTAATCCTTCAGAAAAGTCATTCTGTAGTGATGGGAATTATGACAGAGTAATGAGGATGACCATTTGTCCAATTTGGTTTACTGCATCAGTGTGAAAGAGATAAAATATATATGTATTAATATACAAATTCATGCATAACCCTCCAGAACCACCCAGAAAATAGCAATAGTAAAAGTAGTATTATAAGAATAAATTTGACAAAAGAACATAGATAATTTAGGTAGAACATGTGAAAGTGACGTTTTATCCAGATCACCAAGCTACAGAGAATGGAAAAATAGTGGAGCTCAAAATACTGTGTCTCGCAGGCCAGCTACTTATTTTTGTAAATAAAGATTTATTGAGACACAGACATGCCCAGTTGTTTACACACCGTCTATGGCTGCCTTTAAGCTATACTGCTGCCAGACGTGAGTAGTTGCAACAGAGACCAAATGGTTCGCAAGTCTAAATACTTACTATCTGGCCCTTTAAGAAAAAGGCTGTAGATCCCTAGTCTAAACTTACAGTGGCGGTGTTCTGTCACAATTAGGACACGTTCTAGATGTGCGAGAGTTATGTTTGATGTGCTTAGGGTTAATCAAAAACTTTTCGCTAGCTTTGAGGGACAATCCTAAGGGCAGGGAGAGTGTAGGCAAAGCATAAGCATTTACTGAATTACCCAAAATGGAAATTTGTCTTTAAAACACCAAGCAGCCTGTTTTTCTTCATTAGAAAACAGTCGCTGACACATGTACAGTATGGATTCATCACAGCAGCAACATTCTAATTGCAGGCTGTGAAGATTTCTAATTGAAATAAGATTAATGAAGAGCCATGCCAGCCTCCTACAATATCACAATCTGTATGAACGCTTAGCTTCTGTGAGTCATTTTCCTCCCCAAAATAACTCAGATTAAACAGCAACTTCCAAACTAATGGCAACATTTCCGTCCAAATTTTTTATGTCTTGTATCATGTTCCAGGATACAGCACAGGGAGCAAGACTCATCCTCTGCCATCAGCTAATATTGTTAAATGTCAGGCATTTAATAAATTTAAAGGGCAAAAAAGTTTTAAAGAATTTATTTTGCCTAGCAATCAGCCCTTGAGAAGGCTCAGGAAAACTCACTGCTTTATTGACTGGATCAGAATGAGAAATTTTCTTATCAGTTTCTGAAAATATAACCCAATGTCCTTAGGAATTTGAAATCTCTATGAAGGATAGTCATCTATGTATATGTATATGCATTTGTGTTTGATCATACATATATATTTAAAAATATTTATGAAATATAATGGTAAGTGTACTGTTATACGTGCCACAGTGTGGACTTTGCATAATAACACAGTGTTTGGGAGCCAGGGCATAAATCCTTAAAAACAGCCGTTGGAATGTTCCACTTGCCCAAACACCCAGTGTTTTCTGTGCTGGCCGAGGGGGTGGGGGACACCACAGCCCCACCACCTTTGCCAACGGGGAGAAGGAGTCAGCCAGTGGTGTTCCAGTCATTTAGGAAGGGATCCCCTCAGTCCGCCTTCTCTAGGCCTCCACTGGACTCACAGATGAAAAGAAGAGGTTTGTCTCCTTCTATTGCCTGAATTTCCTCTTTAAGAGGTGTGCATGAGGAGGAAGAAATGTTTATCGGAAATTGAGGAGAAAAAACAACAATCTGAAAATGTCATCTTAGAGCATAAAACATCAAATTTGCTAAGAAAAAGTGGTCGGAAGTGCTGGCCATGTGGAGTCCGCCCTGAGTTCCTGCTGTCAGACACGGGAGCACTCCTGATCGGCACGGAAGGTTCAACTTGAAAACACTGTGGGCTCCTCCTCGTTTTCAGTCCATAGGACTGATATCTCTGTTCACGCTCTTAAAATGGAAGTTCCACAAGGAAAGGACTTATTTTAATGAAGCTGTGATGACCCTTACACTATAGCAGCAAACCGAAAAGGAAAAATGTATATATTGACCTGGAGCTCTTTTTACAACCTCGAGGGCAAGGTGCCACCAGCCTGAGAAGTTGTTTCCTCTGATCCCTTGGGTTTTAAAGACTAGCTAGCAGCACTCAGTTACCAACTGGTCATTAACGAGAAATCTAATTGTTATTACCAGACAGGTAAACAACTCATACCGCCATCATAAAGTGCATGGACAGCCATTTTATAGTATCAAGTGAAATGAAAGTTTCCTTAAGAAAAAAATACCACTATATTTATAAGAAGGTGCTGCCACCCTTCTTCATGTCCACAGGAATCCAAGAATAGCTATAAACAATAGTGATGAACTATGATATATTTTTTTTAACTACAGTGCAAGTAAAGCTGCTATATAAGCCACAAATCCCACTCTGGATTAAATCCCACCCATCATTTAGGGTTTCATAATTTAAGCCACTATCCATCTTTTGGCCAAGGGTGATCTTTAGGAAAAGTTTTACTTATGACTATGCTATGTAAAATATAAATATATGTATATTTATTAAATTATCTTTGTTAAATATGTATTTACATATCGTAAAACTTCATTAAACCACAGAAAGGAAAGCATAAAAAAATGCATGGAGAAAATATAAGTTTAAGATAACAAATGATTCTATGCTTTATTTCAACAGTTTCAAAATCTTTCCATCTCCTAAAAGATCTATGTTGGTTACTTCAACCAGAGTGAAAAAGTTACACTTTACCTATGCAGAGTCACCCAAGGTAATTCTGCGTCACTTTCTAGTTCATCGGTTAGAGCTTAAGAACACACACACACCTACAAAATCATCAAACACCTTCTAGAAATCTTCTCCTCTCTAGGCAGAAGAGTTCCAACTTGCAAAAAGAAGAACTGTCTATCTCTATATTAACCCCATATCATTGATGACCAGTTGACAGAACAGACATATCAGGAAGTTTACTAATCATCTGAGACTCTTAAGGCATTCTTCTGTAATTATGAATACTCAAAATTGAGTCTTGGTGAGGAAAAGGGTAGATATCAAATCCTGTTATCAATGTCATGATCAGGTTTGGAAAAACTAATTTTTACCTGGAATCATTTAAAAAAGAAAAAAGACTTTTAAATATTAAAGGGGCTCTGAAAAGAACCACACAAGTAGTGAAGTGTCAAAGCCATCTCAAAAGTGGCCCTATTAATTGTGTCCTCACTACTGTGTATCTATGGCCCACAGGGGAAGGAACAGACTAGATGACATTCACCCTAAACTTCAGTTTAGAAAATCTACAATCCACCCCGCCAAAAACACAGCATTTTATAGACCCTGTGGTTAAGAAAACATGTAATAATCATGTTCTTTCTTATCTCCAGTTTAAGTCCTTGCTATTTTGCAAATTCGTTTTCTCTTGTTTTTCTCTTTGGAGACAGAGAACAGCTGGTCGTCATCTTCCAAATACTGTAGCAATCCCTCATATACTTGAAGACAATGATTAAGTCCTCCCCTCAGCCTTCGCTCTTGAAAAACTCAAATTCCTTTTTAACACAAATTATCAAAACATTGCCACAGCCTTGGACATGAAAATTGTTATTGCATAGACTCTCTCTGTGAACCCCATTTGTTTCTGTAAACACTCCTTCTCCAGAAGCAAAGCAGAAGCAGCACACTGTCTTGAAGAATCTGAGCTCCCACCATCTGGCCTCATCCTCCGTACCGCACAACGTGAACTTGGGTTCTCCATTAACTTCCCACCAACACCTGGCAGTTTTCAGGTAAACGTGTTTGACTCTTACTTCCCAGTCACCTTTCACTCTCTGCCTCCGCCCCCTTACACCCTGAAACAGGAACACGTCAGGAAGAGCGAGTTCTTTAGCAGCCACAGGAGTGTAGCACATAATACCTGCTGCTTGAGCCAAATGCCTCGCTCTCAGCTGGGTGAGCTTTTTCCATAAGGTATTAATATAAGATGTTAAAACAAAGCTTTCCTTGTAGCCACATCCATGCAAACATAGCACTCATTACAGGGAGATATGAAAAAAGATTTGCTGATTCTGTGATCTTAAGCAAATTATTTAATCTCACATTTTCCTCATCTATAAAATGGGAATAATAACCCCAAAAGTTGAAAAATGAATGAAACAGTATGTTACCAGCACACGGCCTGACGAAAGTCTTTCTCTGGCACTTGCGTGGCCTTTCCATCCTTTGGTGCAGTGTCTTCATGAGAACACAGTGGATTACTGAATCCAAAATTCTCCTGGGTCACATATTTGTATTTAAAGAGGGGCTTTCTGGAGTTTTAACAACAAAAGTGACTCTATTGATAAGCACGCCAAGTAGCAAGTCAGACTTGTAAGGACATTGTTTTGAACCAAGAATAACCCCTGAATAAGGCAAGCCAACTCACGAATGTGATTTCGTCCATATACGATGCATAAATATGTTTATCTACAGACAAATATTCTCAATCTCAATGATCATGAGTTACTTATAACAAGATTTTCTCTGAAATATCCAACCATTTATTTTACTTTGAATTATTTCACTAGTAAAAAGGATAACCCCAATCTCAGAAAGCTCTGACATGCCAATTTATCCACAATATAAATCTAGAATGTTAATGCACTGATCTTTTACTTCATTTTCCTTTGAAATAAGTAAGACAATTAGTTTGCTTGAGGATAAAATATTTCAAGTCTGAAAAAAGTTGAAAATATTTTTATTTTTCTTATATGACCACAACTTAACTGTTCATATCCACTCTCCTTGCTATATGGTCTGAAGTTAAGCTGAGCAGGTAGAATAAGGATATACCCTCCACAAATATTTTAGTAAATAATCATTTGAGAAAGATCTGACTATGTAATTACCTGGAGTTAATGAATGCCTTTTAGAGGTTCATAATTTTGTGATTTATCTGTTTCCTAGTTTCCACAAATAATGACTGATGGTCTGTCCAGTAATAAATTACACTTAAATCTAAGAATTGTAGAAGAGAGGTGGGAGGCAAAGCATCTCATGTAGGAAACAGTTATTTCTTCTAGAAAAAAAGAGACCAAAATTAATTTCCTAAGCAGCCAAGTTAAATGGCTCAATCAGCCACCTGACAAAACACTTCCTTACCTAATATAAGCTTCTTAAATGGCAGCCAATAAAAGTCATCACTTACCTAGACAGTTTATCTTTTCTGTTTAGAAGAAAGCAATATGACTATTTATATACCAAAAATGTGGATGTGTGGATGGATGATGGATGCGTGTGCATGCGTGTGCATGCGTGTGTAACGTTAATGAGGTGAGCGTGTGTAGAGGGATTATACCCACTTAAAGCTATTTCTGCTCTTCTCTAAATGGCAGTGTTAACCTAACGGGGGACTCATTTTTAAGGTTATTCATTCTCACCAAAAGACATTTCTATTTTTGGAAAAAAAAAAAATGCCAATATACCAGTAGTGTTTTAAAAAGTTGTTCTGTTCATGAAATATTCTACCCCCAAATGGCCACTGTGGGCCATTAACTTAACAGTAAATACACCAAATGAACACTGAAAGGTGCAAAAATTTCAATGTGAATGAGAGACGTCTGAGCATTTTCCCTGAGTATTTCAGGAGCATTTTACCATTCTCCATGGTAATTCCTATTTCATTTCAGAAAAATTAAGAGGCGGCGATATGCTACTAAACTAAAGTTTAATCTTTGTTCAATAGGATCCTGCCTATGAAGGGTTGTGAAATGTTCCTCTAGGAAAATGTGAGTCCCTTGCGTCCATCGCCTCCTTGGCACCCCCAGAACTGTGTGGAGAAAGCACAACTGGGCACCCATTTGACAACCCGTCAGCATGGCTGGACAGAGAAAGCTCAGGATTTCAGAAGGTCAGACACTGGAGCCAGCAAAAGCGGGTAAAGAACAGAAGAAGTGCCGGAGCAACCCCGCCCCCAACACCCCTCCAGGCAGCAATGCGACCCTTTATTTTGTTGGGGCATTTGTTTCACAAATGTTGTCTGCAGGCTCTATTCTACTTCCCCTCCACAGTTCCCTCTGCCATTCGAGTCCTCCGCTGTCAGGTCTGCACAATTTATTGATTTTTAAATATTACATATGATTCGGTTGTGATTTCAAAGGCCACAGTAGCATGAAAAATCTCTCTGGGACTTTCAATGTTATCTTCTAGGACTTATTTTAAAAATTCATTTTTTTTGACTATCCTCAGTCAATTAGTATGCCTTTTCTTCCCAGTCTTCTACTCTCTCAGGTTTTGTTTTCCTCCATAAGAATTTTTCTTGTTCATATGACTCCTCAATTTTAGTTTTTATCCCACCATTTTTCCTTGCTAAATATAATCACTGGGCTATTAGTAAAAGACTTATTTTATATCTTATCTATATCATTCAGAATCACGCATATATATTTCATCCATTCCACAAACTATTAAAACATACCAGAGCCATAGTGGCCATTAGGAGGCAAGCCACAGGTTTATTTATCAAGAAAGACACGAATCATTTCTACCAATGCATGCCAGCCCCAACTCACACAGCCCTCCCTACTCCCTGCGTACAGAGCAGCCTCCCCGCAAAGTCCATGAAAATGTTATAACAGCATGTTTCCCAGTGCCTTTCCCAAGAGAAAAGGAAGACGATGGACGATAGAAAAGAATCAGTCACAGTATGTCAGCGTAGTTATGGAGCAAAATGTCAGTATCGGACACAGGCCAGTGAAGAGGAGAAATCATGAATGCAATAATCAAGTGCTCATCGCTTAGGGGAGGAAAGTGATTTACGTGGGCCTCGTGTTCAGCTGAAGGTAAGGGATGTGTAAAATGGTGAGTTCCTTGAAGAAATGGAACATACGCCCAAAAGTCAAGAGAACAAACCTAAGCAGCAGTACATAGAATTAGTCAGCAATTTGCTCTGGAAATCGCTGGCATAGAGGCAAACATAAACAGGACTCTTCCTAAGTTAGCAAAAGAGAAAGAACAGAAAAAAAAGAAAGTTCAGTCAGAAAAAGGTAAAAGTGGACAAGTATGAAAAATTTTAAAGGACACATGTTCTTAATGAGAAGAAAATTAAAAGTACAGAACCATTTTACCAGTATAATTATCATGTACAAACATATACATGTGTGTGGAAATGTGAGGGGAGATAGGAATATAGAAATTTCTTCATCATTGTGTACACAATGTGGGTTACTATTTCAATAAATTTGGTGGAATTTATACATTCAGACTGTAAGTGAACTCATAATCACGGCTTGATGGAATGTTGGACTACTGCCAATATGTGATATAGAACCGCTTTTAAATTCTTTTCATATTCAGATAATTTGGCAAAAATGCATGAACACATAAGTAAAAGCAATAAATTAGTGCACGTGAATAAATCCATCATGACCTTATTATTATGGTGTACAGACAAATGCCTCATTTCATGAAGCATATGTCCAATTCAGTACAGCCCTTTCATATCCTGAATTGTTCTGAGCAACATTTCTTACAAACAGCTTTAATTTCTGCAAGAGTTAAATCAACCAAAATGCTTAACTTGGAAGGGAATGGTGTACAATTACAAAAATAAAGGCATAATTAGGTATAATATTCTAGAATACTTAGAACTGTTTGCTTCTTGCAGGCAATGGTTTTTCCAAATAAAAGCTCAGAGTGAATTAATTGTTGTAAAATAAATACACAATCAAGCAACTAACATGTTACAATTCTGAAACAAGCATATAATAGAAACTGTTTCAAAGATGCCCAATCCAAGGAAGCTGGCAACTGGAAGTAGATTTGTGAATTAGCAAGCGTGATGATCTGGCAGTTAACGTCTCCGGTTGCCAGTGTTTAAATGCACACTTATAGAATGAGACAGAAGCACACAGGAAATTAAATATATGCAGTGTATGAAAAATTAAGCTGCTGGAGGAACAAAGAAGGGGAGTGAGTGCACTAGACTAGAGGGGAATAGAAAAGCAGGGAAATGGGAGAAGGAAGGAGAGAAATGAAAAATATCTGACTATTTGGAAACTCTATTTATCTTCTTTGTTCAACATCCTCTATTGATCACCATCGGTGTTGGCAAGTAGCTTGACGCTGTGATCCTGAATTGATATTTAATTAAAATCCAGTTCTATTTTAATAATATGGTAAACACATCACAATTCTGTATGTAAATAACATCAGCAGATGAAGGATAAAAGAAGAATCAAAACTAAGTGCTAGGAAGTTTACAAAGAAGGCAAAGAACGAATCATGCAGAGAAAAAACAATAATTAAACTCTGCTTCCAATTTATTGTTATTGTGACTTATTAAGATTCCGCTTTAGTCCAAAAGTTATTTTCTGTCTTATTGTGTTGCCAAGGAGGAAAATAAGCACAACTGCATTTTATTCCTTATCCATAGAATCAGAGCCAAGTTCTGCCCTCAACAACTCATTCCCAGCTCTCCATGGGCTAGATTATTTTCTTCACCATCACCTTTAACTTCCTCTGAGTAAAATTCTCCAAAATTCTTATCCTTGGTTACACTAAAACACCAGAAAGTGGGAGTTACATGTGTTTATCTAAGGGAAGATTCGGCATTCGAGGTAGCTTCTACTAGTCAACCCAGCCGACTTCTTTGAAAACCACTCAGATTTCTAAGCATCCTAAGAGGCTTTACTTATAAGTATGCTGTGCCCCCCTGGGGAGCCACTGCCATGCATATATGTTCATACTTATATGTTTGTATAAATGTACATATACAAAAATAAGACAATGTTTATGAGATTTCTTTGAATTTGGAAAATGCTCTCCAAATTCAAAATGATTTTTTAATTATAGTGGTTAGTCAGTGTCATGAATCTTCGTGCTTCACCCAGCGAGTGGGTTAAATTACGATTCCTTAGTGACTTAGGATAGTTGCAGATATAACAAAACTTTAGGCTTCCCAAGTAGGGAAGTGCCTTGATTCATTGGGGCAGCTATAACAGAAACTACCATACGCCAGCTAGCTAAAACAACAAACATTTATTTCTTGCAGTTCTGGAGGCTGAGAAGTCAAAGATCAAGCTGCTGTCAGATTCAGGCAGATTCCATGCCTGCGAAGGGCCCACTTCCTAGAGGTCTGTCTTGTCACTGTGTTCTCCCAAGGAGAAAGGGACAAAGGCTCCCTCGCAGGCCTTTTTCACGAATGGGGCACTAACCCCACTCATGAGGACTCCGCCCACATGACCTCTCACCTTCTGAAGGCCCCACATCCAAACACCATCACGTCAGGTGTTAGGGTTCAACACTGGAATCCTGAGAGACGTACACATCTAGTCCATCGCGGGAAGATTTACTAAAGACCCAAGAATTGGAAGACGTTCTGATCTCATGAAACACAATCACTGAAATTTTTCCTTCACTCCTCTTCCCATTGATCCCCTGCACCTCTGCTCCAGAGTAAGAAAATGGTGAGCTAATGTCGGAGAGCCTCCTGCAGAAGCACAGGAGGAAGGACTGGTGAAGTGTCTCCAAATCAGGCCAGTAGAGAAGACAAAATGCATGTTTCTCGGGAGAGCACAGCCAAATCCTTCCATCCCTGCGTGTCCACGCACCTGAGCCACCCCTCGGGCAGAGCACACACTTCACAAGAGCCTCTGCAAGCTTGCAGGGCGGGGAAGGACAGCAGCCGGCCCTCCCCTCCTCAAACTCCCACTCCTTCCAGAAACGCAGGGTCTAGTGCACTTGTGTACACCATTATTCTGTCCCAAAATAAATGAATCCCAGAAACCAAACATTACCCAGATGATGCTCAGGGTGAGATGAATCAACTCTATATCATTTGCATCCATCTCAGAGACTTGTGCAACAAGCTTCTGCACAGGCAGGAGCAAGAAGAAAAGCTTACTGGGCTTAGTTATTCTATTCTTGAAGCAGCAAAAAAGTCAGAAAGAATATCAAAGGGGCTAAAAGGGAGGATTTCTTTTCTCCAACACTAGCAGAAGGAAAGTAAAGCCGAGCCTACCGCCCCTCGGCAGTGAGGCACACTCAATAATTATTTGAATAGATAGAAATGGACCAATTCCAGAAACATAAAACAGACAGAATAAATTCAAAGATTTGAGAAAAGGATGTGATTTGGCTAAGATATTATTTCTGCCTTTCTCTACTTCCAACCCACTTTAACTCAAGCAGCTCGCATCTGGCGTCTTATGTGAAGTCAAGAGGAAAAGCTCATGGAGCTGACGCTGAGTAGCTCCAGGCTGGGCACTAGGCCCGTGTGCTCACGGAGGTGGGGAAAATCACAGAGCAGACCCCCGCCAACAGCCAGCTTTCGGAGCCCAGGATTTGTACAAGTACCTCCATTTCAGTTAGTGGGAACAGATAAAGAAGAGGTAAAATACTTAAGATACGGTCAAGCGAAAATAGACATCATATGGAACCTACGAATCAGAGTGCGATGTCCTCACTGCTCTGTTATGATATATAGCTTATTTATAAACAGCAAATTAAGATGCTACTTTCTCATTCTTTTAGAGTATTTCCTTACTTTCGAATTCAAAATTATCGCTTGGTAAAAGAAATTAAATGTTTAAGTCATAACTTGCAAGGTTTTAATTGCAAAGTCAGAATTGAGACAGTCTACCTACTGCATAAGCCTGTAGGTCAAAACAAAGAAAAAAACCCTGGAGAAGGCTGGACCACTGTACTTACCACATCTGCTGTGACAAAATGAGCTCTTGGACTATACTGTCACCCTGATCTCGCCTCCGTAATGGAGATGAGGAACTCCAGAAACATACTCACTTCTCCCGAACCTCATTCACACAGTGAGAGGAACAGCCCACTTGTAGGGTTCTTATGAAGACTGTGAGAACGGAAGGATCTAGACAGAACTAGGATCATGCTGGCACTTCACAGATGCTAGCTAGCAAACAACACTGTCCTTTACTTCCTTTTGGTACTACGGGTCTCCTCTAATAATCAAAGCTGTCAGGCCAGCAAAATAACAGGAAAAAGACAGTATTCCCAACAGCATTTTAAAAAAATTCTGGGTGCATAATTTAAAAAACTAGACTGATGCATGGTCATTCTTCAGGACCTAAAAGAATTTCTCCCCCAGGAAAGCCCATCTGTACAAATCTTATTCAGAAGACTTTCTGCCAACATTTTATATTTCTCTGTCCAAGTTTTCTCCCCATTTATAAATGAATATTTCAAGGTGATTTATCAGAAGCTCCTTAATTCTGATCTGATAAGATAGGCACCATAAATTTGTGTGAGGGCTCCTGGGGTATTCTCAGCTTGGCTCTAGTCGAGATCCTTTCGTGAGTTAGCTCTCATTATTTTGTTCAATTCTCAGGGATCAGTCAGAGCTTCCGTTCTTATTGCCTATATTCCCTTTAGAGGAGTTCTGAGATATGTCAGGTTGCTTTCTGTTTACCCAAATTAAAACAAAAAAAATCTACCACAGAATTTTTACTTTCTTCGGGCGTCAGTGTTGTGTCCATATCCGGCGGGTCACTGCACCACAGTGCTCACCTATAAACGTCTGCTCTCGGTCTGGACAGCGTGCAGTGTTGCTGCCTAAATGAACAGAGGGTTCTGTGCTCAGAAGAGTCAAGGCATTGAATGGGAGAGCAGAAAACAGATCAAACTTCAAGCATGGGTAGGAAGGGTGAAGAAGCAGTGGGACTACCTTCCGTGTGCATGCTGGGTATGCTAGGTAGGGATAAGGAACATTGCAATAACTGCAGGGCCTGGTGGCGGGGCTGCAGAGGGAACAGGCAAGCCCAAAGAGTAACATACTGAAGAGTAACTTACATAATGCATTAGCAAGTGAATTCACAGGTAGGTCCACAAGCAAAGGGTACGTACTATGGTATTTCTTAATGAAAAGCATGCAATTGGTTAAACACATCTTCCCAAAATACCATCAAATAGCTATACAATCTACAAAATTACAGACCAAAATACAAACATGCATGACTCCTATTAATCATCAATTCAGTCCTATAAGCTGTGTCATTATCCTCTACCTCTGTTTTCCACCTAAAGCTTTACTCTTTAAGAGTTTTCAGTTCTTAGAATCTGAAAATTATTTATTCTTTGAAAGATAATGACAGCACAAAAATACATTCACTTTAGCAATTCTCTCTCATCCTATTTACTAATGAGAGAAAAGCAGACAGATATTACTGAAAATATGACCATGATTCTAATTGAATTAAATCAGCATAATTCAACAACAGAGAACATACCCTGTGGTTACAAATGTATGCGTCTTTCTTTACAGCTTCATTAGTTTGGATCTGAACTTCAGCCCTTTGAAAATGTCAGTATTACGCAGGTTGTAGAATCAGCCAAATTCTTACCCTTGATTCAGTAATCTGACTGCACTCATTGAATTAGTTTAAATTCACATCCAAGGGCACTATGTACGAGCACATTTTCCAAGGACAGAGACAGAAATAGAGATGAGATGGACACAGAGATAGAAATTGGAGATACAATTAATATAAATACAATATAAATCTTATATTATCTCATATATCTATCTATCACAGCAAATAACTTTTTAAAAGATCCTGAATATCCCATTAGTGACATATTTTTGGTACTATCCTAAAAAAGATATTCCTGAGACCATTTTTAATTGCCTTGTAATCTAGATAGTGCATATGGTTGGTTCTATTCTAGAACTGATATTTGTTTGGAGGTACCTTTAGATAACAGAATTGCTGAAAGCTGATTGTCAGGCCCTAGAATCAACTGTAATCAAACTCTTAGAGCTTGAAAGAGCAGACACAGATTTTCATTCTATTCATGGATATGAAAACTGCAGAGTGCCATACATGGCTTTGCTCAAGTGTTAATTGAACAGAACAGAAATGGGAGGAGGGAAACGTCTGAACAGGCTATGAAGAAGAGAAAAATGTCAACTCAGAAGGAAAAAAGGATATGAGATACTTCAAAAAGATATATGTGATAGAAAGTTTAGAAATTGAAACTAAAATGTACAAGAAGGCGGATCATGTTTCCTGTCATTTTTCACGCTCCCTTGTTCTGACATGTCTACAATGCTATGAAAGCTATCTTACTGTATTTAAGCTTTTCAAGTACACAGAAGCTTGAGAGTTGATTGTTTAAAAATGAAACAAAGTTAAGCAAAACTTTACCAAACACTGAAAAAGGATTCCAGTTCAATTTAGAGAAGTACTTAATTCATCTCTGCTAATTTATCCATTCATGTTGGCTAAGTTAATTTGTGTCTTGTATTATTTCACTCTCTTTACTCACTACTGTGGCAGTAAAATAAAAATAAATTCTGTCTCATCTTTGAAGAGAGATAATTATGTTTCTATCACTTATATGAAAGATTTTAGTAGCTCCTTCATGTCTGAAGCTTTTGAGTTATGGGTCTTCAACCTTCACAGCAGAAACATAGTAACTGTATGTCACAGGTAAGGCGTTCTGCAATTGTGAATGGGAAGGTGGGGTTTCAGTTCCCATTGGCAAAACATTCTCCTCTGGACATTGGAAAAATCAGCTCTGAATTATTCCAGGTGCTGATTCCTCAGGGAGATATCCTTTTGCCTACATAGCAATTTGGGGATTAAGAATCACAAGTATCTTCTGGGCATGAAACACACACACATGCATGCACATATGTATGTATGCCTATGTACATAAATGTGAATATATAACATGTACCCTAGATAAAGTATACATGTATACATAAATACATATATGTGCCCTAACATGTATGTGTGTTTCAATCATGATGCTATAGAAACTGATTATACTTGGCCTTATACTGGGCCACATATAACCAGTATAATCTTTTTCTTCTTGATAGACCTCCAAGAATTGAAGATAGCTTATTATGTTTATAATAAATCACATGACTATAATTGTTTCTTAAAGATATATGAGTTATCTCTTACTATATTCTTTTAGCAATTTAAGTGAAATACAACTGTCACTCATCTTTTTAATCTAGTTCTACTTTTTTCCCCCTGAATACAATTGCCAGATGTTGATGAAAAGAACAAATTCATTTTAGTAGTAACATAGAAAACCTACAGAATGGGCTTTGATATCAGCTGGACTTGGCATGAGGTTCCAAAAACAGCTCTGCCAATTTCTTTACCTATTTGTCCACGTATTTAATTACTCGCATGACTACATTTCAGTGTCATCATTTTAAAAACTGGGATAAAAAAAAATTGAGTTTCTGTAAAGATTAAATTATTTACATATTACAATTAGCAAACTGGCACATGACACAATGTTGTCCATTACTGTATTATTTCGTAAGTCAGGGATGACTCTGTTCCATCCCAACAGTTTCGTGAAATTAGACTTTTAGTTACATTTAAAAAGTGATAGACAAGTCACTTATTAGGTCCAAGATGCACATTGTATAGCATGGGACAAGTCTGAAAATTTATGATATGAAAGAAGTCTAAAAAGTCATTTCTATATATTAAGCCATAATAAATCTGGGAGTATTTTCATCTCTAACTTTGGGTCAAATTCATTGTAGAAAAATCCAGTTATTCCTTACCAAATATACCATGTGCACCTCTCACCTCCATATTTCCCAGCTCTCCTTTTTTGGGACCATGTAATTACTTCTGGCCGGTGATTACTAACCATACATGCCATTTCTGGTCCAAGAGTTTTAAGGGCGGCCCGAGTTTCCTAAATTCTCCTTCCCAGGCTTAGAATAAGGAATTGTTATGTGGAAATAACAGAGCCATAAGAAACAGTCTGGATTCCTAAATTATGATCAGAGATTTCAACACCTCTCTCAATAATTGAGAGGAAAAGTAGACAGAAAATCATTAAGTGCAAAGAATGCTTGAAAAACATTATCAATCAACTTGACTTGATAACTCCAGAATATACATCCCTTTAATACACATGTAATATTTACCAAGCTAGCCTGCCCTCTGGGCCATAAAAGAAGTTTAAATAATTTGAAAAGGGTACAAACCAAACATGTTCTTTAATGACAATATAATCAAATTAGAAATCAATAATAAACCAATATGTGGACAATCTTTAAATATCCAGAAATAAATAATATATTTTTAAATAACGAATGGGTAAACAAAGAAAATGAAATTATAAAGTATTTTGAAGTGAGTTCAAATGCAAACACAACATATCAAAATTTGGGGATGCAGCCAAAGTAGTATTTAGATAGCAATAATAACAGTTAATATCATTGAATATTACAATAGAAGGCCTCAAATAAATGACTTTAATTTTCACCTTAAAAACTCAAATAAAGAGCAAATTGAAACTAAAGAAAGAAGAAATATTAAAGATCAGGGCAGAAATCAATGAAATGGAAAACAGAAAAAAAGTAAAGAGAAAAAAGGCAAAAGGTGTTATTTGAAGAGAACCATAAAATTGATATATGCCTAAACAGACTGATCAGAAATAAGAGAAGACATAGAATATCAGCATGAAAAATGAAGAGACGTGGCAATGCTATACATATATATTCCAAAGGCATTCAAGAAAAATAATGAAATACTCTGAACAAACATGCGCCAATAATTTTAACATCATATATGAAAGGTAAAACTGCTTGAAAGACACAAATTACCAAAGCTCACTAAAGAATAGATAGCCTAATATTTGAAGATTGAATTTGAAATTAAAAAGTTCCCCACAAAGAAAACTCTGGACCCATTTGGCCTCCCTGGTGAATTCTAACTAACATAAGAAATATAATATCAATTTTATATAAACTTCTAGGAAAAATAGAAGAAGAAACAATTCTCAATTCATTCTCTGAGGCTAGGATATTTTGGTACCAAAATTGGACAAAGACGTTAAAAGAAATATGCAGATCCATTAACTTTTATGAATACAGATGCAAAAACTATTTTAAAATTTTAGGAAATCAAATCCAAAAATATATAGAAAAGATAATACATCAGAACCAAGTGGAGTTTATCCAAGGAATGGAAGAGCTGTTGAATATTCTAAAATCAATCAATGTAACTGACTATATTAACGAACAAAAAATGAACAAGTATATGATCTCAATAAAAACCAAAAAAATTGACAAAATCCAATATGCATTTTCAATTAAAAACTTTTAGAAAGCTAGAAACAGACTAAAACAGAAGGAATCTCCCCCAAACCTTCAGCTAACTGCATACTTCATATTGAAAGCATAAATAATTTCCATCTCAGAAGATTAATAAGACAAAGATGTTCACTCTCACCAGATCTATTCAACATTATACTGAAGGTTCTAGCCAGTACAGTGAAGAAAGTAAAAAATAAAAAACATACATATTGGAAAGGAAGAAGTCAAGTGTTCTTTATTTGAAGACAACATAGCCATCAATGGAAAAAATTCTATGGACCCTATCAAAAAGATACTATAATAAATAAGGTTAGCAAGATTACAAGGATACAGGATCCATGTACAAGAACCAATTACAAATACAATAGCAACAATCAGAAATTGATATCATTTAAAAACCCATTCATAGTAGCATCAAACGGTATTAAATTTATAGGGTAAATCTGACAAAAGATGTAAAAACCTATACACTGAAAACTACAAACCATTCCTTAGAGAAATTAAAAAACGCCAATATAAACAGAGATATAAACTATATTCATGGATAATATGATTCATTATAGTTAAGATGTCATTTTTCCTAGTTGATCTTTATAGATTCAATGCAATCTAAACCAAAATTTATCAGCCTTTTGTATAGGAATTGACAAGCTGATTGTAGAATTAATACAGAATGATAAATGGCTTAAGATAGCCAAAACATCTTTGAAAAATAATTAACAAAATTCTGTGAAAGAAAACAGATTTTCAAAGTTAATTCAATGAAGAAAGGACAGTCTTTTCAACAAACAGTACTGCAGCAACTGGATAGTCATATAAAAAAAAATCTTTGATATGTATAAAAATTAACCCTCGAAATGGATCATATACCTAATTGTAAAACTTAAAGCTATAAAATTTCCAGTAAAAAAGATAGTAAGAAATCTTTGAGATCTTTGGTTAGGCAAAGTTTTCTTTCAACACCAAAAGCATAATCCATAAAATTTTTTAAATGATAAAGTTCATCATTTGATTTCATTAAATTAAGAAATTCCTCTCTTTGAAAAGCATTGTTAAGAAAAACATAAACCACAGACTGGGAGAAAATCTTTGCAAACACATATGTAATAAAGAACTAGTATTCTCAAACTCAATTTAAAAAAACAAACAATCAAAAAAAAAGAGCAAAAGATTGGAATATATACTTCATAAGGAGAATATACAGACAATAAATAAGTACATGAAAAAATCTCTAATATCAATACAGTAGCAAACTATATTGGAAACTGAAGCAAATGGAAAAATCAGTAATAGTAATACTGTCTTACTTAAAATTTGGATACTCAGTTCATTGTGGGTATTTTGTAGTAGTTTTAATTTTTTAATGCACTAAAATATTTATCTTGATTATTGAGTTTCTTGGCACCCCCTCAAATTAGTTGTGCCCAAGGTGGGCATCTCACTCATTTTATCCTACACACCTATTAGAATGTCTAAGGTTAAAATAAGATTGAGCATTCCTAGTGTGGGTGAGGTTGTGGAACCTCTGGAACGCTCACACTCATACTCTGGAGGTGAGAATGTAAAATAGCACAATCACTTTGAAAAGCAATTTGGCAGTTTCTTTAAAAAAAAAATTAAACATATTACTACCATATGACCAAATCACTCCACCCTTAGATATTTACACAAGAAAAATGGAAGTTTATTTCCATAGAAAGACTTGTAGGCAAATGTTAATGGCTTTCTTTGCAATGGCCCAAAACTAGAAAACCACCCAAATATCCATCAACAGGTAAATAAATTAATAAGCTACAATGTATCCATACAATGAAATACTAATCAGCAATAAAAAGGAATATATTGATAACAGAAAAACATGAATGTGTCTCAAAACAATTATGCTCTGTGAAAAAGACCGGAAAAAAAAAAAAGAAAGTACATACTGCATGATTCCATATATATGAAATTCTAGAAAATGCCAACTAATTTATAATGATAGAAAGTCTGAGACTGCCTGGGGGCAGGCAGGGAGAGTTACAGGAAATAGCAGCAGGATAGGGTGACCAGGGGCGCAAAGAAATTTGGGGTAGTAATGATATAAGCTCTACCTTGATTGTGGAGATCGTTTTACATATCAGTGCATCTGCCACAACTTATGGAATTGAACATTTAAAATTTCTAGTTTATTGTAGGTCAACAATACCTCAATAAGGAACATATGATTGTTCAAGAAACAAGTCATGTCTTACTCTATCACTTGATAGATAGCATTTAGAAATGCCAAGGAAATGGCTGGAAGAATTCAGTGTTTGTCTCGAGGGAGCACAACTGGAGAAGTTCAAAGTAAAGGAAAAGAAACTGCTATTTTACAATATAAGCCCTTTATGTCTCTTGATTTCAAAACTATCCATAGTTAGTGCATTGTTTAGATTAAATAAAAGTAATAACTACTAAAAAGGGATAATGCGCAAGAAATTCTGATGTACTGCAAAGTTTAAAAACCATGGGAATGTCTGTAATAATACTAATAAATACTAGATAGTGGTGTGGAAAAGAGGTTAAACTACATCATTTATTCCCAGGGGCACTGATTATGGCTTTTGTTGTTTATCTAGAATTCTCTAGATGTTAAAGAAACATTATCCTTTCTTCCCCAGAAATAACAGTTCCTAAAATATTAAGAAATCGCCACCATCCCACAAAGAACTTACAATATATTTTTAGAAAAGCCATTTTTTTATGCCTTCTGGGAGGTTCCCAAATACAAGAAACATTTTATCACTTTACTTTGTTAGATCACACAGCATTCTTATATACTTAGAAGAAAGAAATAACTCTACTGTGTGGACAAAATAATAGAATGTAATTAAAACTAATTAAGCCTAGTTTACAAGTCATCGGTGTTGACCTCTAAAACTTGGCTTGTCACCCACATATAACAGAGAGCTGTGTCACCATGGGCAACTTGTTTCATTTCTTTGAGCCTCACCTTCTCAAGTATGGAGAACCTAGACTAGTTCTCCAAATCCTTTGGCTTTATTCTTAGTTCTAAACGCCATATTTTATTGAACCTAAAGTGCCATTGATGTAAGATGCACTATAATTTACAAGGAAAGAAAAATATTGTCAAAAAAACCATATTTTCCTGTCTTTTAGGAATTTATTTTAAATTTACTGAAACCTTTTAAAACTTTAGGCACTTTTTTTTTCCTTTTTATGTAGCGCTCTTGCTCATACATTAAAAGTGTAAATGAAATAAATTGGTTTAGGTATTTGCAAAACTTGTGTGCAGAAACTGACTCTTTTAAGCTGCTTTTTTACTCAGACAAGAACATTTTATGCTTTATTCTTAAAAGAGTTCTTTGCAGCTGTCTCCAGGATTTTCTTCCAAGGTACTGGTACTAATTTTTCAAGATACCATATTGGTGCTTTCTTGGAAGGGCTTCAGACAACCAACCTTATATGCCTGTCTCAGTCAGTCCTTAAATGAGGTGTTAGCTACGATGTCAGGGGGCTGGCTGCACTTTTCCCGTCATGCCACTAAGTTCCAGCCGGCCTAGGAGATGACAGCCATGGCAAAACCGCCCCCATGCACCATCTGCCAGAAGATACTCTCGATTTCACAGTAAAATGGGGGAGGGGGGAGAAAACATTCATCTTAGAAGTGACGAAATACAACCGTAACAATGAGGAATCGGTGAAGTACCCCAGTTACTAACCTGGTACTTTACAGCAACTGTACTGATTAAATAACCGAAGGCGTGGCCTTACAGTAATAGCAGACCCCGTCTCCGCCTCGCTCTCAAGCCTCGACGCCGGCACACCGGGACGCACACACGCACGCACACGTGCCGACACGCACGCACGCACGCACGCACGCACGCACGCGCTGGAGCACAGCTTAAATGGACCTGGAATCCTCTTAACGTTCGCAAAACACCTTTCCCAACGAAGACGGTTTATTTCATCAGGGTCTTAATACTTACAACTGTAATTAAGTTATTCAACTGCCAGTATGCTCTGTGTAAGGAAAACCGTAAGACATCATATACACCGTCATTTTAATCATGTACTAATTTCTGGCGTGCACACCTGTATACACGAGGCCTATCATATACCTATATTGTACGTTATCTGAAGAATGAGCTACCGCTAATGGAAAAAATTGTCTCGTAATTTCTGCTCTCCAGTGGTCTCTCTTTTGCCCGACCAACTAGATTAAATCAAATCTCATTGCCTGAACGGGTGTTGGGTCCTCTCAGTAGGCAGTAAGGCCCGTTTCCTCTAAGAATTAGAAAAGCAAAGCATTTCAGGATCATTAGTAGTAGTATTGGGGGAGGGGGGGGAGGCTGTAAATAGGAAGTAAATATACATGGGTCCTCATCGCTTTAACTGAAAACGAACAGGCAGGAAAAAATACCCTACTGATCAGTAAGAAAATATGTATTTACTTTTGCTTGCTCGAGCTTGGGAATGAGTACAGAAGCAAGCTAGCTGTGGGACCAATTTCTCTCTGCCCTTGCTGCCCTGCAAATGACATTCTTACCAGACCATTAAGAAAACTGTTATAACTTCTAGTGAGACCACCTGCTAGGTCTCAGTGCTGGGACGATTACATCTATCGGAAATAATGACCCATAACTAGAATAAAACATTAATAACATCACATTTACCCAGGATAATGCATTTCACCATTTTCTATTGCAGAGACTAAGTTAATCAGTAAAAGCTTTCCCCCCAAAAATGAGAGGAACTAACAGGCACAGAGTAGATAATGAATATAAAAGCAGAATGTTCAGACTTTTTTTCTCTCTCTTTAGAACTGAAGAGATATGCAACGGGCAATAATAGACGGAGCACTTGGTTGAGAATGGGTAATCCTACTTTCTGTCTGGGGACTCATATGCTAAGGGAAGACCTGGAGGTGCCTTCCTCTGAACCTAAGAGAAAACATGAAGTTGTGAGGTTTAACGGAAAGAGCTCTAGATTAGGAGTTAGAAGTCCACAGATCTTACTCCAGCTGTGCTGTTAATGAGCTGTGTGACCTTGGGCAATTCACTTCACCTCCTGAGCCTCAATTTCTTATCTGCAAAATGAACAGCTTAGACTAGGCGATCTCTAAAATCTCCTCCAATTCTTGTATGTTGTGATTTGAAGCAGAATGTCAACCTGACATGGGAATGCTGTGAAATATAATAAAATGCCTATAAAACTCTGGAGCTCCACGATCCCTAGAACTGCAGGCGGATCACAATAGCATTTGGGAGACTACTCTGACACAAGCGATGGAGGCCCTGGTAAAATGAGGGAACTTTAGAGAAGTGCTGCATCAGGACCAGCACAAGGCAAACCTGTGGTTCTTCTGTTACTTATTTACTTAGGCAAGTGCTTGGATTGACGTTTATTTCAAGAATTTCAGTATCTAAAACAACAGGAAAAACTAGGCATAAATAAGACAGATTAAATAAGGACAGGCTAAATAAACCCCCACTATGAAGGTACATAACACACCTAAAAGTTCAACCTTACAATTCAATATTTTTAGCGGTTAACAGAACACAAGAGTAGGAAATTAGTTAAACATCTTAAAGGTTTTAATCTCTCTCATAATTTTCTGCTTTCTTTCTATGACTGAACACTTTCATTTGAGAAAACACATTTTCTAATTCACCATAACAGCATTTTCTCTGAGTCATAAAATGACTAGAAGCAATTGTGGGAAAGTACACATGACAAAACCTAAAGTTCTGAAGGTCTCAGGGACCAATGCCTAGTCCCAATGTCCAGTGCCCTAGGTTTGCAGACGCTCCATTCTTATGACTGCTGTATTTTGTAAGGGGAAAAGAAAAGCCAGAATGACCTTTTCATTTTAATCAAGAGTCAAAACGTTGAGTAGATTTTAGGGAAAAGGCAGAAATGGGTACAGTACGTGCTGGCATTTTGCATGCAGAGTCCCCACTGACTCATGCACACTAAACCCTCTGGGACACAAAAACTCTAATCTTACTATATAATGCTGCTCCATTTTAGTATTACATTATTACTTGAATCGAATTTTAAATTAGTCTACTTACAGAGCAAATTACCAAAAGTTTAATTTTCTATTCCCAACAAATCCCACTGTAAGCACCAGCTACCTGAAGCCAAAAGAGTTGTATATTTTTGTTCAAATGCAAGGGAAACAAAATATCAAAATCAACTAATTCTTTCTTGAAACAAATATGTACCTCATTTATAATAACTATCTTTGTTCAAGCCATATTTTAGCCAAATACGATCAGAAATGGTCTTTAAGTCAAGCATCGCCTTTGTTATAC
This sequence comes from Pteropus alecto, assembly GCF_000325575.1. Taxonomy (NCBI): domain Eukaryota; kingdom Metazoa; phylum Chordata; class Mammalia; order Chiroptera; family Pteropodidae; genus Pteropus; species Pteropus alecto. The sequence continues at coordinate 5,921,278 of NW_006437828.1, forward strand.
CTAAATAAAATATAGAAGATAATATAGAAAGGCCAACAGCTTTTTGTAATGAAGGCAAAAATGATTGGAAAAAGATGTAAAAATTAATGCTATCTGGCTGACATAATTTAAATAGACAATAGCTCTATCAATAAAAAGAACCCCTAACAAATGTGTTTCATGACAGAAATATATTAACCACTTTTCATCATTTGGAACCTTCATAAATCAATGAGATAATATTTACTCTATCCTGCTGGGGTGGCGTTTTGTATTTCTAATAGAATTCATTTAATTCTGGTTGCCATAGTTACAACAGAGTTCTAGAATGAGTTTTGTTTCATCATAATTGCCGCATGTTAGTATGTAAACAGCTGAACTCTACCTTCGACCAGCCACACTCATTTATTAATAAAGAAAATCCCTTATCATAAAGTAATTGAACTGGAATTCATAATATACCACTCAGCCCTTGCTCTCCTCAGAGAGTTGGCAAATATTTCTCAACTTCTTTTAGCATAGTTATCTCTGAAAGGCACGTCGATAGTACAAGAAGAATTTAGAAGATTTAAAATGTTTAGAGTGATGCGGAGATTTATGGAATTTAAAATAATTCATTCTTTGTCTATACCACAAGACATAAGGAAAATTTTGACCTTCAGGCTATTGACCTATCTTTTTACTGAATACCTGTCAGTTCATACAGATATTAAATTTGAAATGTGTTATTTCTAGCCAATTCAGTGCCAATTGGTTAATATCAGTTTATCCACTACAAAAACACAAACAAGCCAAGGCATTATTTTTAAGCCTGATATATTTTCAGCATTAATTTCAAAGACCACAAAGTAAAAGAAAGAAGAGGAAAGCATGTATCTTTTTGTTACTTCTTTAAGGCAGCAAATAATCCAAAAAATATAAAATCAAAAAGAATGGGATCTCGCAACTTGAGAAACAAGGTATTCAGAAATCACAGGGAATAATATTTGTGCCCCAAGGAAAAGTCAAACAAAATTTTCAGACAAAAGCCCCAATGATCAACGCCAGTAGCAATTAAAATGTCAGTTAAGTTAAAGTCATAATTTTTAAAATTTTTCAGAACAAAATATCTCTGTTTACCACTAAATCTTTTAAAATATGTATTTGTCTAGTGAAGTTCTACAATGCTGCCTGTGAAATTTGAAAGAAGAATATGTCATAAGAATATGGAAGGACAAGAAACTTCAACTAAAATAGTCTTTTCCCATATGGCAGTTTAAGACAAATAGTCTTAAGCATGATATTTTGAGAGATACACAATTTTTAAATAACTGAAGATACCTCAAGTCATTCTAGAAATGAAAGTCAAAAGAAGTACCTTTGCTTATTAACCTCATACTTTTTCTATTTAGTTAGAGGTTGCCACTCAATGTATTCCATTTGAAACTCTTTTTATTCTATATTTGTAGTATTTATTGCTTTCGAGGGGAACCACTTTCTTATATTTGTTAGACGTGAATCATAACCATTCTCATGAAATTTTATTAAAATGTATGGTTTTGAATATGAACAAAACAATGTGTTAATAGTTCGAGAGAAACAAAGATAAATAAGACAGTTCTTGCCAAAAGGAACATGTTCTAGAAGAACTTAATAGAAGAATGTGGAGAAATGTTAAGATAAATAATATTAGCTAGTTACACAATATAGGCTGTGTATGAATGTGATAAAGTTGGAGCAGAGTGCTGTGACAGTCAACACAGCAAAGGTCCACCCTTCGCAAGATTAGAAAACGCTTCAAGAAGGTGGTAGCATTTGAGTTGGGTTTCCTGTTACAGACAGTTCAACAGGCTAACATTAGGGAGTCATATTCTGATGCTCTTAAAGAAAGAAAAGCACTTGCAAAAATGAAGATGCTGATTAGGACGCGATATGTGGAAGTTCTATTCACAATCGTGACACATTTTTAATAGATGTCGGTATAGGCAAATTTGGAGCCCAGGAAGAGGCGTCGTATTATTTGAGTGATGCGGGGCAGCAGCTGGCAGGGAGGAAAATGGGCTTCGGACACAGCTGGTTTCGGTGCAAATACCTGCTCACACGCTAACTGGGAGCAACTGGAAATGTTGCTTAACATCTCCATGGCCATTTCCTTATCTATAGTAGGAATACTCATAGTACTTACTTCCTAGGTTATCATGAGTATTAAATGAATTAATATGCATAAAACACTTTAAATAATGC
>NW_006437828.1:5923593-5990202 GCF_000325575.1 Pteropus alecto
TAAATTATCTCATCCTGCTCTGGATCATCTAAAATTTTCAATAATGGGGGGCTCGGGGCGGGGGGAGGCGGGGGAAGCTAAAGTAAACTAATCTTGCTAATTAAAGATAACTTTCCAATTTAAAAATCTTATGGGTTAGTTTTCCTCATCCCCGCAGTTCTAGATTCTAGCTGCACTTTTTAATCATATGAGGATTTCTTAAAATTACTAATGCTGGGATCCTACCTCTCGAGATTCTAATTTGACAGAGATTGGCCAAAAAGTGTTTCAAATGCTTATCAGGTGATTCCAATGTGCAGCCAAAGCTGAGAACCACTGATCCAATGGGTAGACAGATCATCTGCTGATTTTAAGTTCAAAATCCCTGTAAGAGCTGGTTCATCCCTTCTTACTTGGATTTTCCCTTCCTCCTCTCCATCCTTCATACATGCACGAGGAGACTGACTCAGATACAGGCTGCTGAGTCTAGAACGTGGGGCTTCACTGGTCTTCCCTGTCATGGAGTGGGTCTTTAATTTTTGGGAGGCCTTTAGTGCGGCCCACCGAAGCGCACATCTGGAAGGAGCCCTGACTGCCCGGCCCAGCTGTCAGCCCCGGTAACTACATCCTGCCTGGCCTTTAAAGCCACCCTGCTGAGGGTGCTGCTGGAGCCCACAGCCTTACACATGTCCCTCTGGCTTTGAGGACCTGTGCTCTGTAGCCTCTTCGTCCTGATACCTACACTATCTGTTGGTCACTAGTCCTCTTGACACCTCCCTAAATGCCTGCTCCAGCCTCAACGTCAGGCATGTGGGGATGCCTAGGTCTCTTGCAAACCCTGTGTAGGTCACCAGGTTTGGGGCCCTTTTGCAAGTAAATCTATGTAGACATTTCTCTCCTTCTGCTCTTGCTCATCTACCTGTTCTGGACCACACTGGATGCAAAGGAGACAATGACCTGGAAATCTGATTACATCCTGTCACCTTGTGCTGGACACCTAGGAATGAGGATTCTCGTTTCATACAAGGGACCCGGAAAGCACGCCACCCTATGTCTCCTCCTCTGGTGCACCTCTTCCCCCAGGGCAGATATCTGCTTCCTCCTCGCCCCATTCCGGTTCTCTCTCCCGTCGCATCCTCTCTCCTTCCTATGCTATAGAAATGGAGGGAAATTCCGGAATCCAGGTCTCCTAGGCTTCGCTGTGGACATGGAAAAGATGGATTTAGAAATTCAAAAACATACTTCTCTTTCAGTGAATCCTAGCACATTGCCTCACAGTGAACTCAAAAAAGAACCCTTCATTTGTAGTCAAACTTTGAATAGTCAACTTCTCTTTGCGTGCCTGCCTTAACATTCCTGCCCATATCCTTCCCTAGACAATGAATATAGCTGGCTAAATTAGGAGACAGCCCCATAAGAGGAAGTATAAAAATAAATGCACATTAATATATTTTAAACTGTTATTCCCATAACTCCTGTAACTGAAAATAATTCCAGCATGAACCTTCCACTCATCTTGAAGTCTTGAAACATTTAGCCTCGTGTACAGGATACATCTGTTTTCAAGCCCATAGTTTTGATACCACCAATTCTTTCATTGTACCTCTCTCAATCCATATCTTAGAATGGTGTGTGTGTGTGTGTGTGTGTGTGTGTGTGTGTGTGTGATCCCCCCTTTTTTTGCTCACTAGATACTTTAAGTCACAACATGCCAATATATTCTAGGAATTTAAAGGTAGTAGTCGCATCTTGACTATTTAACTGCCCCCAAGGCTGAGAAGGTAGAGCACACAAAAGAATCTAAAAATATTTCTTTGGCACTCAGAATCCATCCTGATAACCTGTTTGGAGACTTTGAAAGATGCATTTTCCTTCCCCTTTGGCTTCAATCCTTTGTGGAAAATAAATGCACTAAAGTTCTGTCTTCTCTCTCATTAAGACTGAATTGATAATATTCAGAGATCTAAATATCATACAGTGGGCCTCCACATATAGAAACCCAGATGGAGTTAACTTCGCCCACACTTAGAGAGACTCCCCATCTCAGCTACAGGCCCTTGTTCCACCAACCCTACTCCAAATGCTACAGTGATGACTCATTTTTCACCTTATTCCCTCATTAAAAACACTTGGTTTTTTTAAAAAGAGAAAGGAACATTTCCATTTAAGAAAATCAGAAAACTGAGAAAACGATAAAGAAATACAAATAAATATCCAATCATTACCAACGATATCATTTTGGTATACTTCCTTCCATGAGTACAGTATAAATTATAATCAAATAGATGCCTTTTTCATTTTAGAATATATTATTAAGATTTACTCATGATATTAGCCTTTCAAAATATTTGCTTCCACTATTTTTATTCATAAATAAAACTATGATGAGAATAGCAACACTATGAATAAAAAATAATATTACTTAACTATGTAATTGTCATGTACTAGGCTAACTCTTTAATGTGCATTATGTCATACTATCCTCACAGAAACTTAGTTTATCAGTATTAGTATCATTGCCATTTTACAGATGAAAAAACTAACACAATGATTAAATAATTTGGCCAGTGACACACAGCACTGGATTCTGCACTAAAAATGGATTCTAGATCAAATTTAGTTCTCTGACACCCATTTTGTACATAATTATATTTCCGTAGAGGGAAAAAAACCTCTAGAAGTAGAGTTCGCCATTCGAAACATGTAAGCTCTTTAATGATTTGATGCCCAAATCTAAGTTGTTTTTCAAAAACGCTTTTTGAAAAATACATAAGCCAACAAGCAGTATAGGAAAATGCCCATTTCACAGCACCTTTTCTCAGAATGTTGCCAATCTGAAGGTGAAAAATTGTAATTCATTGTTTGCTTTAAATTTGGAATTACAGATTTTAGATTTCTTCTTGTTTGATTTTACATGGTCGATATTTTCTTTGTTTGTTTCATCAGTGACCTCATGCTTACAAAAATCTTTTACAATCACAAGTGGATAAATACCTGATAGTTATTCTATGCTTCATTCCGGAAAGTCCGTGGTGGTGTATACCCGTTTGCTCTTCATTGAGAAGAGTGTGTGTAGAATCCCATCCCTGTGCCCCTTACTCACTCAGTGACCTTGGCAGGCCACCTCTTTCTGAGACATCCCATTTCTTAGGTGGAGATGAAACCTACCTCTAAAAGCTGTTGTCAATATTTAATGAAATAATATATTTAAAGCACATGATGCAGAGTAAACACTCCGTAGTAGATATTGTTTAATTCACATGAAATTAATTTTTGGTTTCGTATATAACATAATTTCGTTTTTTTGCCCCCAAATTTGATCAATTTTCCCAGCGTCAGATATTTAAAAAATAATAATAATAATCTTTCCATCTATGGTGTCTGTTGCTACAATTTGCATCGACCGAATCTGTATTTATGCTTAAGTTGGACGTGCGAAAAAGCACTCCTGTTATAAGATGGTATGTGAACGTGTGTTCTTGCTCACGCCAGGCTCAATATGCACCACTCTTTGGATATGATGGCTTGAGTTTTTCTGCCCAGCGTTTCACAGAAAACAACCTGGCCATCCCACCTAAGGAAAGGGCCCCTGGAGTCAAGGGCCATCCACATCCCCTATTTATTGGCATCGCCGGATTTGAATATCCTTGTCTTCACCCCAACTCACACAGACGGCGGGACTCGCCTGAACCAGCAGACACACCAGGTGGTCCACATGCAGGACTGCAAAGGAAGCCCCGCCCCATCTATTCTGCCCAGGACACTGTAGGTAACACTTTTGCCACCTTTAATCGGTGATGTTCTGATGAAGCTCGAGAGGAACGAGAGTGAAATACTAGGTGTGAGGAAGCTTACCCTCCTTGGCAGGCGCCGCATTTCCCACCTCGCTCTCCTACAGGGGATCTCGAGTGATTTGCCCTGATGGGGGTGTGCCTACCTGCGATGGTCCTTCTAAGTTGTCTTTTTCCCTGCAACCTAATGTTTGGATTTTTGAAAATGTTTTCCTCCAGCTATTTATCTCAGCTCTCGTCTCACAAAAAGGAAAGAAAAGGGAAAGAAAACCACTAGTAAGGATTACGAACACCGATATAGAGACTTTTCACACTGGCTTTTGAATTTGAGAAAATAAGATGTTTAAGCCAGTTTACAGTGATATAATAATCCATCTTCAGAATGAGACCTGGATCCACATGAGCCTTCACAATTAGCGCAGCCATGGATGGCGGTTGAATTAGGGGAGGTCACGTCCAGCAATCTCTGCTTCCGTTTCTCTTCACCAACAATCACCATGAATTTTTGCTTCTCTCCAAGAATTCCGCCGCTAGTGTCTCTGCCCCGGCCTCTAATGTAGCCTGCCACTGTGAAGTCTGTCCTGGTTCATTAATTCCTATGTAGGTTTCTGATTCGCCTTCAAGTCACAGAGTGGCTTTGTGGTTCTGTAAGGCTTATGGAAGCCCCTCTGTGAGTATCATTAGCTGTGCAGGAGTCACCACCACCCCTCACCCCCACCCCGACTTCAGTTTTCTCCTGGGTCTCAAGGCCAAGCATTGCAGAAGACCCCAAACCTGAAAGCCGAGTAACAAACTGAACTGGTCGGGAATGGAAGAAAGCCTTTAAGCCTGTTACCTGATTGCCCAGCTCTTTTCTTTGAAGTAGTGAGAGCTACAAAGCTCCATTATCTCTCCTCCCAGTGGGGTTTCTCAACTAATATTAAAGCGGCCTCAAACATGCCAGCTCTCCTATCAATCCTATTCCCGAACCTGTCATTTATGGCTGTGCTTTCCCACTACTCACGACAGAACCGTCCACACCACTAGTACATCTCAGTTCCTTCATTCTTAAATCCCGCCTGCCAACAGAGTCAAGGATTTGTCTAAAAAGTCACGCAGGTTTCTTTTAATTCGCTTGCTTGTCACACGGACTAATTTATTGAAAAGAAAATTCGCTGAACATTTGAAATAAATATAAAAGGAAAAAAAAAACTGTAACAAGACAGTAGAAATTTCGTCTTTACGATCATCATGACTAACAATTATATAATTACGATCATCATGACTAACAATTATATAATGCTTACTATATGCGAAACACTAATATAGCTGTTTTACACATATTAATGTATTTAATCCTTACAACAACCTAATAAAGGAGGTAATAGTATTATCCTCATTTTATAGCTAAAGAATCTGAGGCAGAGAGAGATTAAATAACTTGCACAAGGTCACAGAGATGGTAAATAGCAGGACAGCTTCAAAGTTAGTTCCAGATGCCCAACCCCAACCCTTCCACCATGCCACCTTCCTACAATGACAATCCCCCAGTGGCCTCCACAAGCCACTGTTACCTAGTGTGACCAAACGGCCTTGTCTTCTAGGTTGGCAATTTACTTCTTAGTGTACCATTATGGATTTATCTCTAAAGAGATAGTCACTGAGAAATTCTGCAAAGTGAGGATGGCTTTACAAGCAGGCAAGTATAAAAACTGAGCTTGACATGTCTACAACAAACTAGCAATTCTGACACGTGGATATTCAATATCTAAATTATATTAAAAACTTTTAAGCAATACCATGGAAAGCATTGCCCCTGTTTTATGGAAGAGCAAGCCAAAGCCTAGAGAAGTCAAATATCTTGACCGCCATCACACAGGTGGAGCCTGAGCTGTTTGCCTACAGTGTGTTCTCTCCACTTTAACATACTCTCCATTAAATAAAGATATTCTAATAAATTGTATAATATCCATAACATCCTCTAACCAATTACTCTTAAACCTAATTCTAGGAGATTAAAGTTGAATCCTGGAGGAAATTCCTTTCAACTATCAACATCCTGTGGTTCTAGGAAAGCAGACCCACCGTTTCTATGTTCTTTTCATTGCATTCAGTTCATCCTATATTCAGATAAAAGAAGTGACCAAACGTGGATGTGAGCTGCATAAGGGGGACTCTGAGGCAGAGAGCCCAGTTCGCTCAGCTCCTTTTGCAAGATTTACCAATAAGACAGGTCAGTCTTCTCAGTGAGGAGTCAGTGAGGATTCAAAAACAAGTTGGAAGAATCCTTCTCCTATTTTCCTTCTATGGAGTGGAAATGCCTCCCACTTTATAGATTTATCAATAACAAGGAAACATTGTTCTCCCTGATACTCAGCACCAAGAGTGATGTTTTTAGCTAAGAATTCTTCTTATGCACACTCAACTGCATGTAAAGTATTTTAGGCACTTTGTATATAAGTACCCAAAATTCAAAAGCCTGAAACTAAATTAATAACCTTTTTTATTTCTTAACATATTCCTCCTCCAGTGTGCCCTATCTCAATAAAAGCTACCACCATTCATTATGAGGCTTAAGCCAGAAATCTAGACATTATCCTTGAGGCCTCCTTCTCTATCTGACCTTCTTTATTAAACTGGTCGTGAATCTTATTCAATTCTATCTCCTAAATACCTTTCAAACATATACCAATTCTCTCTCTTCCCACAATCATCACTTTTCCCAGCATATCACCATTATTATACTTACTTCCTAATTTTCTTCCTTTAATTCTTCCCTCTACCCCATCATTCACTTGAACAATTAATATGCAAACTAAATTTTACTTATCTGACTCCAACTCCTACACTTGCTTCAAGTTTCATTTTAAATCTCATTTTCTGAGGAAATTCTCCCTGATCTCCTCTAGAGTTGTTTATATGAGGAAATTCTATTATTGACTTCCATAGCACCCAGTAATTTCTCTTATGACACTCACCACATGTTATTTTAATTGGTTTTGATCTCTACCTTCTCCACTAGCTTCTAAGTTCCATCAGAGAAGGGACCAGGGTCAAATGTTCGTAATTGTATATAGCATGCGTGGCAATATAGCTGAAACACAGTAGAGGCATAAAAGTATTTAATGAATGAGTGAGCCATAAATTATCATATTAATCTGTAAAAATTAATAAAAATCTCCAATATGAACTATGAATGAGTTGATCAAAAAGCTATGACTAACTCCAGCTTGCAGAGATGATGGTCTAAGGACCTACCAGGTTATTCTCCTTCAGAGAGAACTATAAAGCCTGGACATGAACGTAATACAAAAAGCAACTAAATGAAGGCACTGAAGGTTGAACAAAATCAGACAGATTTCAGCAAGAGTAAACATGCAGAGGAAGGAAGGGGGATGATATACAAAAAAGTCCCCAACTTAATTGTTTTTAGTCTAGGGAAGTGAAGTTGGTGTACCAGGGTGCTGGTAAAAAATATATATATATATCCTTTCTTGCCTAGGTAAGCAGACAACTGGATCAAAGTGAAACACAGCTGTCGAAAACAATGGTGAAATCCCAGAATAAAAAGAAAAAGAGATAAATCTCCCATTTTTGTCTACCCACATCTCTGATTGAGGCCTGGTCCATAAATATTTAGAACAGACTCAATGCAGTTCAGGTATCTTATGCCATATATGATAGCAGATATATGGGCTCTGGAGACTAGGGAATGGGCATGCCTGTGAGGCTATAATTCCGCCTCCCACACAAGAGTATCCTACCACATGGGAGAAGAGAATATATAAGGTCGAAAATTTTCTAATTTTGTATAGAAAGTGATACAATATTTGTTGTAGGCAAAAATATGAAAAGTTGTGTGTGTGTGTGTGTGTGTGTGTGTGTGTATACTATATATGTGTGTGTGTGTATATATATATATACACATATGTACACACACACACACACACACACACACGGTAACACCCAGGACACCACTTTTTAAAATTATAGAGAACTATGAATATACAAGATATCAAAATTTGTGGGATGAAGCTAAAACAGTGTTTAGAGAGACATTTCTACTTGTAGATGCCTATGTTAGAAATAAAGATCTAAATACTAATTATCTGACTTTTCATCTTTAAAAAAATTAGAAAAAGAAAAATGAACCTAAATTAAGTGTAAGGAAGGAAATAATAAAAATAAAGGAGTAAATCAATGAAATGGGGGAAAAAAACACACAAAAATTAATAAAACCAAAAACGAATTATCGCAGTCATATATAAAATAAGCATCTACCTGCACTAATCAAGAAAATAGAGAGACACCCATCAAGATATTAATATTGAAAGAGGGTATATCACTACAGATCCTATATACACTGAAAGGATAATAATGAAATTTTATGAACAACTTAATATGACAATACATTTAATTATCTAGATGAAATTAATTAATTTCTTATAATAAAGTACAAAATTTGACCCAAAAAGAAATCGAAAACTTAAATATCCTATATCATTTAAGTAACTGCATTTGTAATTTAATAACCTTCGCATAAAGAAAACTCCAGGCCCAAATGACTCCACTGGTGAATTCCATCACACATTTAAGAAAACAATAATATCAATTCTATGAAAACTCTTTCAGGAAATAGTGGAAGAGAGAACACTTCCAAAATTCCTTTAACAGCCACTATTACCCAGATACCGAAATCAGACAAAAACATCATAAGAACAGAGAACCATAAAACATCATCCATTGTAAACATGAATGCAAAAGTCATGAACAAAATTTAACAAATAAAATCCAACAATATGAAAAAATATATACCATATCATGGTCAAGTAGGACTTATTCTAGGAATGGCAGATTGGCTTAACATCTGAAAATCAATTAATGTAATTCACCATATGAATAGGATAAAATAGAAAAATCGTATAGTATTTTCAATACATGCAGAAAATGTAGTCCTTACAAGTTATGATAAAAACTTCAAAAACTAGGAACAGGAGGCAAGTTTCTTAACTTATTTAAAACATCTATGAAAACCTGTAGCTAACATTGTACTCAGCTGCGAAAGGCTCAGTGATGTTTAGCCAAGATCAGGGACAGAGTGAGGATGTCTGCTCTTCCCAATTCTCGTAAATATTGCCATGGAAGGCCTAGCCAGTTAAATAAGGCAAGAAAAAGTGAAAAAAAAAAAAAGCATAAAGACCGAAAAGAATAAAACGAACCATATTACAGAAGAGATGGTTGTACTCATAGAAAATCCTAAGGAATAGACAAAAAAATCTACTAGAACTAATAAGTGACTTAAGTAATATCTCAGGATGTAATCAACTTAGGTTTATGCACTAGAGATGGGACATTAGAAAGTAAACTTTAAAAATTAACTCCTTAAATCACCATATGTTTACAGGTGTCATATTATAAAGTTGTACACCCAAAATTTGCATAATGTTATTAGCCAATGTTATCTCAATAAATTTAACTAAAAAATTAACTCTACTGCAATAGCATTAAAAAATACTTTTCAATAAATTTAATGAAAGATGTGCGAGAACTAACCACTGAAAACTCCAAACACTGCAGAAGAAAATTAAGGAAGACCTAAATGAAGTGAGCATTAGACCATCCTCATAGTTCAGAAGACTAATATAAGTAAAATGGCCATTCTCCATAAAATAGATATACACACTCAATGTAATCTCAATAACACTCTGAGACTTTGTTGAAGAAATTGATGCACAAATTTTAAAATCTAGACGAATAGAGAAAATAACCTAGGATATGCCAAAACAATCAAGAAATCAAGAATCAAGTTGGAGTATTTGTACTACCTGCTTTCAAGACTTACAACAAAGCTACAGTAAACTTGACAGAGTGGCATTGGCATTACCAGAGAGTCCAAACATAAACCCAACATTTGTGGCCAATTGATTTTAAACAAAGATATCCAAGTGATTCAATGAGAAAAAAATAGTCTTTTCTACAAATGACCATGGAACAATTGGATATCAGTAGGGAAAAATATAAACCTTAATCCTTACCTCAAAACATATACAAAGATTAACTACAAAAGGATAACAGGCCTAAACATAAGAGCTAGAACTATTAAACTTTTAGAATAAGGCATTTTAAATATTTGATGATCTTGGGTTATGCAAAGATTTCTTACACAGGACACACGCACGCAAAAAATAATAATAATAATTAAAATAGTGATAGATGAGACTTGATAAAAATGAAAAATCATACAACTGGTAAATGGAAAATCAGAATCCCACTTTAGGTGTGTCGGGCTCTAAAATCCAAAATCTTTTCCACTACACCGTGTGGTCTCTGATACTTGCCCTTGGGTAAGGTAGTCAAATTGGAAACACAGTGCGTATCAGCACATATATCTAAAGAAGCCTAAGACCATTTTTCACACAGCAGATTAAAGGCTAGCGATAGACACTAACATGAGTATCACATGAGACTAAGTACTAAGCAGAAAGTTTCCAAAAAGCAGATGCCTTTTAGCTCAGCAAATTCCATAGATAACCAGTAAAATACATGACCCAATAACAGGAGGAATGCACCCAAAATTGAAAAAAGCACTGACCAGGAACCTGGGGCTCATCTTAAATCCTCACCAACTAGTAGTATAACCTTAAATGTCTGTGCCTTAGACTCTCTCTCTCTAAAACTCAAGGTTGACTTAGAAGGACGATCCAGCAAGCCCCCTTCAGATTTATAACATTGGCAGTAAAAGATTCTCCAGTCCTTTAGTCAGTAACTTTAGTTGCCAAGTTCCAACTGGGAGAAGTTCCTGAGAAGGAGTGAGAGGTGGTTAGAACAAACAGAAGCTGAGCCCCAGACCTAAAGTGGGGGCCATCATGTTGGCACTCCCCCTCGGCAGATGAGCTGCATAGACCCTGCTGGGACACCGTCTGTCACAGCTGTGTGAAGTCAGAGGAAACACGACGGGAAATGTTCACCAGCTTCAGTGGGTCATTTTTTACCAGTTGCAGATGGCTCTGGGGAGGCCGGGGAGGATCAGTGACTAGCAAACTATGCCCAACATCCTGAGATGAATAAGCTGCGCATCTAAATTGGGAGCTAAGCCTGCAGATTCACTTTGGGGAGAGTCCAGCCTCCCCTATGTTTTCTAACCATCTCCATCCAAACTCCCACAGGCCTGTGGTGTCTACTACTGCATGTTCTCCCAGGCCCTGGGTAATCCAGGAACAATAACGAGTGGAGCGGAACAGTGATTCAGACTCACCCATCCATTCCAAAAGTCCTTAGAAAGTACCAGTGAGTACCTAGCCCACAGCGGGTGCTTGACAAATACTTATCAAAATATATTGCATTGAAGAGCTACTCCCTGACATCATGGGAAAATACAGATGGGAGCTTGTTCTTTCACTTCTATATCGTATTTTCTGAAAAACAAGACTTTTAGATATAAAAGTCTGAATCTGCTGCAGCCCGATGGTCTCCGTTGTCTCAAGTCCTCTTCCATTGAACAAATTCCAGATCTAATTCTGAGCTAACTGACATTGACCTCTTACGCTTTCGGCACAGCTGGGGTAAAGGGCATTAAAAAATTAACAATAACAAAGTTAGGCCTTAGTGTGATCATGACATGGTAAAATTTGTTTGGTGCATCCAAAATATTTTCTTTCAGCTTCAGCCACAAATACCATGAGATGCCGCCTCTCATCTCTCAACAAAAACTTGCTTTCAGAGAAGGGTCTGACAACCCTCATCTCTGGAACAGCATAAGTTTGTCAGTGTGTTGGGATTCTGAGGCAATTTATATCCTAAGGCATAACTCTAATTGCTTCATGAAAAGATTAGCCACCTGGACAAGCAGTTCTGTAACCGGAGGAATTTGAGAGGAGAGCTGATGTGTTACATCAGAGGCTACTGTTACCTAAAAGTATCATTGGCCTTGACTTTCCTGTACTCTCCTCCACTGCTTCTTCTGACCTTGAGCTATCTAGGCACCCGATTTACTGTTACCGCTTTTGTTGTTAAAATGTGAAAGGAATGGCTAATGACTTAAAAGAGCTACTGCCCAGGAATGATAAGCCTGGGAAGAAGCGAGCTGAAGGCACCCCAAGTACACCTGTGCATGCAAAGAGTTAATGCATTTCCAAACCTTTCCGATCCCTTAGGAGGATATTCCTCACTTTGAAGTTTAAAAAAAAAAAGAAAAAAATGCAGACATTCCAATGCCGAAAAAAGAGGCTGCTTTTAGGAGATATCGAACTCCAGACCTTAAGTGATTTAAATGCAATCCCCACACGCAGCTGCTAAACCAAAGCGCCTCACCCCAGGGAAGAGATGAGAAATTTTGAGGGCGATTGAACACTGAGAATTCTCATCTTGGCTTACCAAAAAGTGACTTAACACATGTGTTTCAGTGATTATGAAGCACAGGGGTGCTCACTGGCTCCGAAAGGCGTAGTTGCCGGTGTGACAACCGTGGTGCTGGTGTAAGAGGCAATCAGACAAGGCAGGGATGAACATCTTTAGCCTCTGCAATCTGCTAATGCTCAGGGCAGCTTTCCTTCTGGGAATGTGTGTCTGTGTTGTGCAGGTACACCAAGATGATTCATTGTTTTATAAGGTGAGGTGCACAGAGCTGAGCAGAGGAAGAAAGGATACAAAACGCTTATTAAGTAGCCACTGCATATGCAGTGCTTATTAGGTGCCTGGAATTTTACATATATTCCTTGAAAAAAAAAAAGGAAATTAAAAAGAAACTTTTATGGTGAAATTCCATATCCTTACTGAAAGGTATGGAAACAGGTAGTTCCTCTATAACTCTGCACAGATAAAAAAAAAAGAAAAAAGAAAGAAAAACAGAAGACAGCCAGGACCTCAGAAGGGCACAGCATAGTCCTGCCTCAGAGCCACCTGCCCTTACCCTAAAGTTTAGCACCCCTTATGGCGATCCCTTTGCTTTGTAGATTTTCCACATAAACATGCGTTTCTAAATGTCATTGTTTAGTTCTACCTGTTTCGGAACTAGATGTAAATGGACCCATGCAGTATGGATCCTTTTATGTCTGACTTCTTTCTCTCAATACAAAGTTCATGCTGTTTTTGTCTGTGACTGTAGTTCGCGCATGACGTGACTATATCACCATTTACCGCCTTCCCCCCACCTGCTGCTGCTGCGGGCTTTGGATTAGAGCTATCATGAATAGTCCGCTATGAGCACTTTTACGCCCTTCTTCTGAGGCACAAGGACATGCATCTCTGTCAGTTGTACACTTAGTGGTAGAATCGAGACTCATCATGATGTACGGTGAAGAGTAGAAACCTTTTCTCCAAAGGACTGTACCGATTTATATCCATAGGGTCGGAGAGGTCCTGTTGCTTCACATTCTTAATAAACTTAATATTGTAAGTCTTTTTCATTCTAGTCCTTCAGGTAGATATACTGTAGCATGTCATTTTTCATTTTCCTGTTTACTAAAGAGATTGACTTCTTTTCAGATGTGCACTAGGTATTAAGATGTCATTTTTTGAAATGGCTGTTCAAGCCTCCTGTCCGTTTTTATAACTCCATATTCATTTATATGGTACTACATCATAAATATAATTACAAATAATGTTCTTACCCTCTTTAACTTACTTTTTAACTCTTTTAATTATGGTTTCTTCTAAAGAATAGAAGTACTTATAGTAGTCGTATTTATCAATCTTTTTGCATCTGGTTATCCTGTTTAAAATCTATTACTCTATCTTGATGCAATGAAGATATTTTCGTACACTATCTTCTAAAAGCTTTATTTTTTTTTTGCCTTTTACACTGAAGTCTACATACTACCTGAAGTGATTTTCTTTTTATTGTCAAATAAAGGTCACGTACAATTTTTTCCAATGTGAATATCCAGTGGGCCCAGACCATTAGCTCAGGCCATTCTTTCCCACTTATCGTCACCTTTGTCATAAATGAAGGGTCTGTAGGAAGTGTATGGCTCTTTCTCCCCATCTCTTTCTTCCAGTGGCCGATTTGTCTATCTTTTGCCAAA
Organism: Pteropus alecto; assembly: GCF_000325575.1. Classification (NCBI taxonomy): domain Eukaryota; kingdom Metazoa; phylum Chordata; class Mammalia; order Chiroptera; family Pteropodidae; genus Pteropus; species Pteropus alecto. The sequence continues at coordinate 5,937,365 of NW_006437828.1, forward strand.
ATCTACACATCCACACTGTTCTTAATTGTTATATCTTTCGAGCAAGTGTTGATTTTGGAAGACAAGCCCTTTGCCATTTTGTTCTGCTTCTGGAGTGTCTTGACTACACTTGGCCCTTTGTATTTCATAAATATTTTAGATTTAGAAACATCTTGTTCATCTTCTCTCTCCTTCTTTCTCTCTCTTTCTCTCTCTCTTTCTCTCTCTCTTTCTCTCTCTCTTTCTCTCTCTCTTTCTCTCTCTCTTTCTCTCTCTCTTTCTCTCTCTCTTTCTCTCTCTCTTTCTCTCTCTCTTTCTCTCTCTCTTTCTCTCTCTCTTTCTCTCTCTCTTTCTCTCTCTCTTTCTCTCTCTCTTTCTCTCTCTCTCCCCACTCCCTCCCTTTCTCTCTCACTCACACACACACGCGCCAAATCTACGTAGATTTTACTGGAATTACATTAAATCTAGATATCATTTTGGAAAGAATTGATATCTTTACAGTAATGAGTCTTCTCATCTATGAACATAATATGTATTATGTTTCGAGCTTCTTTAATTTTTCCCTTAACGTTCCCTTCACTGAGATCTTACACATCCTTTGTTAAATTGTTCTTAGTCATTTGCTATTTTAATACTATTTTAAATGGTATTTTTATCACCTAATCACTTCTTGCTGATATACAATAATATATTTTAGATATTGGCTTATATGGGGCAAACTTGTAAACTTTCCAAAGATTCTTTTGACACTTCTAGAAATACAAGCATGCCATCTGTATATAATGACATTACCATTTTTTTCTTTGCCATCCTTATATAATTTATATTTTTCTTGCCTTACTGCACTGGCTAGAAAGCCTAGTACAATGTCACATAGAACTGGTGGTAATGCATCTTTATCTTGTTTCTAGTATCAAAGGAAAGGATTTTTTTTTTTTTTTAAGATTTCACCGTTAATTTATGATGTTTACTATTGGGTATTTTTAGGTATATTTTATTAGATTAAGGAAGTCTCCTCCAAATCCTACTTTGTTAATTTTTTTTCATAAAATGTGCGATGACTTTTATCAAGCACTTCTCCTATATCTATTGAAATAATCATATGAATTTTCTCTTATATGCTCTTAATGAGGTATATTACACATAGTGTTTCGAATCTCAGTTTTACATGTAGCAAGAATCTTAGTTAAGGCCAGGACAATGCTTCCCACTACCAATCAGGCAAGGTGAGTGTGCTCGGCAGATAAGTGAAGTGAGCTTTTCGGGACTCTATTGCATGAGAGATTTCCCAGCAGAATCCATGAAAAGGAGAGACTAGATGGTTACAAAGCTCCCGCGTCAGAAATAAGGGGCAACTTTACTTACCACAGGAGTCTGTCATTCAAATTTTGTCTTTCAACCAATCCTGTAGACACATATCTAAGGAAGAAGAGGGAGAATAAAAAACAACTTCACTAAAATGCCACTTCTTGGAGAGGCCTGTATCGAAGAGGTACACGAAAGAGGAGAAAAACATTCCTCTTACAGCTTGTTTTTTGCTTCAGTCAACATGGTGTAGCTTTGGTTTGTCCAGACTTCTAGAGTGCCAGCGGTGACTGGAAAGTGTCCATGTCCAGCCATAGCTCTGATAACGAGGCCCAGGGACTGGGTCAATATGAGCAGCAGTCACAGCTCTGCCTCGTCACTCAGTAGTGACCAAGGGAAGTGTTATGGGCTGAACTGTGTGGCCCCAAAAGATGCTGAAGTTCTAACCCTAAGTCCCTGTGAATGTGACTTGATTTGGAAATAGTCTTTGGTGGTGTTCAAGTTACTAAGAAGTCGTTAAAGTGGGCCCTGATCCGACACCACTATGTCCTTATGAAAAAGGGAAACAACATGCACAAAAGAGAAAACAGTGTATCAAGTTTGGCGGCATGCTGCCACAGTCCAAGGAACTATTAGAAGCTAAGGTAGAAACCTAGAACAGATCTTTCCTTAGCACCTGTAGAAGGAGCATGGCGCAGCCTACACCTTGATCTCAAACTTTTAGCCTCTAGAACTGTGAGACAATAAATTTCTGTTGTTTAAGCCACTTAGTTTGTGGTACTTTGTTAAGGCAGCCTTAGAAAACTAATACAGGATGTAGCAGGCATTGTTATCAGACAAGGTGATACCCAACAGAAATAGGAATGATATACAAGAGAGAAGGCAATCCACGACAGATGCCATATGGTAGCTGATGGAATTGTTCAAAAGCACATGAGACATCCCTGAAACCTCCAGAAATAACTGAGGAGGAATCTGCAGGGTATTAAAGGTCCATATTTAGCAAAAGGAAAACAGAGCCAGGATAATGAAATAAGACTCTTGACATAGTCCATTTAAAACCATGGAGTAAGGCAGACTGGTGGAAACAATGAAAATTTAGGATGAGTACCGTGAAAGCAGTCAGATTATATAGTCTGCACAAGGTCCCCCATCTGGCTGATGGCATTGTGCTTGAGCTCAGTTCACTTTGTCATGCTGTCTCTGTCACTCTTCTTGGCTGCCCCTTTCAAACTTTATGGTTCCCGGTTTGAACTAGTACAGAGAAAATTGCTTGGAACTTATAGCATGATAAAATAGGAGCCTACATGGCCAAGGTCAAATACAAGGGTAAGTCCAGCAGCTATCGCTGCCCACAGACATTTCTGAAAACTACACATAATTAATTTGGAATCAAGAATCATTCAATCAACGATTACCTCTCATCTGTCTTATGGGACTCAACCTGCAGATGGGACTTGCAAAAGATACATCCCAGGGAAAAAAATGTCATTCATTCGTTCATTCATTCAACTTTTGTTTTTCCTTGAATAACAACCATGTTCTACACACAGCGGTAGGAACCTGCCTTGTCCTCTGTGGAGCAGACTAGTCTAACAAGAAATCAGAATCACAGAATCACCACAATCTATAATTGAATAAAGGATAAAGTTGAAGTCATTTATTAAATAAGTAAAAAGCATAACCGCAGAGAAGTAAAAATGTTTGATTCAATTTTTACAGAGAGGTATAGAATCCAGGTCTCCTGATTCTCAGATCTGGAGAAATCTTATCTGAGTCAAAGAGTAGAGTCCAGGAAGTGAAAGTTGTGTGCTCATATATTTAAACGCAGCTGCTTCTGAAACCTATTTTCCCTTCTCCTCCTTTCCAAAGCTACCCAAAGGCAAAATTAGGAAGTAAAAAACTGACCAAGGCACAAAGTTTGTTTCTTTTCTCAGTCCTCAAAGACTTTGCCTCCTACATTTTCTACATCTTCCTTCCCCAGGTACCTATCCTGGTAACCCCGAGATGCCGAAGAAACTCAATCCAACTCTTCTAAAACACACATTGATTTTGTTAACTCTCCAAAAAGTGCTGCCTCCTTCAGCCTCACCCACCACGTTGCTGCAGCAGCTGTGGCATGAAAGAACCGGGGCTCCAGGAGAAGTAATGCACCTTTCTCAGATCAGATACAGTAGTTCTGGCAAATGAGGTTTGCACAGTCACTTTAGCCTCATTAAAGCTAGCTCAGTCTGCACCTTTTCCGTACCTTTCTCAAAAACCTTTGAATGGTTACAATTCAGTGATTTTAGAAGGTTCGTTTTGACCTATTACCCTTTTCTTTTAAAAAAAAAAAAAAATTAGGACGGTACTATTTTCTTCCAAGACACCATTAGTATTTTTGGGTTTCCTCACGCTAAGAATTGAAGAGTTCAGTGGCAATGGTAGAAAGAGATGGGATTCACAGGCAGAATGTGTGATGTTTTCCCAGGCTCTCAGGCACACCACCCCCTCTGTCTCAGGCTTGTTACGATTATACATAGCCCATTTGAACAATTGTTTAATAGATGTTAAAAGATGTTACCCCACCCACACCTCTTTTTTTTTTTTTCTTGGATTGAGCTCTGGAAAAAGCGCTAATTCAAGTCTTTAGAATAAAATGGCTTCCAGGTCTGGTCCGGCTCTGTGTAATTCTGCAGAAACAGTGCTGTGCCTCATTCCAACGGCAGGTACCGTTCCCAGATGAAATGCACCGACGTATGAAATGGAGCATAATTATCTCTGGGAAGACCAAGCCAAGTTCAGCGCTTCCTGGGGACAAATTGCCACTTCCACAATTTACTTCTTGGCACAAATGTCTTTGGGATGTTTATATCTTCCTCTACCTCCCCAGCACATCTAAAAAATAATAACACGCGCTCTCAAAAAAGACAGTCATTTTTAAATTCTTGTGTCATAGTGTGACGACCCAGCGCTGACAGTCTCATAGATTTGTACCCCATGTAGAAGGCAATCAAAAACCAAAAAATGTGATGCTCAGATGGGATTTTTAGCTCTGGGCTAAGACTCAGTGTTGGAAATGGCTGGAACACCGCTCGTCTTGCTGTGAAAGAGCTCAGTCAGGGCTCAGCCCACAGCAGAGCCAAGCTCACAGGATGGTTATCATTCAAAGTATTCAATGGGGAGTGCTCAGATGTTGATGCATTATAGTTGGGTACTAATTAGCAACTAGCTGACTGCTAAATGGACTGTCACCTTTCCTTTCGACAATTTACTGAAAATTAGGCCCCGAATGTTATATGAACACAAGGGAAATGGGCTCGGAGGGCTGGATCTAAAATGGGATTTCTTTCGGTGCATTTACGGGAGAGTTTTTAGTGTGCTGCTGATATTTTAAGGACTTCAGTAAATGCAAAAGAGGGGAAAAGGTTGGGAATAACAGTGAGTTCTGCTCAGCAGGTGTTGACTCTATAGTCAAGGTATAAATGGATCTAGCTCTTTTTAAATGTTAATAAGATTTTGCACTGGAAGAGGTTTCACGTGTAGTCACTATACTATCAGGCACTGGCCTATTCTCTTGTTGCCTCAGTGGACTGTGTGTTTGAATTACTGCCAATATTGGGTGAGAACAAATTCAGAAGAGGTATTTAAATGTTAATACAAAAGAAACATTACATGTAAAAAGTAAATTTAAAAAATGAGAATTTATTTCCTTCGCATGTTTCTAAATTATTATTATTTTGATGTGGAATAGAATTTTGATTTATCATGACAATAGTTATCATGATAGAAAATGCATGAAAGGCAAGCAGGACCATGAACTGGGTTAAATACGAACTTTATTTTCCAGTGCGTGGAGGAAAAAAATTTTCCTAAGTACATAACTGTGATATTCCAGGGTTTGGATCTCAAGACTTCACACTGCCTTCCCTGACTTCTTATATAGCAAACGTTATAGTAATGACGAGACATGAGATGAGATGCAGAGATATTAATTTGGACTTAACAAAAATTACGTAGTAGCCTTGGCTTCTGGAGAATCCAAGCTATCTTAAGCAGAGTTTAAAACTGGAATTAAACACCATAAAGTTAACCCAATATGCCTTTACTCTATGTGTATTGAAATCTAGATGCCAAGGTCACCCAGGCCAAAAATGGTCCCTATCCACTCATCTGGGGGAAAAAAATGAAACAAATTTTGAAGAGAAACTGATTGCACCAGTTTGACCCTCTGAGTCCAGTAAAACCAAGGGGTCGAAATCCATCAGTGCTGGGTAGCAGCATCGATCGTTTACCCTAAGACCTTTTTAAGAGCGTAATCCTCAGTCTCAGGCTGTCAGACTTATAATTTGGGACTTAGAAAACAATTTGTGGCATAGACAATTTTTTAATTGTCAAGACAGAAGAAAGATCTATCGTGTGGGACAAAAATGAGAAAGTCAGAAAAAATAAATTACAGGATTATAATAAATACATAAATTCGGTGAAATATAAATAATAATAGGTTTTGAAAACAAAATAACATTCTAAAATTTATCTCAAACCATAAATGATACCACGGTTTAAAAGAAACATCAAGAAAAAAAGAGACTTGTCCTGACGGATATTAAAACAAATAACTCTGAAAATTAAAACAATTTAAAACAATTTAGTACAGGATTGGGAATACACAGAAAAAGAGGATACTCATATCCATGTGAATTTTTATTTCATGTTCCAGGGAAACCTACAGCAAGAAGGAAAATTGGCCTGAGCTTGTTCACAGCTGAATCCAGACCAAGTTATAATAGCATACGACCTACATATCTCCTGTTATTTAAGGCCAAATATATCAGGACCCTCTAAAATTGGATAGTTGTTTCCCCCCACCTGCCGAAAGGTCATTCATTTGCACTCTTAGAACCAAAGGACTCATCCACACTTCATAGTGGAGGACAGAACGTCCCTGGAAGGCAGTAGATATTCCCACATCCCATTACCTGAGGAAGAGGCATATCCTAGAATTAGTAATGAAAACTGAAAAGCTAGTTGTCAGGCTGAAGGTGGTGGTGGTGGAGAGGGGGGGAGTACCTTTCTTTGAACCTGTGGCAGGTGGGCATGGATCTCTACTAGACACAGGACAATAAAGACAAACATGGAAATGTTCCAGAAGGTAGGTCCAGAGGTGGTACGATGTTCGTTAGGGCTGCCCTGTAAAGGAGTTGTGTCATCTGAGATTTGAGCCTGAGGGCTCTGAGAGGATCACACGGAGTATCAGTTTTACATGTTCTCTGTGTCACGCCTCCCTTTTGTTTTGATCAAACAGTAAAGAAAAAAAAAAAAAAAGGAAACTGTGACAATAAAAGTTATAGCCTGAGACTATTTACAAAAATGTACAAAATAGTTTTCTATACTAGTAAAGGATAAAAACAATTGAAATGTCCATCAACAGGAAAATGAATAAACAAATTGTAGTATAGTCCTACGATGCAATGCCATATGTTTGAAAAAAAAAAAAACCACTATATTGTTAGGGGATACATGTACAAGAGGTAAAACTGTCAAAAAAAAAAAAAAAAAGCTAAGGAATGATACACTCAGAATTTTAAAAAGTGATTAGCTCTTGGAGCAAAGAAAAGGGTTATGATAAAGACAGGCATAGAGTGAACTTTATTTAACATGATTGATAACGTTCTGTTTCTCAAACTGGGTGGTGGGTACTTTGGTGACTTTGTATTATTATCCTTTATACTAGGGATCAGCTAACTATGCCCATGCATCCAATCTGGCCAGCGGGATACTTAGGCATGGCCCAGGGACTGAGAATGGTTTTTTACATTTTTAAAGCTTTGTTATAAAGGAGGAGAAAGAGGAAGGGAGGAAGGGAGAGGAAGAAGAAACTATGAACAGAGGCGTATGTGCCCTGCAAAGTCCAAAATATTTATTATCTGGACTTTTACAAACCTGTTTTTAAATGCACTTAAATTTTATATATTATAAAAACATGTAATGGGCCTTTAGGACACCTCAGGGAGCTCGCCACACCATCCCACTATGGCCGGAAGCCTGCGGCCACCAAAAAGCCCCAGTACTATTTCCAGACGCTTGAGGTCCTACAGCCTCTCCAGTGTGAAGCCTGACTGAGGCTCCAGCTGTCAGATGTGCTTTCAAGGGCTGAGCTGGTCAATTACTGTCACCTGGGTCTCCGGTGTGGCCGCCACGGGAGGCCCCGGAGCAGAGAAGGCAGTATATGCGCTGAGTTTCAAGGGAGCCCTGGAATGCGCAATGATGGATACAGCCCGTTCCAGCCTAAGTGAGGTTTCTGCATCTTCTGAGAAAGGCTACTGCTGTGCGGGTAGCGAGTGGGGCCCCCACGGCCCAAAGGCAGGCGACATTCCCAGGAATGGTGGGGGAAGCCCTTGCAAGGGCTCCAGGAGCCGGCCTGCGGAGGCGGGACTGCCCGTGTAGTCATAGGAGCAGGACAGTGTCATCACCAAGCAAAGCAAGGGAACGGGATGCTGGGTGTGCGCGAGTGGGGACGTGCAGCGGTGCCGGTGAAGGGCGGTCTCCCTCCTCCCTTCCCTGCGCGTTGATTTTCAGAGTGCCCCGAAGGCCGCCTGGCTGTTACCAAGTCTGAGGCACCCACAGTGCCCCAGGTGTGAGGCCAGGTGCCTCCGTCCCCACTACAAGGACAAGACACACCGTGCAACGTCTCAGGGGAGGAGCTGAGGATTCTGGGTGGGAGGTCTGGCTCCTTGTGTCCCCACTATGGCTCAGTCGCCTCCCTTCTCGGAGCCTCAGTCTTGCCCTCTGAGACGGAGACATCAGTTGCTACCTTAACAGGGTTAATCCCATGAGGATTAATCAGGGTAACGTCTCGCAGGGTTATCCAGCGTCTCCCCGAGGCCCCAATCCAGACACCTGAGGTCCAAGTGCCCCATTTAGCCAGGTGGAAGGAACGGTTTAGATTGTTTTGATAGCCAGTGACAGAATCTCAAAGTGGCTTAAGCAAACAAAGGACCAAAACCAGAGGAAATAATTTATGGAACCAGGAAGTCTAAAGGCAGATAGCTTCAGGCGAGGCTTTACTTGGAGTGACATGCAAAGAGGACCAGAGAAGAGTAACAGGCCCCGGGCCGGGGAGGAAATGGAGCCAGATTGAGTCTTCTCATGTTTGAGCAGACTGGCTCCAGGCTCAGGAGAAATCCCGCTCTTCTAGTCTGTTTGCTCTTGGATTTCCTCTATTCTCCTAATAAATCTCCCCTCTTGCTTTAAAAAAAAAAATAGGCCTGAGCTAAGTGGAGAGAAGAAATGGATTGATAAGGTGATGAGCAGAGGAGGGAACTGACAGATGAGTGACAGAGTGACCAGGCCGATTAATTCTTATCCCCTAACGATCCAAGAGTGCAGAGAAATGAGACTCAGGCCGAAGAAAAAGAAAGGCCTCCCCACTGGGCCTGCTGCAGAGGCCCCCCGCCTTCCCTACTGACATCGGGGTCTCCATTCTTCCAGGGAGCCAGGGACCTGTTTCAGAGGCACAAGGGAAAAGGGGGCTGGCGAGCAGGAGAGGAGCAGGGGAGGGAGAGGGAGGGAGGGGACGCGGGCTCCGTGGACGCTCTGCACCCTCCTCTCCTGCCTTCCATGGGGCCCCTCCACACCTCCTTTTCAGAGTCCCAAACTTGACTTTCCGTGCTGGGAGGGCTTGGGACTCACAAACCGCCCAGAAGAGTTTTTCTGTAGCAGCAGCAGCAGCGCCTCACAGGAGCCTCGTGCCTGGGGTCCTCACCTGCACAGAAAGCCCCAGAGACTCCTCTGTCCCCAGCGGCTCACAGCTGCAGAGACATGTTCAAGGCCCACACAGTATGTCGGAGCTGAGGGGGTTCCAGGATCCCACTAATGGGTATAAAAATGAGCCAAAAGAAGGACCTCACCCCAAAATCCGCTGGTGAATTTTTTTGTGTATTTAGATTTTTGACTCGCATATGGTTCTATGCTTAAAAATAATAAGGTTGCTTAGGCACCGTCCAAAGGTATTTCGCCATCTTTTAACATTACAAAGATTTGAGGCATAAGACACGTAGGGCAGTGTCCGCTTCGTTTTAAGGCGGCTTCGTTTACGTTATTGTTTACGATGTGTGGTGTTGGGGGTCAGAGGCAAGCACCTGAGAGATGGCACCCAATTCTCCCAGTTCACAGAGGGGAGACATGAGCCCCAGGACGCTGAGAACTTTTCCAGAGACACACTAGGAAGTAGGAAGCGACAGAGCACGTGGTCCTGTGTCACACAATGGCCATCTGGGGGCGGAGTCCTGGTGCCCCCACATACCAGCAATGTGACCTTGGCAGGTCTCTGTCACCTGTATAAAAAGAAGAGTGGCACACCCCACCTCACAGAGTTATTGTGTGACCAGCCCGTAGCCAGCCCTCAACACATCCTGCTTGGATCCATTTGGGGGGGTCACATTACACTGGATTCGGGGCAGGCAGAGGCCAGCATGAAAGCCCTATGCTCTTAAAAATTCAATGCCGATGGGTGGGAAAACAAGCAGAAAGATGGACGAACTGCCTCATTGAAAAATCTGCTGGTGTATTTTCTGTGTGTTTAGTTTCTGACTCACATATGGTTATCTGCTTAAAAATAATAAGCAACAACCTAATATTAACTATTAATAATAAAGTATCCCATTGGAAAAATGAGATAAACATGACTACAGGTAAGAGACTGATTGCTATTATGATCTCTCCTCAACAGGCCAGCTCTCTCTTCACATATTAGTTATTATTTAGAGTGACCATAAAATTTATTTGAGAAAAAAGAATGTGCTGTTAATAATTTTGTCAAAACCAGGTATAAACAGGTTCTGTTTAGTGCAACCAGACGGACATGGTTAGCCTCGTAATGCCTGAGTTCCTCCCACTTTAAGCCGGAAGGCTTTGTAAGAATAAAGCCACTGTGCAGGAATACCTACAATGCCAGATGCTTTATCTATACCATGCCATTTCATCCTCACAACCACCCTCTAAATTAGGTATTATTTTTGCAGTGTTACAGAGGAGAAATCAAAACTCAGAAAGTTTAAGTGACTTGACTAAGATCAAACAGTTAACAAGGGAAGCGTTCATCAAACGAGAGAAGCTTTTATCAGCCTTTCATGTGTGTTAAGTCTTTTGCTAGTTTCCACATTTGATGTGTCTTGTTAGTTCTTAACCTTTGAGAAAAGGATAAGAATATCTTTTTTTTTTTTGATGAGATATAACATTTCAGAGGAGTTATGATGTTATTCAAATTCAACCAATTCAGGAAGTACATAAGTCCAACTTAAACCCAGAGCTCTCTGAATATAATACACGGGGTTTTCTGCTTCCCGTGCTCTCTTTCCAGGGGCTGAGAGGGGAAGTTCTGTGTCCCTGGTGACTGTAGCAAGTTTGGTGAAAACAAAGCGAAGGTTTGGCCAATGCTGATTTCACCTATTTCATTACTTTTATTACTGGAGCTTTCATTGCCATTAGATACATTTTGAAGGCTCCTAGAAAAAACAAACAAACAAAAAACTCTACTGAATTATCAAAAACCACGAGTGAAGCATAAACCTATAGCTCTCAGCACTGGGGTAAATCCCACTCAGATGCTACCGATATTAGAGAGGATTTGTGTTTGTATGCCATGTTCCCGGATGGCCTCCTGCAAGACATGCAGCAAACAGGATGTGCTCATCTAGTGACACGAAACCAAACCTCTCCAATGACTTACACAAGACCAGGGCAACTACACATCCATCTCTTCAGCCTTAGTCATGTGACTACATCCTCTTCAAACACTGAGTAGGTGAATTGTGTGCGTTCATGCCGTGTAAATTTGTGTGTTGCCAGGGGGACTGGAAGTGGCCAGTGAGTTGAGCAGAAACTGGCAGAATAGTGTTTTGGCCTGCCTTGGGAGGTGACTTGAGGGAAAGTTTAATAGAGTTTGCTATATACCTCTTTGCTTTATGTATTAAGGTCCAATCAAGCACACCGTAAAAGCCTGATGCCACAGGTGAGGCAGTCTTAAAGGAAGAGCCAGAAAGGATCGAGTCACCTACAGGAGAAAAGAGACTCCCAAGACAGTCTTGGAATGTAGGATTCCCTCTAAAAATCAGTTTGTCCTCAGTTTACCAAATTAACCTCTTAAATATGAGACAGGACTGTGGGCTACCTTATCAGGCAAAGTTAGGTTCAAAGCCTAATTCTGCCATTGACCAGCCTCCTTCACCTTAGGTTAGTCTATTCCTCTTCTCTGAGACTGCAAAATATGATCCTGATACTAACTTCCAGATATCATACATGCATGGACCAGGAGCGGAAGACAACGTGGGACCACACAGAAGGGGCTCGGTGAAAATTAACTTCCCTCACGTGGCTCTAAATGTGTGACTTTCCATGAGTCACTTCGTTTTTCAAGGTTTCAGTTTCCTCACTTGCAAAATGTGGACAATAAAATCTATAGTGAGTATTAAATAGGAAAAGACTTTGTGTAAAGTGCTGATCACAGTTCTAGGCACAAGTGAAGCCCTGGGTAAATATTATTTCACATCCGCAAAGCACTGTTTCTCAACGCAGATTTTATTTCTCTTCAGCTGCACCTTTCAATGTTACACAGGAGTTAAAATCATGCTGCTATTACCCCAGCAAGTGGAGAACTTAATGGAGCTCTGCCTGGTTTCAGCCATCCCGCCATTGGAACCATTTCAGGATATGTGGCCCTCGTACCAGTCCTGGACCATCCACTCTCCTTCTGCCACCTGGACCGAGGCCCGATGACCCACCAACCACGGAGGAGGCTCATGACCGCAGAGATACCGACGTGCCATGCCAGGCCTTGCCATTGGCTCTGTAGCCTCTCGCTTCATGCTTCTTGTGGCAAATTATACTTGACCGTCAACTTAAAACCCAAGGTCCTCTAAAGTGAAACCTCAGAGTGATCATGGTGATAAAGCGGCAGCACATACACTTTTGACAGGATGGATTTTTCTTGTGTGTCATGAAGAGTCTCCTTCTGCGCATATCCATGCCCGAACCCCGCTGTCCCCACCGCCGCCCCCACACGCAGACCGGAGAATGACGGGTCTACTCGTTGCTACTGTCTTAACCTCACAGGGAGCTCATAGCGCTAAGCAGGGCTTGTTTAGAAGCAGAGGGTTACTGTCCCACTGAAAGTCATGGAGGTCTTAGTTAGGCTTGGTTCGGTGAGCATGAAATGAAGTTAGAAATGGGAAGAAAAGCCACATCTCGGCAATCAAGTTTTCATCTTATTTAATCGAACACATTTTTGCATACTTCTTTGGCACAGGCATCAGGTTCTCCAGTTGATGAGCTAAAGCAAAATTTGCCAAGAGAAATTGTTTTGGTTCTCCCTATTGAATAAGAAACACTTACCCCCACATTTTCAGCATAAGCCTTTGGTGGCTATTAGAGGCATTTTAAAATCCATTTGGGTGTCTTTTTGGTTATTTAATTCCAGAAACACAATCTGGTTTTCAGAGTATTTAGAGGAGGGATACTTACTTTTAATAGTATTATCAATCTCATGAAAGTTTAAAAAGCTTGGTCAACTCTGTTTGGGCAATCCAAAAGTATTTACATTTGGTCCAAGAATGCACTTGTGAGCTTACACTTGAATGAGGAAGTTGGACCTGTATCATAGAAAGTACTTGATGTTTATAGCATCTTGGACTTAGAAGCATAAAATCAGCCTTCAAATAAGGGAATTATTTAAGCGTAACTCCCTTCAAGCATTCTTCATAATACTTCTTCACATACAATGTTGTCATACCAATTAATACATAATCTCCTCCTTTAATATCTTCCAGTTAAAAAGCAAACTGATAGTTGAACAAACCAAATTAAATTCTGAAGCTGAAAACTTTAGAAGTGCTAAAAATGTATAACCCTAAAATAATTCGACTTACTCTTGAAGATACGCAAATTACATATTAAAAGTTCCAGTCTATCAAATATATGTAGACGATTTCAGTTGCATAGAAAATTGGCATTTATCAACAGTTGACAAATTTCCCCATGCCATACACCTCAAGAAGAGCAGAGGAAACACCGTTTGCCCCCAGTGAAATTGTAACCAAGGAAAGAAATGGTGTGATTCATCCTCAGAAGATGGGCAGGGCTTTCTCCAGCTGTATCTTTTGCAATCTCCCTATTGGCCACTGATTTCAGTGGTCCCTCTTTTCCTCACACCGATTTGTACTCCCGGGCCACGATCATTTTTATGGCTTGGGAAAAAGAAACACTGACTCAACATGTAAGAGTTTTCCAGCTTTAGATCTTGAGAGCCAACCCCAGGGAAGGAAAGAAAGTGGGATAAAGACAAAAATCCAGAGACCAGCCAGATGTGAGTAGCCTCAGTTAATGGTCCCCAGGCCCCAAACTCCCTGTGCCTGGGGCATATCCATCTCATGTACCAGAAAGGCCATACTGTACTCAGCCAGCTCCTCATCTGACACTCCCATCTCGAGACTTTATGGTCTTTATTCACAACTGAGCTAACCTGACAGGTTATTGTCTTAGCAATGAAATTGTTATCCCTGGAATTCCTCTTCCAAGCTCTGCATTTTCCTCAAGGTCCTCCTTTGACCAAAAGTCCACAGTCACTATCTACTGAGTATTTAGCTTATATGAGCTACTTTCACAAGTGCTTTGCATATTTTAACTCAAAACGACCTAACTATTATCATGTCCATCGTACTCACGAGGAAATACAGAGAGAGGTAGAAGAATTTAATATGAACCTTGAAGACTGACTTCAAGGCTTAGTATCTGAACTATTAACCTTATTGTCCTCTTGTACATTACACTTCATCAGAGTATTTCCTTGGCCTGATATTAATCATCTGTTTCCTACCACTTGCCTCGATAGAAACATATACTGAGTTCTAATTATATAATAGGCACTGGAAGTAATTACTTCAAGATATATGACGCCAACAAAAAGTCCATCTCTAACTACTATCACTTGCTTTTCATTTGCAACTTTCACCAGCTGATTATGGATCCCGATTTATGTTGGCCCAGTGGGAAACGGAGTTTTAATTCAGTAAAGAATACTGTCCCCTTCCTAGAACCCAAAAGTCACTTATGGAAGAGAATGATATCCTGGTGTGAGTTCCTTAAAACCATCTAATGATTTTAAAACCATCTACTTTCTCAGCGTAGAGAACAGAGAAGGTACGCAGTAATAGGAATTTTAAAAAGCACAGTAACATGACCTGGAAGTTAGAAAACACCAGAAGTCCAAGAAATCGTAATGATAAACACAACACTTACTTTTAAAATATCTGCTATGTGTCAGCAATATGACAGTGATTGTAATAACAATGATAGTAATAATGAATCCTTATGTAACGTAAAATTTCTACTCAAGAGTAGCTGCAACAGATACTTCAAAGAACAGGAGGAAACTAACTTTATGAAAGAAAGCCAAAATCGTCATCAAATGAAAGAATCCATGTCTACGTAAGTGAAAATATTAGAGAAACTTGTAAAATACATATTTTTAAGAACCCGGCAGGAACAGAAAGCATAGAATCAAGAACAAAAGGTGATAAAGTAAGAGAGAATTGTGAATCAAATATTGGTAGATATGAAAAATGTGTGAATTTAAAAATCAGAAAATTAAAAGTATAGCCATTGGAAAAATTGTGATAGATATTATATATAGTACAGAACTGACACAATTGAAAGAAAATTATTAAATCGGAAGATACTCCTATTGAATTTATCTTAAATGCAGTACAAAGTAATAATAAACTAAAAAACTAAAAAACAAAAGAAAACTCCAACATACTATAGATTAAAGAATAAGCAGAAGTAGTATTGGAGGAAATAGTGGCTAGAACATTTTAGGAAAAAAAATAAGAACATGAATCCACAGATTGAAGGAACGTAATGCCAACTTAGAATATTTTTTTAAAAATCAAACCATAAAATATGCATTTATTAGTTGGCCCAGCAATTCCACTACTAGGAAATTATCCTAAGGGTACATCTCAGTAAGCCAACGGTATATACAAAAGCTTATGCATGGTGAACTTTCGCCATATCAAAATATTAGAAACAACCTCCTTGCCCATCTATAGGGGACTAGTTGAATAAACTGAGGTTCTTCCACAAAATAGAATACTATGTAGATATTTTAAAAGTCAATAAATCTCTCTACAAACTAATAGGGAGTGAATTACAGGATGCTAAGTGAAAAAGCAGAGAAGAGTATATGCCATGGTTTGTGTTAAAAAGACAGGAAAATATGTATGCAGACATGCTTACTTTTGCAAAAAGCAAGACAGGACAGATTAAAACAGAAGCAAACAACAATAACAGCAGAAAAAGCCACCTGGGGGTGAATAGGAACAAGGTGAAAGCGTTAGGAAAGGGACTAAGACTTCTCAGAACATATAGTGAGGGGAAAAATGAATAAAGACTTGGATGAAAGAAGCAATGAAGAATAAATAAATTAGTTGGAAAATGTCAGCAAATCTATTAACAACTTTTATTTTAAAAAGCTATTATTATTATGCTGCATTGGTTTTTAAATATTGGAAATAAAATTCTGTGATGACAAAAGATTGAAATGCTAAATTTTTTGATTTCTGCAGGAGGAAAAAGATGCTGAGTACTTATAGCCATAGTTTAGAAAAAAAAATTGAAAATGTATGTTAGAAATAGAACAGAAATCACTAAGTAATTAAAAAGACAATCTATATACCTCAAACCAACAAAGGAAACAAGGAAAGCATCGAGAAAACTTCTGCCCATCAAAGATATGAAAATTATAAAAAGCTAAGTGAAACAGAGCCAATATAAGGTGTCTAAGATACATCAGAAATTTGAAAATGTAAGTAGATTAAAATCAGGTTTACAAGGTTAACCAAAAAAAGAAAATTTGAAAATAAAGGAAAACAAGGAAGTAACTAAAATAATGTGCAAAGATCATCATTAATAGCAGATTAGGTAGACTTTAAGGAGAATATACATGTAATTTACAGTTGAAATCCCTCTTTCATCCTTCCCTGATTCTCTATCCACTCCCTTTCCTCAAGAAATGAAACTCAACAAGTGATGTTTCTTAATGGCTAGTTGCAATTTGGTACATGAAACCATATCAGTGAAACTTTTATCCTGTTGTGTGAAAATCTATTGTTCTCTCCTGCAATTTGGATGGACCGTTTATGAGTGCATGACTTTGTAATATCATGTTCTAGTTACCTGGAAAATTTTGACATTATTTAAAATTTTGACATTACTGTCTCATCAGAAATTCTTACATACTAGGAAAACTCACCATGGTTAATACACATTTTCCAAAATTCTAATTTTCTTTAGAAAGCTCTATTTTTATCATTAACAACAAATATTGTCATTTTGTTGTTGTTGTTCAAGAGACAGGCACATTTGTTCAATTCTGAGAAAGTAAGAGCCAAACATAAGTCTGAATAACCATTGTCTGCCAATAGGTTTTTCAAGTAAAAATAGCATTCTATGAAAGAAAAGCTACTAGTTCCTGTAGCATCTCAAACAATGGCACCAGTACCTTTTCTTTAGATAGCCACTATATTTCAGTATGCAATAGTACTTTATGCAAACTTGCCATTTGGATACCCAGCATATTACAAAGACATGTATTCAAGGGTCAATATTTGACCAATTTAATAATTTTTTACTGCTTCTGTAAAGGCATTCTTAAGCAAAGCCGGTACTTTTTGTGAAGAGTATAATGCCCAGTACTATCTGGTACCATTGCCATGACATGTGCTAAGATGCCATCGGGTTCACCTACCACTGCTTTTACATCACCGGTGCAATGTCAACACATAGAATAGCTACCAGGAAGACAGGACCAAATAATAGCCAAGTATTTTTATAAAAATAGTTAGGAACTCATGGACCCACTGAAACAATTTCAGGAATGTCCAGTGGTCCGCAGGCCGTATACTGAAAACCACTGCCCTGTGCCATTCCACCTCTCACAAGTATGGGTTTAAGCCATGTGCAGTGATAGGAAATAAAAGCCACCCTCTCCCATCTCCCCCGCAAAACACACACACACACACACACACACACACACAAACACACACACGCGCGCGCGCGCGCACGTGCGCACACAATTGGTTCCCTTTAAATGAGTCAAATTTAGCTTTTAAATAACAATCCTTTGATATTTTTCAACCTTAGCTATAGACTATCACAGCTTGTCCCCTCCCTTTGACCATGTTGAGTCTTCCTCTCCTGCATCATCTACTTTCTAAGATAAAGCCCCATCTCCTCATCCATGGACACCTATCACGAATCCCTGCATATTTCCCAATAACCACATCTACTTTGTCCCTGTATCCTGCTGCTGCATTTTTAAAATCAGGTTCTTTTAAATATGGGTTTGGAGGTAAACAACTTTCTTTCAAAAATAATGCTTATTAAGTAGTCCCCAACTGCTAAACAGTGAACATAGAAATGACTCACATGCAAAAATGGCTGCCAATGCCAGCTCTCCCATCCTCAGACACACGAACAATTTTCTTGCTTTAGGAAACCACTGTAAAAAAAGAGAAAAACATGGAGTAGTCAGGGAATTTGTAGTTTCAGAATTTGAGAAAGAAAGGTAAATATTTTGAACAAGCGATACTTGAGCACTCAAATGTTTGTTAAATTAAATTATTAATAAAAATGGAATATTAAAAAATCAGAAGTAACTTAAGAAAAATGATTTTTTTGGATAATATTCTAGGCAGGGCTGGCTTGACTACATCTTGAATCCTTCTGCCACACACACACACACACCACCAGCCTCCCCCACAATTTCCACTTGATCTCATGGCTTAAAATTCTACCAACCAGAGACTCTTCTGAGTTAGGAATCTAAATGTGCAACCACGTCTTGGTTGATTCAAGGTCTCTGTTAGTTATGGATGGGAGTGGGGTCAGAAGGTTGATAATTTTGGAATATGAAAGAGGGAAATAAATATACAGAGAAAGGAAAGCCATGGGGAATTAGGCAAACTAGGTACAGCAAGCAAAGGAGAAAATGCCAAAGACATTTCATGAACTCAAAAATCTGGCCTTAAGGTCAGATCAGATGTTAAAACGATAAGAAAAAAATAATCATTTTCTTAATTTCTCCTTCTGACTGCCGAACTACATGGTTCCTGATAGCAGATAACAGGACTTACCCCTCTGCCATCAGTCTTTCAGTTAGAGATATATCAGGAGACAAATACAGAACCAAATTAAGGTTTTCTCAAGCTACTGTGTTATAGAAGAAGCCACATGTATTCTCAAAACTTATAACTGACAAAGGATTAGTGTGCAGAATGGTATGATTTTGAACAACTGATTTACAAACATAGATTTTACACATAATTCCTTTGTTGGTCGAGCTTTTTGTCTTTAGGATTATTATGATTTTTTTTTCTGTTCTTTTTCCTCTCTTCTTTGAGGATCCAATGTGTCCTGGGTACCTTAGCAGATGGCGGCTATAAATGGGCAAGTGAAGGATGGCCCTGTCCACAGAAGCCGTTGCAACGTAGCAAAGGGATTCATCGCTGAGGCAAAAACAAGATGAAAGAGAGAGGAAAATGTGAATATGTTTAAGAACAAGAATTCAGTTGGATGTGTTTTCTTTCAAATAGTTTTTCTCACTGCTTTCTACTAATATTTTGATTCTTACAGACTGAACGTTTGTGTCGCTCCAAAATTCATATATTGAAATCTCAACCACCGCTGTGATGGCATCAGGAGGTGGGGACTTTAGGAAATGATTAGGTCACGAAGGTAGAGTCCTCATGAACGGAATTAGCACCTTATCAGAAAAGACAGGAGAGCTTGCTCCATCGCTCTGCTCTCTCTACCACATGAGGATGCAAGAGGGTTCTCACCAGAACCTGGCCACAATGGCCCCTGATCTCAGACTTCCAGCCTCCAGAACTGTGAAAAATACATTACGTTGTTTATAAGCCACCTAGTCAATGGCGATTAATTTGTTATCGCAGCCAGAAATAAGACAATAATTTCATTAAGAAAGTCCTCAAGAAAAAAATTTTAAATCAACCAGATACAAAAGTAATTTTTCAAAGACGGGTACTTAATGTATTCCTCCCTCCCTATATTCCTTCATACTGCATAGCAGACAAACAGAATGAGCTGACTTGTGCATGTTTATGCATTTGCAGGGTTTAACCTCTTCACTGCACCAACAAATCAAACACAACCATCCAAGTGTCACCGTTCTGCCCATCATCCATACTCTCCTCAGAGATGACACTGTTGGCAGCTTTTTAAATGGTTGATATTATATAATAGGCACTATGCAGAAATGTCAGTCTCCAATGCAGTCTGCCTCCCATACTCCAGAAGTTACACTTGGCGAAGTTCATGCCAGAACGTTCTCTTCCACTGAGTGCTTAAATGCTCTTAGCAGGAAGAGTGAATAGATTCTGTTCCCCATTGAGAATCTGAAAATAAGTAGGTTTATAAGAAGTGGAACCTCACCAGCCAGCAATTTGTGCGTAGGAATGAGCTCTTGACCCATAGGAATTTGTTAAATTTACTTTCAGACTCTCTGCTTTTTTAAGTTTTCTCTTGTGCTCGCAGAGAGTTGTCTCATTTGATGCATCGCCAGCCTTCTCCCCTGCTTTTTCTTTTATCAATGGCTGTGTGTTGTACTTTGTCTTCCAAATAAAAACTGTCATTGCTACAGCCTTTACTGAGAACTCTCCCCTCAGTAGGGCAGGAACCATTCTCTCTTTCCGATGAACTTGACCAAGCCCGTTTTCCATCAGCTTCTCAGTTCTGAGTTTGGCTCCTCAATTAAAGGAAAAGACAACTTTCTGCAGCCCGGGGTCTAACCTAGTTTCAGCACAGGTGTTGGAGAATATTTGCAAATGACTCCAATCTAGGTTTCTCTTTGGATTCATTTCTAGACTTCTCAGATATGACTCCTTTCCTGGCTGCTTCCTCCCTGGCTCCTTGGAACAACTGGCATTTATACAAGAGCAACATTTACAGCAAAGCGCTTTCACACACAATAGGAGACAAAATAAACTAATCGCTTGTCACAAGCCAGGAACTGGGCAAGACACTTAACAAGCGCTACTATATCTAACCTTCAAAAATCTCTGTTGGGTTTTACTATTCTCATTTTACACGTGCAGAAAATGAAATATGTACCTCCGAATGGAATTTTGCCATGTGGTTTTTGCATAAGCTACACCAAAATGCATGAGTCCATCATTCCAGTTTCTGTTTCTTAAGGAGATATGTGATGGTTGGAGACCAAATGATACTTATGATTATATCTCCATATTTTACAACCGTTTTTCTCATAACTGATTCAATAACTTTTTTTAGTCACTTAGATTTTATTGAGTCTTTTCAAAGCATTCAACTTAATGTTTAAGGAAACAACTTCTTGTTGTTGAGCTCACATTGAAAAGCCTAACTTGAGAGCTTGTTTGGAGATTCTAGCAGGGGAGCACAGCTACTTGTATGCGCTTGACCAAAGAACGATTCTCTCCTCTATCAGGAAAAGTCATTCTCTTCGACCAAGCATGCAGCTTCAGGAGGGATGCACATGGGGTGTGAGGGAGGTAGAGGACACCCGCCTAGCCAGACAGATCAGCCAAATCAACTCTGGCAATCAGTGGGGTGACAGATGTCTCAGTCTGATCTCCCTCACATCCTATAAAGTGACAACAATCAAAACAGCATGGTATTGGCAGAAAAACAGACACACAGATCAATGGAACAGAACTGAAAGCCCAGAAATAAATTCACATACATAGGCAAATAACTTTTGAAAAAAAGAGCCAAAAACATACAATGAAGGAAAGAAAGCCTCTTCAATAAATGCTGCTGAGACAATTGGAAAGCCACATGCAAAAGAATAAAACTAGATTTCTATCTATCACCATACTCCAAAATTAACTCAAAACAGATCAAAGACTAAATGTAAGACCTAAAGTGATAAAATACATAAAACATAGACACCAAACTCATGGACCTTGGACTTGGAGAGGATTTTATGAATTTGACCTCGAAGGCAAGAGAAGTACAAGCAAAAATAAATGAATGGGACTATGTCAAACTAAAAAGTTTTTGCACAGCAAAAGAAACTGTCAGCAAGACAAAGAGGCAACCAACTGAATGAAAGAAGATATTCTCAAACAACGCCTCCGATAAGGTCCCAATATCTAAAATATATAAAGAACACATACAACACGACAACAAAAAACAAACAATCCAACTTAAAAAATGGGCAGATAGTTCTCCCAAGAAGACATACAAACAGCCAACAGATGTATGAAAAGATGCTTCACTCGCTATTAGGGAAATGCAAATTGAAACCACAGTGAGATACCACCTCACCCCTGTTAGAATGGCTGTCATCAATAAGACAAATAATAACAAATGTTGGAGAAGTTGTGTGGAAAAATAGACCTTTTTACACTGCTGGTGAGAATGTAAATTGGTGCAGCTACTGTGGAAAACAGTATGGAGGTTCCTCAAAAATTAAGAATAGAATTACCATATTACCCAGCAATCCCTCTTCTGGGTATTTACCCAAAAAATTTGAAAACATTTATCCGCAAAGATGTATGGACCCTGATGTTCATCGCAGCATTATTCACGGTGGCTAAGATATGGAAATAACCATAATGTCCTTCTATAGATGATTGGATAAAGAAGATGTGGTACATATAGACAATGGAATATTATTCAGCCATAAGAAGAGATGAAATACTGCCATTTGGGACAATAGATGGATCTCAAGATTATTATGCTCAGTGAAATGAATCAGATGGTAAAAGTTGAATTACATATAATTTCATTCATATGTAAGATTTAAAACTGAAAGCAACAAATGAACAACACAAACAAAAACTTATAGACACAGATGACAGTTTAGTGATTATCAGAGGGAAAGGGGGAGGAGAATTGCATAAGGGTAAAGGGGTCAAATACATGGTGATGGGAGGAGATTTGACTCTGGGTGCTGAAAACACAATGCAATATACAGATGACATATTGTAGAATTGTACACTTGAAACCTATATAACCCTAATAAGAAAGAAGGAAGGAAGGAAGGAAGGAAGGAAAGAAAGAAGGAAGGAAGGGAGGGAGGGGAAGAGAAGAGGGAAAAAAAGAAAAGAAAAGAAAAGAAAAAATACAAATAAATAAAATAAAAGCCCAACTGACGTTTGCTGAGACAAAATTTCAGCCGCTCCATGCAGGAGTACAGGGACATACCAGAGAGTGACTTTGCAGCCTCGAACCCCAGTATGAGCATTGCAGAAAATGGAGGTTAGCAGTTTTACCACTAGTTGATGTGTATGGTACAATACTACTTGTTCCTTATGTATATGTCTCTATTATTATGAGCAGAGCAACTGAAATAGGCAGAATATCCTTTCAAATATTAACAGATTCCCTTGGGTTTGTTGTCTAATTAGCTCAATGTGTCCTGGGGTAATCTGGGGGCATTACAAGGGTATATCAGCATGGATGGCAGGGTGTGGTCCCAGGGTAAGGCTGCCTACATTTTTTTAAACTGTTAGGCATAAGCTGTGGCCAAGAGTTAAATCTGTACTAAAGCAGGATTCAAGGTTATTTCTTAACAGATGAAGTACAAAACATTACATACACCCTGGGTGCCTTGTGACAAAAACACATCCATCCATCCATCCATCCATCCATTTATTCAACTATATTTAGTTGAATAAACTGTTAGGCATAAGCTGTGGCCAAGAGTTAAATCTGTACTAAAGCAGGATTCAAGGTTATTTCTTAACAGATGAAGTACAAAACATTACATACACCCTGGGTGCCTTGTGACAAAAACACATCCATCCATCCATCCATCCATCCATTTATTCAACTATATTTACTAAGCACCTTTATGTTTCGGGTGAGGAGGATACAATCATAAACCATAATTGGCATGGTCGCTCTCCTGGTAGAGTTCTCAGGCTTTGATGGAGCCCTCAGAGAGACAAAAGTTAAATTGTAACTACAGAGTGCTATAAAGAAGAGGCATTTGGTACTTCAGTTTCACGTGGTCAGGAGGTCAGGGATGGCTTTCTGAGAAATGACACTTAAAATCAGAAAAAGGCATGGGAATCAGCTTAGAAACGAGAAGAAAGAACATTCAGAAAAAGGGAACGACATAAAACAACCCTGTTATTGGGGCAAATGCAGCCATTTCAT
Organism: Pteropus alecto; assembly: GCF_000325575.1. Classification (NCBI taxonomy): domain Eukaryota; kingdom Metazoa; phylum Chordata; class Mammalia; order Chiroptera; family Pteropodidae; genus Pteropus; species Pteropus alecto. Next base: position 5,960,849 of record NW_006437828.1, read on the forward strand.
GGGAATAAAATTATCAAGGGTAACAAAATGTCTTCAGCCAGAAGAGATGTCCTGAAGGAAATACTGGACTCGCTAACGGAAGTGTGACACGTTGAAAGTTTCAGATTTCCCCTGGGTGATTTCCAGGGCATCCAAACAAAGCGGTACAATCAAATGCCTTGGAGAAGGACAAGCAAGAAGCAACTCAGTGATCAAACTCCCAGGGCACAGAGTTAGAGGTGGAGGAGTGTCCAGAATGAGAATGGCCAGAAACAGCTATGGAAAGGCCACGAGGTTGCATGTCATGGGACCTGAGTCAAAGGGGACCTCTGTCAAATAGTAGCTATGTGACATTTGGAAAGTCATTACTTTCTCAAGAGACTGTGGCCCCATCCTTGGGTCTAAATCTTGACTGCGTTCCTTATTAGTACATATCCTTGGGCAAATAACACAACTAATCTGAACCTCAGTGTTTTCTCATTGAATGAATAAAACTAATAAGGGCTTTTTCTAGAATTATAAGCATCAAAGAGATCAATGTAAAATGCTTATTTGTCACAGATGTTGTTGGTGCTCCACCCATGTCCCTCATAGCTGACAGTGTTCCCTGACAGATTTCCAGATGATGGGATCTACATTTTCTGCCTGAGGACTTGCTTTCTGAATTCTTGGAAAGTCACTTTTTCTATGCAAAAGTCACACCTCCCTGCATTTCCCAAAAGCCTTCAGAGGACAATCCCAGAGGTGAGCATAAATATTCCAGCTTCTTTACCCTTTAATTAACATACATCTGAGGTTTGGGTTTTATTCCTTTTCCCAGATTTTCTTAGAGGATTAAATTCCACCCTCCTCGTGCTTCTATAATGAACCACTTGCACTCACAGTTATCTCAGGGTCTGCTTCTGGGAGAATCCCATTTAGGACATCGTACAAAATCTATCACATAATAAACGCTGAATGAATATTTGATGAATTCATGGTTTATGATGAAAACTCCTATACTTACTAAAGAAAATAAGTTTCCTAGCATAACTCTAAAGATTTTCCTGCATAAAACTTAGACTAGACAGGGTTCTTATTTTTTTCTGGTACACAAAATGAGGAGTAGCTATATGGGTGAAGTGAAAGGAAATTAGATTCAAAGCAGAAGAATGGACTTTTAAGAATGCCAAGCAAAGACCTGAAGGTAGCAGCAGATGTTATTAATAAATTATTTGAAGTAGCTTCAAGAAACTACAAAAAAGCCAAATGTTGGTGCTTTCCCTAGAACACAAGCCCAGACTCCTGTTGGTACTCCAGATTTAAGAACTAGCCTAACCTTCTCTCTTTCAATATTTCAGAATGGTCCACTGCGTAAAGATGCAATATGTTACGTAGTTTTACATATAGAATTCAGGGACGCTCACAGCAACGAGCAGGCCCATGGATGGCTTGCTAATCAGTCAGAAGACAGCTGCGTGGTTATGAGTTTTTCAAGTGTAAAAGAAGTTGGTTATGTTCACAACCAGCTCCCTTGGCAATGTCAAGCCTACCTTTTGGAGATAAGCATGAAGGTTAATAATAGTAGCAAACTCCAGACAATAAGGACATAATACAAAAGGGGAGTGACCATCAGCCGTGAACTGCGTGAGTCATTTTACTTCAGAGCGCTTCTTGTGGGCTTCAAGCTAAGGATCACACAATTATACTATTCTCATCATTAAATAGTACTACGTTAATAATAAAAATCTCTTAGGAAAACTGTGGTCAGCAGGCTTTCAGATCAAGAACACTGAACCATCTAGTAGAATATTTTTCTCAGGGTATTTGTATATGTGTGTGTGTGTGTGTACATTCAAGCCAAGAGAAGAAAACTAACTCTCAGACTTTACCTTGATCTTTAAAAATAATAGTTTTCATGGTTTACTATGTGGTAGGCACTAGGTGGAATAGTTTGTGTGCATTATTTTATTTATCCTCATAACCATCCTCTAGTGTTAGCTGTCTGTGACTGCATAAACCATTTTAAAATTTAGTGTCTTAACACAATAACCATGTATGATTTCCCATGAGTCCAGGCCAACTGTTCCAGGCCAGCTGATCTCAGCTGGGCTCGCTCATATGCCTGAGGCCTTGGCTGGGACAACTAGGCTGACCTGGCTCTGCTCCACATGGTCTCTCATTCTCCAGGAGGCTAGTCCAGGCGTGACCTTGTGGTGGAGGAAGGGTTCCAAGAAAATGGAAGCCTGGGCTTTGAGCTAGCATATCTTTCCTTCCACCATAATATGCTGCCTACACAGGTTAGCCCTGATTCAGGAAGTGGAGGGAAAGCCCTCCATCTCCTAATGCGAAGTGCTTCAAAGTCACCCTGCAAAGGCCATGACTATTAGGAAGGGTGAAGAATTGTGATTATTTTTCTATCAGTGCAGGACACCTGGTAATCAGTATAACAGACTCACTGATACTGTGAGGATAAAATATAGCAGACAGCTGGAAATCACAAGGTCTACAGGCCTTTATATGCAGTTAGGGCAGGGAGAGATAGGGTTAGAATTCCTTAGAATACTCTCTCATTCTATTCTTCATTTTACAAATTAAATGTCCCCTCTGTTCCTCCAGGAAGCTTCCCCCTTTAAATCCTGGAGGCCCTTAGACATTCCTATAGCACACTCAAATTCTTCTGTCATAACTCTCATCACATTGTATTGTATTTCTTTGTTTAAGACTTCCTTTAGAAGGTAGCTTTCTGAGGGCATGTGCACGTCAACTGGCAGAGAGTGTGGCAAAGAACTGCCATGAAATAAATATTGTATTGTTTGTTGAATGAATGAAAATTCAGAAAAAAATATGAATGAAATAATGAGGAAATTCACTGTGTGATTGAGAGCATACAGACTCATGGTAACTCTCATTATATTTAAGCAAAGAGGCAGGAATTCCTTGTGATCTAGAAATCTTAGCACTATGTGCTGGGCAGCACGCAGCCAGCTCCCTTCTTGCTCTTTAGAGGTTATACGTTAGAGGACCACAGCATTTTAACACCATAAGGAAGGGCAGTCAGCCATTTGTCTGCAGGCTCCTGTGCAATTGAAAGCTAAAAGTCTATCAGAGGGTTCTAAATAAGGGTGCATTTCTTGATTGGATTTCTGTCTACTGCGGAGCTTGGAAATAAATTGTTCCCAATTTTTGGTGAGGTATACAGATCTGTTAGGCCATTCTCTTTTCAGCCATGTTTCCAATCACTAATTATTTTTTCCAATTTGTACCTAATAAAAATTTATTTCGATCGAAATTGAGTAGTCTTGGTTATATGGAACTAGACCTAGAAAATATTGGGTGGTAGAGAATATATTACAAAATAACAGGGTTGCCTTGTTAGACATGATTAGATTACACAATTTCAGCTTCAAATATATCAAAATTTAAAGTAATTTTCTTTTTAAAAAAAGAACAAAAAATAAATGAAATGAAATTACTTTTTTCAGCAATTATTTTTCTTATACTTAAACAAAAAAATATATTAGAGTCTATGTGATTTGCTAAAATTTTTAAGTAACCTCAATAAAAGAGACTTCCTGATTACAAAGTTATGAAATAAAATTTGATATAAGTTTAATCATGTTCAGAACATTAGCAAATTTATCAAGCAATTCAACTCTGAAAAACTAAATTCTCCACAGAAATAGAATGAATAAACTCATATAACATTTGACCCAACAATTGAACCTATAGGAATTAATTTTACAGGTATCCTACAATATGTTCACAAAAATGCACATTCAGGAATATTATTGCAGCCTTTAATATTAACAAATTAGGAACAATCTAATAGATGCATATATGTACACATATATATGTGTGTATACATACACACACACAACTAATGAGGTGTCATGCAGCAGTTAAAATGAACAGGGCCACATATCTATACACCAGTATGAAACCTTCTCCAGGACATATTGTTAAGTGTAAAAGAAAAGCAAATTGATAAACAAAATGTATGCATATCAAAATTTGCATTTAATAGTTTAAAAAATGGTACAAACGTATTCTCTGGAAAGATGTATTAAACCCAAGTAAGAGTGACTGTCTCCTAGGTGAGAAACAGGTCAGCAGAACAACAGTGAGAGAAGGAATTACCTTTCACTTTATTTGTTTCATAGTTTTAAAATTTTTTACCTTATACGTTCATTATGTGATCAAGAGCGTTAATAGAAATGCCAAAAAAAACAAAACAAACAAACAAACAAATAAAGCAAAACCTGCATCTATGGAGTAGAACAATAATGAAAAGGTTAATAACGATATTTTGAACAGGAACAAACCTGGAGGTGGAAAGAATGAACAGTGTCCAACATGCAAATACAAGTTCCAAGGACACATACAAGTTCCAAGGACACATACAAGCATATTTAAGGTATCTGGTTAGGAAGCAAGAATAAGTTTCAACGAAAAATTACACTTGCTATTACATGAATTATATAGTTTACACCTTACCCTCAAAAAAACTTCCATCCTAACCAAGAACATAAAAAAGGACACAGTTGTGTTTGCACACACACACACGCACGTACAACAGTGGGCCATCCTAAGCAGTGTCATTTAATAAAATGGTCGTATTTCTCATCTATTTTGGAGAACTGAGACATCCAAGATTTTCAGATAAGGATAATGTGGTTCGAAGAACGGAGACCAAAAAACTAAGCACCGTGTCTGTTTTGAAATGAAAATATTAGTTCACACTTCAGAACAGATGAAATGGATAAACAGGAAAACCCAAAAGGACAGGACTTCCACTTCTATGACCTATCTGGCCAATTCTTCCACTGAAAACAACTATCAAAACTGAATTAGACACAAAACAAAAACTAAGCAGCTCTTTTGAGGGCACCAGTGAGCAGTTAGGCAAGACAAACTGTGCTGAGATCCCCAAGGAAGGAAAATGCATTGAGCTGAACCCAAATCCTCAGCCACTTTTTCTCCCTTATGCTGATTTCTTATTAGCAAAGTAAGGGCTTCTAAGCAGAGGGCAGTGGCTCGGAGTCTCAGCCTTTCTTTTTGGATTAAGAAGACAAAATAAATCGAAGTTCAGTGTCCTTAAAACAACCAAGAATGGAGAAGCCAAGACCTGAGAGAAAAGATAACCACCTGCAAGCAGAAGCAAAGACATTCTTTTTCAAATTCCTAATCTATGGCAATAAGGAGCCTCTAAACCAAGTAGCTAGGATCAGCTCGTGGCTAAAAAGCTAACCTAGAACTTTCTCAGGCTTCTCATGGTGATAGGGAGATGGAAACTTAAGGTCAGAACTCACCATGAATAAAAGGTCCTTGTACCCACCCAGGTTTTTGATTATAAACAGTAAGGACAAAGCCCCGAAAAGAGGGCGCATAGGAAAGAGACAAGCTCACAGAGGATGGAACCCTGCCTCCAATTACTGAAATCCTTTACAATCCCTGATTAGAACAAGGTGATCTGTCTCAACTCTGATAGTCATTTAATTTTTTAAAAGTTTACAATTAAGTTTATTGGGGTAACATTGGTTAATACAATTATATAATACTCTCTGGAGAAAAATAGCATCTAGAGCTTCTAAAATTCTTGTTCACTAGGTTCACTATTTGATTAAAAATACACACACACACACACACACACACACATACACACACACACCAGAAATATCAAGAGACAGGACTAAGTGGCTAAAAATGTTTTAGATGCAGACAAGAGAAAACAGAAAAAGTATATAATCCTCTATCTATTAAAGAATTTGAATGTGTAATATTATAGTTTCTTACCAAAAAAGGAAAAAATATACATCAGTACCAGAAGGCTTAATTGTCAACTTCTTGTGACCTTTAACATCCCTAACTAGCATCCTCACGTTTGGTCAGTCACAGAAGCGGAGGAGATTGTGCTTGTGCTTGCAAACCATGCAGCCGTCCATGAAGAATTTCCAGGAAACGTGCACTTGTTGGAGTTACCTGGGCCACCGCCCCACCTTCCCAGGCAACCAACCATTTCTCTGCCATCCTGAGCACATTTTCTTAGAATCGTTACACTTGAGCAGTTTTAAGTCATATTTGCACTCTCTAAAATGGCTTAATATTTAAGAGATAGACAATACCAAGGGCTGACAAGGCTAACCAGAATGCGAAACCACCAGAATGCTCATCACTGTTGGTCGGAGTAGAAATCGATACGAGTTGTTTAGAAAATGCTGGGCAGGATTGCCAAAAGCTGGACTTACGAATCTACTCTGATTGGCAGTTGCACTTCTTGGTATGTCCTCAAGGTCAACGAGGGCTTGTGTCCAACAAATGACACAGAATCATTTTTTTAACAAAACCACAAACTGGAAACAACTCCAATATCTATCAATAGAAAAGTAAATAAATACATAAATAATTTTTAAAGTACATTCATATACCGGAATTACTAAAAAGAATACAGACCAAATTACCGCTACACCAAACATAGACTAAGAACATTATTTTTTAAAAGCCATACAATAAAAAGCACACGCGCTGTATGAGTCCACTACATAAAGTCCAAAAATCAATCCAAAGGTATTTGGAGTTGTAATGAGCTAGGCAAACTGCACAGGTAAAGGGCACAGTGGCCACAAGACTGTCCTCACCTCGAGCATCAGCCATAAGTTCAGGGTCGCCAGGGCCATGCTGACTTTAGGCCAGTTGGCTGCAAATTCAGGGTCTCTAACAACTACCCTCAGGTTCCATAATTTGCTAGAAAGACTCAACTCAGAACTCAGAAAGCACTATACTTATAATTACAGTTTTATTATAGGAAAAGTACATAAATTAGAACCAGCAAAGAAGAAAAGCTAGGGACGAATGGGGGGTGGAGGGGGTTCCAAACGTGAAGCCTCCTATCCACAGAGATGCCTTCCTCTCCCAGAACAGACCTGTCACAATACACATGGACTGCTGCTGCTGACCAGGGCAGCTCACTGAAGACTGTGATGTCCAGAATTTTTTTCTGAGACTTGATTGCATGTTTCCCCGCATAGCTGACCTTTAGCCTCAGCCCCTCCTGTAGGTTCCGGCTAATACCTTTAGTTCTTCCAGGATCGGATATAATGGCGTGTCTCAAAGCCCCCGTCATAAACCACACGGTTACACTTTCTAGTGGTCTAAGCCCCCAGGCAAACAAAGACATCGCTCTCAGGCTGGACATTCACGGGCCTAGAGATCACCTCCCAGCAGCTGAGGACAACGTCCAGGTCTCTGTTTGGGCAAGATTAATTCCGCACTGCACAGTCTTGATGGCAGAACAGCAGTTACATTTCAGGGCATGAGGCAGGCAGGCAGGGGAGGGTTCTGACTGTTAGGTCGCAGGCGATGTTCTGTTTCTTGACCCAGTGGCAGTTACACAGGCCTGTTTTCTTTGTAACATTCACGGAGCTGTATTTTTTATGATTTGTGTGCTTTTCTGTATGTGTGTTATACTTTAATAAAAATGTACACTTAGGGAAAAAAATTTAAAAACCAGAGATGTTGCTCAGTCAGAGCAGATATTTAACAGTGTGAAACGGGGAAGGTTCTAGAATCCACGGCTTCTACCCAGTAGGGAAGCGCTTTTCAGGTTGAACTCAACACGGAAGCTGGACTCCTCCTGCCTGAGCAACAGCTGCAGAGAAACCCTTCCTGCTGTTAAGGTGCCGAGACCATTCCAACCCAGACTGGCACAGGTTCACGGATGGTGTGTGGTCCAGAAAAACGCTGAGGATGGATAAAGCGTCAGCGTGAAGAAGGGAGGGGAATGGGGAGAAGGGAAAGGAGGAGGAGAAGACGCTTAAAAAAAGAGAGAGAGAAAGAAGATCAAATCGAAATATTTCTTTAGCTGAATATCCACTCCTGCCTCAGAGTTTCCTAGATCAGCCTCTGAGGTGAGTGAGGATTTGTGTGCAGGTGATTCATTAAGAAAAGGCTCCTTGGAGAAACAGTAAAGAGGAAGCAGGAGAGTGAAGGGCACCACGCCCAGCAAGGTGGTGATTTCAGGCCAAGTCCCAGCCTCGGTCTGACCCGATGCGGGAGCTCTGGGGTGTAGCGGATGCTTTAGAGTCTGCGTCCTCTCAGGGCAAGACAGGTGGGTGCCTGTGCTCCTATTGCAGTCATTTGCTACGAGGGCCCATCAAGGGGGCGTAAGTGCCCAGGTATGTCCACCTCTCTGCACGTGTGAGAGAAGCAGCTCTAGGATTTTGAGAACAGCTCTCCAGAGAGAGCAGTCTATGTACCATGTGTGTTATTAGAAGCTAATGTGTACAGGAGTCAAGGGAAGGCCTTCGAATATTCTAAGGGATCCAAGGGGATCACGGCGGAGAAGTATCTGTGTTCACTATACCTGGTAAAGAAGGGTTGGAAATCAATGTAAAAATATGCTGTACGGTTTGTCACTTGGTCGTACATATTCTTACGTTAACCATTTAGCAGACCACATTCGGGTGCCCTTCCTGGTATGAGAAGAGTCACTCTCCATCAACTTTTCATAATGTCTCAAGTTAGATCGTTGTTTAAATCACCGTTCAGACATTTACTCGTACTGGTTGAATTTTATCCAGTAGCTTCGGTCACTCTTTTAGCAGTCAGAGAAGGAAGACAGAGATAGAACATGCCCCTTAACTTACAGTGCCTGGAAAAAATCACGGGCCTGTCAAGGTGAGCTATGAGCTACATGACCGTTCATTTAAAAAGTGGTGAGAAAAGCATCGTGCGAGTTTCTAGTGATACAAAGAGGAACACAGGTAGACCTTGCCCTTGAGGAACCCGTATTCTAAAGAAGTCAGCCAAAGTATAGGACATTGTGCCAAATGACATCATAAAACATATGAGAAACAACTGTTGCAGAGAAGTAACACATCTGAGCAAAACCTTGCAAAGTGACTTAAGCATTTCCAACCTTTGACACACTTTCATGCACTACGCTGTTCTGTGCCCTGCAGCTGTATTATCACATTCGAAATAGGTAAAGAGTAGTTCTATTTACTATTTACGAAGAGTGAAACTGAAGTTGTGGCAAAGGCAAGAATCAGACCCCTTATGAACGGTTAATGGTTTTTTAATCTGCATGCTCCATAAACCTGACCTGGCAGAAACGACTGGGAGCGAGATTTCATTATTTTCAGCTCTAAGTAGGACATATTATACCTCAGGGGTCAGCACACTACTGCCCTTAGGGCACATCCAACCTGAGGCCTGTTTTTTTTGTTTTTGTTTTTTTGTTTTGTTTTGTTTTATAAAGTTCTACTGGAACACAGCCAAGCTCGCTCATTTACATATTGTCATTGGCTGCTTTCCCGCTGCTGGGCAGAGATGAGATGTGACAGAGATCATAAGGCTTGCAAAGCCTAAAATATTGATTACCTAGCCCTTTTAAGGAAATGTTTGCTGACCACCGTTATACCGCATTAGCCACATATTAGGAAAATCGAGAATGTCTGTTCCTAATTTACTTGTAGCTTTACAAGAATTCGACAATGCCTCTACCCCCACTTAGGAGATGGGTATTTGTGTCATTTCCCATCTAATGTGGTAAAATCCCAGGGGCAGAGGAAATGCCCATTTCCATTCTTTTAACTTACTACTTTTAACATAGATATTCAAACTCAAGTACTTAAAAATAAATATTTGTGATGCTCTTTCCTCGGCCTTTCTGATGGCAATAAATGCAGTAGACACTCAACACCTGCTTTTGGGGTAAACTGCCACCATGGTCTTCTGTGGACCTGCTGGTTTTTAAAAAAAGTCTTAAAAGAAATATTTAGACAAACATACGTGATCGTCCATTTAAAAGGTGGTGAGTGAGGAAGTACAGGGTTCTAGTGAGACTCCAAGTTCAATGTTCAGATGGAAAAGATCTCCTGTTGCCTTCACCAGGAGCTTGAGTTTTGTGGGTCGATCCAAAGGCAGCGAGAAAATTAAATAAATCACCAGCCCATAAAATGGATGAGAGACTTAATATTCAAGAATGATATATAGAGTTATAAAAAAAAGATAAGGTAGTTTTGGAGAGGCCAATATTCTAATTGAGTGTAAATTTATAAAGGATGGAGTTAGAAGAAAACATGATTAGCAGCCTTCCTCAAAAGACTCCATGAAAAAAATGAGAGTAAGTTTAATGTAGTAATAGCCCGCCTAAAATTTAGGAAGTTGTAAAATTCTCACATATTTTACAAACATGCAAACAAATTTAAGAGTATAGGTTATTGTACAAACTTCATAGACAAGGGATTTAAAAATTAAGGTGAATAAGGCTCTTGAAGCAGGAAAAATATATAAATACTATTTCCATAGCAATTAATGGCCAGACTAATAAAGTTTTGGCTTTGTTTATATAATTCTAAACTCATTCCAGAAAGTCCAGAATCATCTTTGTCTTAAAAAACAAAACAAAACAAAACAAAAACAAAACTTGTTTTTCACTTTGATATTTATATTTACATTTCTGAAGGGCTTATGGTTCACGAGGCATGCTAATCATATCTAGTTCTGTTCTCTTGAATCCTACTATGGTTTTTTCCAAGTGCAATTGTCTATAACCTATTGTAGTCCAGCCTTGTGGCTGTCCCCATTGAGAATTGATCTGTACAAAGGGCTTCGGCTTCCTGCTATCAGTGAAGAGAACATAAAAGCTCCAAGAATGATTAAGGTAAAGGCTCAAGTAAATTTCTTCCCTTAGAAAAATATCAAAACTCTTTGAGATGGTGCTTCCTGAAATCTAGCTACTGGGACTCTATCACCCAATGGCTAGTAATTAAAACATGTGCAAAGGTTCCAATTTAGTCAAGGTTAAATTGTTATATTCTGACTCCCAAGATAAGATTATGGTCTCACCTTTCCATGAATATGCTTCCTGAATTTCCTTTCTCACTTTCTGTTTATTCGGATACAGAATTTTATATTAAGAAACCAAACTTTTCCATTAAGTTCTGCTTTATTTAGTTTGTTTTGAGCCTAATGAATAGCCTTTGACTGACGTGGACCATAATAAACTTCAGCTCTTATTGAGAAGCGCAACCAAGAGTCTTGTAAAGTACTGTCCCGAGCAGTTAGTAAGGAAAGCAAATCCTTCAGAGCCCCAGCCCCATTCATTAGCATAAATCCACCTCCCTCCACCCCCCTGCAAGTAGCAGCAGGGCCAGCTCTAAGCTGGCTCCCTTTTCGGTCAATATCTAAATTAGAAAGAGGTCTGTACTTACCGAATTTGAATTATTACAGCAGGGAGCTGAGTTCAAGCCATAAATAAAACAAATAGCTTGCACCCTGTAAAGTTGATCCTAGGTAGGAAATCAATTTCTTTCTCTGCAGAAAGGACCAGTCTCCCGCCACCTGGGAGGTTTGAAACAGTGCCAGTCGCTTAATGGGTGCTCGATAAATACATCTGGGATTATTCCTGTCAAATCCATTATAGCCTTTTCAGGACAAGTCAAAATATCAGAGTGACTTTTTTTTTTAATTGTCATATAATGGATGTACAATATCCTATTAGTTTCAGGTAGACATTACAGTGATCTGACACTCATATACATTATGAAATGATCCCGTGATTAAGAGATACAAATGACCAGCATGACCTTTGACATTATTTTCTAGGGGTCTTTCTTGCTCCTACAGAGCATGCATGGATTGTAGCCTTAATTACTTTAAACTTTGGCTTAGTGCTTTCTTCTGACTTGCCAGTTCATCTGGAAAATTCTTTCAATAAAACAGATCTTGCTTGGGAGACCTTTTGTAACTGGACAGGGGGCTCCATCTGACCAAAACACTTAAGTGCTATCTTTACTGCAGGTCAGGCACCCAAAGTAAATATATTTTTATTGCCCTCCCTTATAGCCCAATAAGCTTCTGATTTAAAATGTAGACATAAAGTTAATGTTCTACAAATAATTTTTTCTGAATGGGCCCTTGAGCAGGCCAGTTATAATCACTCCATACAGAGATTCTGGTTTGTGGATTAAGAGATCTCATTCTGCAAAAATAAAATAAAATAAATAACATCATGATCTCTCCATTTAACATCATTTTGCTCTCCTTTGTAACTGATATCAGCTAATTCAGAAATCTAAAATCTTTTGAAGCAACAAAACAAAACTTCCCCCTTTCTCAGTTTCTATAAATGGATTAACTCGACCCCTGGATTATTGTCCATCATTCATGACTTTTCCTATTCCTCTTCCCACTCCCGACTTCACAAGTCTTGCAGTACAGTGCTAATGTTATAGGTAAGGGTTTTAGATACTTCGAGGTTATGGGCCAGGTTTTATGGACAGTGCTTTACGTATTTTTATTCTCTCCATCTCTGTCTTTTTCTCTCTTTCGATTTGCTTTATTTACCAATGCTTTTACTAATTATCCCATTTTCTTTTGGGAAGAACTCCACGATTCATTATCATTACCTCCATTTTAAAGATGAGAAAACTGACATTCATGGGCTTATCCAAGGTTAACACAACGATCCATTCATTCATTTGGAAAACACTGAACTGAAATGAGAGTCTAGTCCTTCTATTAAAACCCTTCCATGTCTTCTAGCTGCTCTTAGCACAAAGTCCAAAATCCTTAACTTGGTTGACAAGGCCCTGAGTAACTGGCCCCGCCGCAGTCTCCTGCCTGTCTCATCAGTCTCTCTCCCGTTTCTCCTCTATTCACACCGTGTAGCTGTCAGTCCCTCACAGTTCCAAGTCTTCGCTCGCTCATGGCACTGTACACATATGGTTCTCTCTTCCTGGCTTATCTTTTTCCATCTCCTGATAGATGCTTCTTATTCTTTATTTTCAATTTAAACTTCAGTTCCTTCGTGAAGCTTTCTGTGATAACCATGTGTGTTATTATGAGGTGGTCACAGGCTACAGAGGTCCCCCTCATAAACTTTCTCATAACATCTTACATTTCTCCTTGTATGTTAATTAGAATTGTTATCTCACAATTAAAAGCTCCCTGAAGTAATAAATAGAGGATCTACCTTGGGAAGAAAACATATTAGCAGGACAGGAGATCTGTACTGTAGTTCTCCAACAAATCATAATGTGTGAATAAAGTTATTATCTGAGGCATTCCTTTGGCTTTTATACTTCTTTATATAATTACCTTTTACACGTGCTGTCTATATTTTCTTAACTAGACTTTACTTCCTCGAAGACAGGACTCACATTCTATGGTGCTTTTGCATCCCATACAGTGTCTTGAGAAGAGTTGGCAAAACTTAGTGTTTAATTAACATTTATTTATCCTCTGGATAGAGATAATGGGGCCATGTTGTTAAGGCTTTTAAAGATTACAACGAAGCGATTCAGCTTGACCTCAGTAGTAAGGTAAAATCTCCGCATACTTTTGAGAAGAGAGAATTTCTCATGACATTAGTGTTTTAAATAAGGTTCGATTGAGGACAGTGAGAGAATGGACGAGGGAAAGAAGGACTAGATTGATTTGAAAACTTCAGTAATAACTTGGAGTGGGTCGGAGTGGAAGCGGAAGGATCAAGAAAGGGGAGAAACATTTTCCGGAAGCACTAGAAAGACTTAGTGACTGATTTGTGACATGGAGCCAAAGACAAGTCATCAAAGACAACTTTGAGTTTCCAAACATGAAGAACACAATGGCTTGGCCATTTACGGGGACAGGAAATAAAAGGAGGATGTCAAATTGGGAGGTCAAAAAGACAATGAGTTGCGCTCAATAAAACAGCCGTGAAACCACGTAGTAATAATTGGAACATGAACCTGAATCTTGAAAGAAAAATCAGATTAGAGAGAGAGATTTGGTCTGGAGCCACATGGAGTTAATAACCAAAGCCACGAATCGGAAGAAAAGATTATCAAACTCTGCATAAACGCAATATGTGTTTCCTTTTGGGTAACTATCTCTAATTTCTTAATAATTTACTATTCTGTTACATATATATTTAGAAATTTTTCAAATCCTATTGTACTTCCATGTTTTTGTAAGTTCCTGTGCTTTCAAATAAATTCAAAACCTGAAAATACTGAATTTTGTAGCATTTTTAAGTTTTCTTCTTTCTATTTACAGTATATCTTTCTCTTATGTTATACTCTAGAAATCCTAAATGCTGCGCTGTGCTAATTGGAATTTTGTTTCATTTCTGCTATGTGTTTTCCCTAAACATTACTAATATGATAAATAAATCAGAAAACCTGGAGTGCTGTTGCTGTTGTTGTTGTAGTTGTTATTGTTGTTGTTGTTGTGTTGTTGTTGTTTTGTTGTTGTTGTTGTTGTTTTCCCCCTACCTCCTGTGAACGTGAATGCAAAAGATGCTTTAAAAAATGTTCTCTATTTCCCTCCTTCCACCTTCGGAAGAAAATGTACATTTCTGTTTCTAAATTACACATCCTTCCTGGCATCAGACTTATTCCCAAAGGATTTTTGACTCAAAAACCAATGTGTTTCCTGTGCAAATCAAATAACCAACCTAAAATCTAAGAGCGTCAACATTGTGCCTTTTATCATGTCTAATGCAATACAGAAATGCAAGGGTGACCTTTAGAGATGTCCCCTTTTTCAGGAATTCACCTTTCATTCACTGAGAAAAACTGTGACCCTTCATCAGGTATGTCCAAGTGATTCTCCATGTCCCCCGCTATCTTTTGTGATAGCTTCTGGGGTTGTTTAGATGGGTTCTATCTGCAAAAGTCATTTATCAAGCACTGGCTACCCAACTGTTACCATTTGAAATTATTTTTGACAGAATACTCTTTTCTATTAAAATCAAGAAATACTATTAATGGGAGTAATTAAAAGAGAACAGGAAGAAGGGCAAATGTGTGATCTCAGGATACACACGTTAATGTTATTTTTAAAAGGTAAACTTTGGCTACGGTACACATGTGCTCTGTCCTTTGGAAAAAAGTTCTGTTTCCTTGTGATGAGAGAAACATACATGTCTCTCTCTGATGAGAGATTTTTGGACAGGCAGACGTGAAGGGTATTACGAATTAGCCATAACTGAGTAAAAGCCAAAATATATTTAGAGAATGTCTTTTGAGGGTCCAAATGAGCTACCCAGATGTAGTAGTGGTGACAAGTGATAACCATCTTACCCAAAGAAGAGTGACTATTATGGTCTGGCTGACTATGCAGAAGGGCACAGAAGAGACTTGTGAGGGTATCTGTGTGTACGTTTTATTTCCTAAACTATATCCAAGAAATGGTGCATTGTAAAAGAATTATGACAAGAGAGTTAGACTAGGATGGGATCATTTATGTGTATGAAAACAGCATTAAACACACACACAAACACTCACACACACTCACATACAGAGAAAAAACTGACTTTGGGTCCATCTCCTGGTTGGAGCTGAAAGAAAACTTCTCTATTGTAGCCAAGGTCAACTGTCAGGTATTAATTTTGACAATATGTCTGACCTAAATTCCAGGTCTTCTGCTAATTCTGTGTGATTCCCAGAGACACTGACCTATCATTGTGTGGGGCTTAGTAATATCGATGATATCATCAAAGAATTCTAGAAATTAAGTGTAACCTTTCAATAAGAGATATTCTTGACAAAAAAAAAAAAGGTTAAAGGTTGTTTTCTGTGTGTATGGGGTGTGGGGAGGAGTGTGTTTCTTTCCCTTAGCCATAATTCCTGAGAAGAACTCCTGGAATCACCTGTCCATTAACAAATCTCTTAATTTGGAATCTACCCTCAAACTTGGATCTATATTTGTTAAATGTAATAAAAATAAAAAGGTATCAAAACACAAGATAATTTAGCGATCATTGTTCTGTTACGATAAAATATAGGATCCTAAAACCCAAGTGTTCCACGAAGAGTCTACATACCCGGATCAGGAATGCTTCTGGAACGGAGGCCATTCTGCAAAAGTCTCCTAGGATATTCTGCAATACATCCTGTTTTTGTGTCACCTGCCGAAGGCACCCATGCATGGCATGTCTAATGTCACCATTCCTCACCAGCATGAAGGAGGGCGGTCCTCATCTCATGCCTGTGTGGTCCACTATCTTCCGGCCTGTGTCTTTTCCTAGACATTCAATGACTGCCAGCTCTCCATACATGCACTAAATATAGTAGCAAAAGAATTCCAAAAGATTCCGCCTCAATCTGCCAGTGTATTGCTCCCCTAAGCAGTGTTCACAGTTCTAGCAGTAAAGATGCCAGGTCAGGGATTCATTCATTCTTCTAGACATGCACGTCCTCAAAGGTTTGCATAATTTAATGCAGGACACAGAGTGTCACCAGGAGGGAGGGCTATCATTATGGCTGTTCACAGAGCAGACCCGTCACTGCTTCACCTCTACTCTCAGCTACAGAAAAGCCCTAATTCTTCTCCAGTAAGACGGGCAGTCTCATCCTAGTCATCCTGCACTTCCGGCAAAGGAGATACCGTGCTCTATGTCTTTTCTTCCTGCTGGTCAGGGAGTTGGTGAGGCTGCAATTTCCAAATTATCAAAACCTCAATTCAAGTAAAACTGTCATCCAATGTAAAAATCTAAGAACAAAGGCCCTACAGGCCTCCTTCCTCCTCTATGAACTATCTCCTGGGGGTGATACATTTTGAAAATCGATAGCAAATATAAAAGATATAAAGAATTTTCAAAAATTACAAGAGATTGTCGTAAATGCCAAATTAATTTTGTAGGAGAAGTGCTTGTCTTGGTCCACTTTCACTATTATCAGCTGCAGGAACAAACAACTCTCAAATTTCGGTGTTTTACAAAATCATTCAGAAGACAGTTCTGTTCTGGGGTCCAGGATCATGGCGCACGATCTACCTAATCCACGTCCTTCTGCAGCAGAAGGAAAAGAACAGCAGCCGAACCAAGCGATGGCTAAATCTTTCATCGATCAAACAAATTCGCACGGCCAGGACCGATGTCAGCAGAGCAGAGAAGTGTAATTCTCTTAAAGAAGTGGAAAGGAAATAACTGGGACCAATAATACAATCTGCTGCAGTGCTATGTAGTGGGAAGCAGCCTTAGGTGACTTTATCCATTTTGTATACAGTTTGCAATCTCACATGCCCACATGAGCCTAATAGCTACATAAGTGAGTTTAAAAATGAGATGTAAGGAAAGGGATATATCAGCCAGCCTGGCCTACTATTTCACTCCAGGCCCCAAGCATCACTTATGGCTTATTGAAAACTCTCTGGCAAGACTCCGATTAAAACTTGGCTTTGCAAGTACGCAAAACTCAACACTTTTCTGTTTATTTGAGAATGAGCGGATTTTGTTAATGGACCCACATTATCCATTCCTACAAAAGAATCATTGATAAATAATGATATTAACCTGAAGCGTATTGATCGACAGGATATAAGTATAAAATGGACTTAAAACAATTAAGCCTTAAATCCAGCTACTCACAAACAGTATCAAAGACTGGGGAAAGCCAGAGTTAAGTAGTAGTAACAGGATATATAATTTGTATTATATTTAAGCTTTTAAACAGAGTTTGCCCATCTAATTACTTCTAGTAAATAATGCCTCTCTTGCTTTTGAATAATTCAGGGGTTATTTTTGTATGATCTCACCCTCCAGTTTTCATTATAATATATACTACTAAAATAGGTGACTCCTGTCTGCATTTGTCACTGAGTCACTATCCTTCATTTCTCACAATATATTATAATTCCAAGTTTGTAGATAATGTGAAACTGATTATATTTTAGGTTACTTGCTTTCTGTTTACAAAGATAGCAGAGTTTCTAATTTATCAGGGAAATAGTTCTGTTCTACATTTTGTAACAGATGATTTCTGATGATTTATCGAGAACTTGTTCATCCATCTTGCCTTGTAAGGTGAGGCAATTTGCTTATCGGGCCATCCACACAAGATGGCTGCTTCATTTTGATTTTCCCTGATAAGTTTAAGCTCGATCCACTTATTACAACTCACACAACATATCTGATTTAAAGATTAGCTCCTCAAAGTACTAATGACCCAACTCAAAAGTAGAAAACCAGGGGGACCACTGGAGGCTGCCTGTCAACCAATCTGCGTATATTGGTCGACAGCTTATAGACATGCCCCCAATGTGGAGAAGAGACAGTCCCTACCCTTAGAGAACTTACAAAAGGGTGTGTGAGAAGAATACACAAAGAGCTAATATACAAGGCCCTGTTTTGGAGGAAATGTCAAAAAAAAAAAAAAAACACACACACACAAAACACTGTAGAGGACTAGCGATATCAGGAAGGCTTCTTTCAAGACATGGACTTTGAAGAATGAGCATGACTCTGACAGGCAGAATTGGGCAAAAGCACATTCCAAATATAATTGCATTTTCTTCTGGCTTCGGGCAGGAAACAGTTCTATGACTCTTCCTCTTATCAAAGTCAAGTTCTCAAACGTCTTACCGATATTTTTATGAGTTTTTATTCATTCTATTTACTTCATTGATCACAACGACTAGTGATAGTGGCATATTTTTCATTTATTAATGACTCTCAAAGTGAAGTGACCCAAATGATGATACTATGACTTTCAATGACAAAAATTTCAATTATTTTATTCTAAATTTGGTCCATGCTTACCTGCAAATTGTCAGTTTCCTGAATATAAGATATAATGCACAGAACTCTGTCTTAGAGCAAATGGAATAACTCTGAGAATAGTGACTCACGGTTCTATCAAGAAAGCAAAAAGTAAAATCTTTTATGTTAAGACTCACTGGTTGCGCAACTGCTTTGGATATTGTGGGCTGTTAATGGGTTATCGGCTCCTCTGTAAAGCCCTTTTCACTTCGTGAGGATGAATATATAAGACCAAGCTTCAGAAATCAAACTAAAGCTAGACCTCCCTGTTTAAATTCCAGCTTCTGTACCTACCAGATCTGTAAGCTTTGGCAAGTCACTTCATCTTTCTTAGTAAGAGCAGCCACATCACAGTGTTATGCAGATTAAATGAGTTAATACAGGTAGAATGCTTGTAATAGTACCTGGAATACCACACGCCACTAATAAATGACGTTAAAAACTAAATTTAGCAAGGAATAAGCACCATGAAAATGTTTGCTCTTATAATTACTGTTGCTATCAACGTTACATCCATTTAAGAAAAGAGAACACAAACTGACGGCCAAAACTGACTTGGTTAAGTGGATAGAAGAATGCAAAATATTTATTAACAGCTTGTCAGGTGAAGACATTTCCAGGAGAATAAAACTAAATGTGGCTGATTCTGTAAGTCAGAAATTAACAAGCGGCCAGGGCTCATTAACAATGCACTGAATTGGACAATCGGCGTTAATAAGAATTGCACAGTAAGTCAGTGTGCCTCAAGCTGAGATTCGGGACTCAATGCAAAATCACGCACTTCAGCAATTTAATTTCAAGCCCTCTTTGTGTCCTCCTTCAGACTAGATAGATGGGTAGGTGGATTATCTCTTTTTGTAGAGAGCATTTTGGTTTTTGTTTATTAATTATATCTTTCCTCCTTCAAAGAAAAAACTACGATAAAAACTAGGACAGTTAAAATAGTTGAAAAAAATATGAAGTTATGGCACAGAGACAGAATACAATTTATCAGAGAATTAGATTGCTATACTTATTCTGACTGAATACAAAACTGAGTTCGAAACTTTCTGGTCGTCAAGGATAAGGGAAAGTGTTTAAATTATAAGTAGCTATCTCAGCAAAAATCTCTCTCTCTTGTATGCCCGACATGCTTTCTCTATTAAATATGTAGGAAACTCTCTGAATGCTCCACATCCATTCCTGCACTGCTTTAAAGTTTTGTTTTCCCTTCATTTAATATGAGGGATCGGCCATTTGTTATAGAGGTTTCTTTATCATGTCTCCTAGGAAACCTATCAAGTCCTCAAGCAAATAAGCCTATTTGTATGATGGCCTTAACTCTCAGAGTCCCCTCGAGAGATGAAGGTAAGAGTGTGCAAACTACCTATCCTTGCAGAACTAACCTTTTGCTTGTGTGATTAGGCATCTGAAATACATCTTACTTTCCTTTTATAGTTTGTATTTCCTGGACAGATGATTGACATGACACCTCACAGTTTAGCATCGCGGAGCAGTTAAATCCGACTCCATTACCTGTCGAATTTAGTCTCTTAATCCCAAACACAATATGCACACAACTTAGCCTTATCCAGTTTTTATTTAAAGCTCATGTCATGGTGCTTTATGCAGAGTCAAGCCGTTATTAAACAGTGTGGAGTGAGGCAAATGGAAAGATTAATTTTGCAATGTGACAGTAAAGGAAACACTTCAAAACAGGGATTAGGGGCTGGGTCTGCTCAGAGAAAATACTGAAACGTATCCATCGTAAGCACCAATACATCTACTCACTGCCAAGAGAAAACCCAGCTTTATGAGCATAAATTCTATATTCTTAGAGAAAGCAACACCTAAAATGGAATAAAAAGATCAATACTTCTACCTAGAAGTAATCTGGCACCTTTCTGATTTATCAACGCCTCCATCCTTTCATCAAAAATTTGTTAGAGGAAAACTAAAACCTAAATTTCTACAAAAAAATAATATTACTTAAAAAAAAAAAGCTCATGAAGCCATGCAACAAAGTCACTACCCTCATAAGTAATCACTACAATCATTTTGGAGAACACCAGTTATGTCATGACTTTTCCATAAAGAAAAATACAAGAGAACTAGAAAAATAACTAAGTTTTAATTTTGTTTAGTTTTTATGTTTCCTCCCATGTAAATTCTTTTGAACATAATTAAAGGGAAAACATCTATGTGTTTCCAAAACCTAAATCTAAACCGATCATTTGGAGGCCCATCATTTTGTCTTGGGGAGCAGCTGAAAGGAGACATGAAATAAATTTCGAAGTGTATGAGGGGCCATCACACAGCATGTTTGAAAGAGACAGTGAAGAAGGGAAATGGAATGAAGTATTCAGCTAAACACCAAGGGCAAATTTTCTGGCAGTTAATGCTGATAGACCCGGGGATATGCCATCCAAGGGAGGCAGAGGAATCTCGATTTTCAGAAGGAATCTAAACACATGACAGATTCTCATCTCATCGAACGACAACACTGACTGGGCTTCTCTTCTATGTAGAGCACTGTGCCAGATACTCCTGGGAGTATTCAAAAGCAATAGGAGCCATTATCTAACTCTGAAGAACTTTGAGTGGGAGGAGGAAAACACAACTATAAAATTATCCAAAACTACTGAACCAACATAAAGCGGGCAAACTATTTAAGTTGGGGAGTAGACAGCCACTTCTTCAGTAGCCAATATAAAAAGATGCACAGATTGATGGAGAGGAAAGAGGCCTTCAATCTCATGGGAGTTATAGAGAGGATTTAAAGTACTGAATTCAAAAAAAGTAATTTTGATGTATTCTGTTTCCTTCTCTAGAAAAAAGACAATAGTATTAATTTTTTCACACATGGAAAAATACATAAGGTAATATTGTCAGAATAAGAACTCAGCAAACGGAAATAACTGTTAATAACTACCACCATCATTATCATCAGCATTATCAACACCTTCGGCCACGTCTGTCCCTTCTATTCCCACCACCAGGAACAGAGCTGACTTTAACAGGCAGCAGTGTCTGGTGTTCCACTTCTACTGTGAGCTGTATTGAAGCTGTTTCCTCTAAGGAGTTCACGTTGACACTGGTTAAAATGTCTAAAGCTTTGTGACTCTTATGGCGTTAAGCAGCACCTGATGAACTTGAAGTAAGAGCATCTCTCATTTTACTCTGCCTTCTGTAGGAGTCACCCTTGTCTGAGCACAGGAAAGCTAATGCCTCAAACCCAAACTCTAGAGCAGACAAGTCAACCAGATGAAGCCACATTAGCGTTCAAGATTGATTTTTACCTAGTGTTTCCTCAAAGAAAGATCTAAACTCATGTAAAGGATATTTTTTGGATTTTTAGATTCATATTTATCATTTTTTCATGGAGGGGGTGAATGATTTTATTAGTAGTTTCACTCAGCCCTCCGATTTGGCAACTTTCAGCAGATACACTCACTAATTTATCATTGTGAATTCTATCTTCAATCAGAAGCAAAAAGTTCATTACTGTATTCAAAATAGTTCTTAATGAATATGCTAACTGGGAGCACATTAGCATATTTAATTTGCTTCTGTGTTTATTTCTAAAGAAAAGTCGTAAATTTGCTTTCCTATGTATGTTTAACGTTAATTTCTACTGTAAGAAAACCATTTCCATTTTCCTCACCTCAGCAGCAAACACCTTGAAAGATAAGAAAAATTCACCATCATGATATTTTTTAAGTGATATTATTCAAAGGGAAATCATTATGACTCTTAATAGACATGGTTGAGGACATTACAGGTGCCTGCTGTCTTGTTACACAGAGACGTCATTCATGACAATGACCGACATGAGCCTACTGAGCCCCTGACACCCAGCAAGATCCCACCCAGTTTCAAAATGCCTATCAGAAATCCATAATTCAGTGCATTAATGTTTACTTAGATGTTCACTGAAGGACATGTCCACAAGGTAAAAAAAATTTACTTTCTAGAGGAATCATTCATTTAAAAGGGTCCTAATTATGCACAGTTCTCAAATAATTCCCATTTATGGCTCACAAACATTGTTCGTTTATACACGCATCTGATAAAATGCCTTGCATTACTGAAAAAAAAAAAATCCTGTTTGTTCCTTGTTCCCTCGGTGTTCAAGTCATGGCCTCCTCTTATGGAATGAACTTGAATGGTCAGCAAGAAACAGGACACTGCTCCTGAGGAGGAATTGCAGATTCTAACTCCACCCTCCTTCAGAACCCATTAATTATTCCATTCAATAGGCTTGGAGTTTCATTATAATTCAAGTAAATCATGATGGAAAAACAAAACAAAATGAGAAAATGATGGCCCTGAATTTTAAAGGGAAACTTTGGTCTAGGGTAGAGAGCCTGATTTCTTGTTAAAAGACATGAATTTGAATCTCAGTCTAACTTTTTCTAGCCTTCAAAACCAGCTCTGGAGTAAGAACTGGGGACAAAGGCCAGCTATATTCCTTATTATGTCACAATATTTTACATAACTGTTTATTATTTGTTCCCCACATTAAAATATAAGTTCCATGAGATCAGAAGCGCATCTGTCTCTTTTACCTCTCTAACCCTGGCAAGCAGCTAATCACATGGTAGATGTTCAATATTTATTAACTGAATGAACAGAATAAATGCATGGATGAATCAATTCTAACATTACATCTTATTTAAATTAGAATCTCGAAAGATTTAGTAGTCTTCTAATCTCTAACCAATAGATATTAAAACACAATATCTCTGATATTGATCACTCGTAAACCATGAACAAGTAACACTTGGGTTAGGACAGATTCGAGGCTGTTAAAAATTCAATTCAATTAAATAAATATTTATTGAGTGCCAACTATGTGCCAGGCACTGTTCTAGGTACTGCAAATTTAACAACTGGCCTAGGTGATTTTAACTTCGGCATGTTTGAAAGCTTGTAAGACTGTGATTTTACAGTCTGCTGATGTCCCCCATCACCACCTCATGCAATACTTGCAGCTTAATCGTCCTAAACACCATTTTTATTATGTATTTTTCTAGATCAAATATTTGGAATTTTATCCATAGCCTAGTGGATCAAGTTTATGATCTATCACATTCTGACAAAATTAATTATTCCCATTATCATCCCCTAGGATGAATGCTTTATTTTCATGGATATCGGAACACACCTTACTCATCCCACCTTCAAGCTCTCACTCTTTCATTGTACCCTCCAGGAATGACATTCTCTGTCATGTCCATTAATCCATATCTGATTCCTCTATCCATTGCGATCCAGCAGAAAGTTCCTTGATTGTGGCTTCTCTGATCTTTCTATCCACAAAAACTCTCAATTCCTATAGTGCGTGTATCTTTAGGACTCGTTTGGCACTTGTCCTACTCATTATAATAACTCCAGGAATGTATTTTGAAAGATCATTGCTAATATCTTTCAAATCTAACTGAGTCAAATGTTAACTAATTCTTTTAAATTACCTTCTCCACATCTGGAAAAGAGCTCGAGAATGCTGGATTCCTGTTTTATGTTTTCTCGAAGTCTTTGTAAAGCATTTAGAAACCTAAAATTTATTGTCCTACCCAAACATTTTACAATTTTGCAAAACTGACTAAACAAATAAAAAACAACAACAAAATAATCTTGGACACAATCTTTTTGTAACCATTAATATGGATTTTCTGGTAATTCATTCCTGTAGAACTTAACTTAATAAAGCAAACTCTATTATTTTCTAATCTTCGATACCTCCACATAGACATAGGCGCCTCTTTGTAGTCTGAAGTTTCATGGTCTATACATCTAAATCTAGATGTAGATTTCTTCGAGGGCCCCTCCAAAGTAAGTAGAGTTGTGATATAACTGTGTATTTGTCATTTACAATAGAAAATTATGTGGGCAGTTTTCATTATAGCTGGATAAATTTAGATAAATGAAGTGTGTCAACTCTGAAATTACTTAATGTTATATGTGAAGCAATTAAAGTATGAATGCTTTTAGACACTGTTGTAGCTACAAGCTTTTTTTTTATGAATTGTGATTCAAAATAATAAAAGCTGCCTTTTTTTCAGGAAGGTTGGAGTTCACTCTTTGCTAACCAAGGGTAAAAAGATGAGCTGAATTTTCATAACAACTTCTTCCCTTGTGCTTAAAAATGAACAATGCGTAATGCTTTTAATGTTCCAAAGAGTGTAACTGAGGCAAGGATAATGTACTGTTTTATACAAAATTAAACTATGATTCATCAACAAAGGCAAGACAGAACCCAGAACTCATATATTACGTATTACAACGTATCCTCTTGGCACCCCTAACATTAAACCGTTTCTCAAAACCACCAAAGTTTGAATTCCCTTACCACGAACGAAATATAGAATGCATAAACTTTGGGGCTATAAGGCTATTTCAAACAATAGTAATTTATAGATGGTGTCCTAAAGCGAGTTGATCAATACTCTTTTCTCTCTAAATATGGTGCAGTAAAATCAAGCCATGCATTCATTTTGTTAAGCTCTGTGAATTCTCATCAGTTCTGGGAACTACCAATTTTATCTATATTGATATTTGGCTCCAACTTAAAATGAAAAATCAATATTTTAGAGAAAGAAATGTGCCTTGCTCTTTAAATATCCCTCCCTCCCACCACCCTCCTTACAATGACCAAAATCTTGAACCCAAGGTGACAGTTTCAAGTGCAAAGGACTGGTGAAGTTCTGTCCAAAACATAGTGGCAGCTAGCAACAGTGTTCCAACTCATTGAAGACTGCTCACTGGATGCTATCCAGGTCCCAAAGATGGGTCAAAGTTGCTCACCATTTGGTTGTTCCTCGTCAGTTGTATCTCTGCTGGGCAATACAGTGCCAGAATTATTTGAAACATGGGAGAAGAGACTATACATCCCACCCCAATCTGTGATTTTAACCTGGGCATAGGACACCCCAGAATAAAGCAATACTTCCCCGGCCTACATTCTATTAAGTGGAATGTAAGAGGGAGCAAAAGGCAAGGTTCTAGGAGAGCTCTTAAGATGGAATGCCCTTTCCCACCTCCCCTCCATATACTCCGAAATGAGAACACTGCAGTGGATCTTGAGCAGCCATCCTGGATTGTGAGATAAAGGCACGTGGAGCAGATAACGAACCAAGAAGATGGAAAAAAACTGGATCTTCGATGGACCATTGGGGTGACACATCGGCCCTTGGCTGCTTATTTCTGCTTTGTCCTTTTGTGTGAGAGAAAAATCAATCTCTACATTAATTCAACTACTGTCATTTGAGGGTTTCTGTCACATGCAGCCAATTTTATCCTAACTTTTATACAGATATCAAAGTTCAATGGCTATCTTTCTTTTGTCTGGATATGGAATTTCTAACATCCTAATGAGTACTCTTAAGAACACGTATTCCACTGCGTGTGTCATTTGATTAAATTGATCCTTTCTGGTCACCTCTCCTGAACTCTATTTAATACACAAAAATGTTTCTAAAATAATTGAAAGAAAAACAGTACTTATTTTTTAAAGAAAAAATATCTGTCTGATGGTGATAGCACCAAAGCTATAGGCTCACACTCTTCAGGGCTACGCTGAACCATCCTGGTTTTAGAGCATTCTGAACAATCCATTATGTATATGCAGTCACAAATACCTACTACATCTAAGTGCAATCCAACTATCTCCCACCCCTGAATGTCTTCAAGAACTTTAGTCATCCTGGTGACCTTTTCCTTGAATGTGTAAATAAAACAGCTCCAGTCCCACGCAGCCCAGTGGCACAGCGGCAAGTTCAAGGAGGCTGTAGGGAGCTTACAGTCTTCTCCATTGAACTCCCCAGTTTCTTGCTTCTGCTGACCCCCAGCTTCCACCCTGGTCTTGTTTAATTTGCCCCTCTCTCCTTGTCTTCTATGCTTTACTCCACACAGGACATCAAACCTGTTCTTTCCCCTTAAGAACCATCCAGACAAGACTGCTGTGTGCGTTGCGGGTCCACCTTTGGATCACAGTCACCACAGAGATTTCTCACTGCCCACCTTTTACGTTCTGTCCTCCACCGTCTACAGATTTCCCTCCCCACCATCCTTCTCTTTTCCTCATCTTCCTGGCCCCTGAGATGGCACCTTCTTTGAAAGCTCTCAAGAGACCGCCCTCTAATTCCCATGACTCTGCTTGCAAATCGTGTGGTCTTGTTTGTTGTAATCACCGATTACAATCCAGGTTAGAAAGAGGAGAGGCAGGGAGGGCCGACTGGCTCTTTCACAATCAAGTTTCGTTAAGGTAAAGGACAACAAATACAGACATCAGAGATATATAACCTTATGAATAGGGATCAAACAATTCAAAGTATCAATTTCTTTTACCTTTAGGCCAGGTTAAAGTTTAAATATTTAGGGAGGACTTTCTCCTAAATGAGAACAATCGCAGTGAATGAAAGGGGTGGCTGTTCTCCTGACCTTCAGATCCAGGATTTTGAATTTTTTTCCCCCGTTACATAAATAAGCCCAAGCAAGCCCTCTACCAAAACCACCACCAAGGTCTTTTGACTTTTAGGGTGTCACTCTTTCTACTAAATCACGTCACTTTCCAAACTACTTTACAGGAGTTTTTTTCTAAATCCATTTTCATCTCTTGTACCAAAGGAACAGGACTACTTTTGAACACTTTGTCTTTTGAATTAATTACTGATAAGGCTGTCTCATTGCTTTTAGTGCATGACCAGATTGCATTTGCTTATCATGAGTACAGAGACTGCTCTCTCATCTTAAGCCCCACTCACAATCCTCAGACACAGAACTAAAACTCTCTCCTACACAAAATCACAGGCATGAATTCCTACAGGAGGCATAGTCCTAGAATTTGGAGAATTATTTTAGTTTTTTTTTTTTACAATAATCATCTATTGAATACTTTTTATCTACTGCCATCACACTGGTCACTAGAGCTATTCAAAGATAATAAGATTCGATGTTATACTCTGAAGAATAAAGTGAAGAGAGACGAGATAAAGGTATGATAATGAACTACATGAGTATAAGTCCTTATCCCAATCCTAGAGGTATCACTTAAAGCTTCATAAGGAGGTATAATCTGAGCTGAATCTTGAAAGACAAAAGGAAGTAACAGTTAGCTAGAAAAAGGAGGTCTCAAAGGATATTTCATGCAAAGCAAACAACTTGAACAAAGACTGGGAGGAATCAAAATTTATGTGCGAGTAGTTTAGAATTGCTGTAGCATTAACTGCAAAGTGAGAAATGGAAGAAATGATACTTATATATGTATTTACTTATTTGTGGTTTGTCTGTCTTCCCCATTGGCTCCGTGAGAGTAGGATTTTGTGGGTTGTGTTTTTTTTTTTTTTTTCTCAGCACCTAGTACAGAGTCAGTGCTCGATAAACATTTGCTGAATAATGGTATGGCTCTAAGTGTAGCTGGGGGAAAGGCAGTATGGCAGAGGGATGCAGAATGCAGTGCTGTCCAGAGGCAGCCTGTGTACACGTATACTGAGAAACGGATTATGGTGTACAAGGCGGCAACATTCATGATGACAAAATCCTGACAACCCAAAGCCGATCACCTAAAGAGCAGATCGATAAAATGGAGTGTAGTCACAAAATAGTTTAATAGATCACAGTCAGATCAGAGCGCAATAATATAGATCGATCTCAATAATAATACGTCCCAAAAGATTATGTGTATTATGATAGCTTTTTTGAAGTGAAAATCATCTCCAATAAAAATATATGCTTTTTAGGAATATATATGACAGCAGTAAGTGTATATGAAAAGAAAAGTAGATTCAGAATTATGGGAACTTCAGGGAATCCAGGGAAGGGAAATGAAATGAATGCAGCGTATTTTTAGGTTTTGATTATTGTCAGGGTGTTAACCTAGTTTTGGTGGCACTTTGGGGTGTTATTAAATTATTAAAAGTGACATATTCCCCATGATGGCAATGTTGAGAATGTGTCATAAAACATATACTAAGCTGACTTGGTGGAACTGAGGCCCAAAGAAGAAAAATGAGAGGAAAATGTGTTCCTGAGCACCTGCTCTCTTCTGGAATTGGGTCAGGGGGCCGGGGGTCCTTCGTGCTCTGAAATCAGGCCATCTGGGTCCAGATTCCAAACGTGCCACTTTCTAGCTGTGTGATCTTGGACGGATTCCTTAAAGGCTTTGTGCCTGAGTGTCCTCAACTATAAATAAAGGGGTAAAGACAAAACCTTCCTTTTAGGTTGGTTTTTGTAATGAATCCAAAAAGGATAAATATTCACTGTTAGTAGTACAGGGCCAGAAAGTGGAAGATCCTGTATATGTGCCGAATTGTTCCTGTTCTGCCTGTAAAGACTTTGAGAATTTCCACGTAAAGCTTAAGTCAGGAAATAACAAGAGCAGATTTTCATTTTCAACTGGGGCTTCCACCTGCAATATCGTGAAGGAGTATGCTGCTTTAAACGGCGAAACCAACTGACATATGATTACGATTGTTAAGAAGAGAGACGATGAGAACCTAAACTAACAGTAGGAGAGAAGAAATGGTCAAACAGTAAAGAAAGAGAATCTCAGTGCACAGTTGTGTGTGGAATGAGGAGCTTGCACTGACTCGCAGGATTCGGGCTGGCGAGCTGGGAAGATGCTGGCTCTGTTGCCATGATGGGACATCCAGGCGAAATGGAGGTTTCTCGATCTGGGCACTACTGACATTCTGGCATGAATAAGCCCTAGAGAGAAAAAGCAGATTTACGGGGGAAGATAATGAGTTCGGCGTGGGGTACGTTTGACATGTCAACTTGGAGATCCTTCGAGGGTGCACAGGTGGTACTGTGGAATCAAGAGTTTGATGTTCAGAGTGTGATTCAGAGGGAAAGTCTAAATTTCAAAAAAAGATTTGGACTCAATGTA
>NW_006437828.1:5990949-5994699 GCF_000325575.1 Pteropus alecto
ATTTTGCTGTTGTTAAAAAATTCAAAAACATTTAGAAATTCTCTTTAGATTGAGACTAACTAATCCTTTCCAAGGAAAATGAAGATGGTAAATACAAGATCCAGAAGGATGGAGGCCAGGATTGACACACTATAGTCCGAAAGCCAAATCTCCCTGCCTCTCTACAGCCAAAGCTACTACTTAAGCCTGCCAGCTCTACAGGCATGGGGACACTGAGCCTGGCATCCATCCTGTGCCCCACGCTCCACCCTCAGCACCTGCCTCCCAGCCAGCAGCTGAGCCTCGCCACTGCCCGGGGCCAGCGCCATTGCCAACTGAATGTTGGGGACATTGCTGTTAGCATGGAAGGATGGAATATCGGTCCAGGAATCACTTCGCCACTAGGCCCCAGCCCTCAAGCTGTTGCTTCTTCCCCAGGGAACAGCAGCTGGATCGGTAGCTTGCCTACCACCCTGGACAGCCTGTCCCAGGCAAGCGTAACGGGAAGAGCAGGGTTTTCGCCCGTGCTCTAAAAGTTATACTGTAAGCATCTTCGGTTTTGCCTCTTGGCCCCATAAAGCCTAAAACATTTACTCCCTGGCCCAGAAAGAGTTTGCTGTTCCCCGGTATAGATCATTGCTTGGAAACTGAGTAAGGGGAGGAGCAAAGAAAAACAATTAAAATTACATCCATTTACCTAGCTAAGAAAAGAATCTCTCTCTCTCTCTCTCTCTCTCTCTCAGGCAAACTAAATTACCGAGTGTAAACAGTGTGGCTTGGTCACGATGAGGATAATTCAGAGTTTCTCAGCGGGGCACAGCTGACATGTCAGGCTTCACAAGGACTGTGCATTGGAGGACTTTAAAGGACATCTCTGGCCTCCACCTTTCCATTTACCTAGCTAAGAAAAGCATCTCTCTCTCTCTCTCTCTCTCTCCCCTAGGCAAACTAAATTACCGAGTGTAAACAGTGTGGCTTGGTCACGATGAGGATAATTCAGAGTTTCTCAGCGGGGCACAGCTGACATGTCAGGCTTCACAAGGACTGTGCATTGGAGGACTTTAAAGGACATCTCTGGCCTCCACCTTCCTAGTTCAGGTAGCAGCACTCCGCCTCCCCACAACTGCACCCGTGACAACCAAAAATGTGTCAGACATTGCCAGATGTTCCCCAAGGACGGGGAAAACCACCCCCTAGGCTGAGGACTGTGGGAGTAATTAAAAGGTAGTGAAATCCCCTAGACCAGCCCCTTCCTATTTTATCAGTATTTTAACTTTGTAGAAAAAAAATTCCTTCATCACTTCTGGGAAATTATTTTAACAGGATTCTTCCCTCATTCAGTGAGAATTTTAATCGCTGGGATGTCTGTGTCAGAACCCCACCTGAGGAAGTCGGTGGGGAGGGGAGGGGGGAGCGGAGCAGGGGGTAGAATGTGAGGGCAGAGCAAGGGCACACGCATCTGCCAGAAAATACCCTGCAAACGCGGACACCGGGGAGAAGAAAAGAGCTGGGAACCGGGGAGCCGCTGTCATCCAAGACCCTAAAGGCGCCCAAAGGTTTGCCAATGACAAAAAGGCCAGAAGCGCGGATTAAAAGGCAGTGGAGCCAAGACCGCCAGGGCAAGCACGGCACACATAGGCGGGGAGCCGTCCGAGACAGTTGTTTTGAAAGACTCCGTTGCCTATGGCTTTTATTTGTAGCTGCCAGATGGCATCGGAACTGCTCGGTGAAGTTGAAAGAACCGGAAAGGATATTGACCTACTGATCGGATCTCATTAGAGCAAAGGGAAGTGAAATCCCACACTCCAATGTCAGCTCCGAAGGTGGAAGTCGTGGACACACCTGTGATCCATGGAGACCAACTTTGTTTCCTAAAGCGTCAAGGTTTCTGGCACTTCCAGACCAGAAAGCCCGTAGCTAGCTGGGGTGGACCAGGTAGAGGAAGGGGCTGGGACCCGAGAGGGACAGGGACAAGGCAGCTAAGCACCCCTGCCGCCGGCCCCGCACATCAGTGCTTAGTCTCTCCTGTACCAGAAGAAATCCTCTTGGTATTCAAAGGCCATCTGTCCCCCAGCCCCAGGAGGCCTCACCACACGATTTCCTCCAGGCACTGGTTGCATCTGTCACTGCAGCCACATTCTTAGCACTCAGGTAGCGACGTCCTGGATTACACGTCTGTTTCTGAGAATAAGCTTTCTTCCTCTGTATTTTCAGTACGTTTCTGTTCTCTCTCTCTTATTTTTATTAGAATGCCTTGCTCTCACATAATTCCCTGCTGTGACTGGGACAGCTGTCTGCCACGCTGCAGGTACTCGGTAAACGCTGCCCACCCGCCTGCCCACCCAGACAAGGACTCCCATCCCCGGCATATTAATGACGATTTCTTTTGAGATGACATGGTTGTTGTGCTATAATCTATGCTGGAGATTCTTTGAGTCTCTGTTGGTCTCTGCCTCATTATCTCTTTTTCTAAAGGCTTTATCAGTCACAGACACAAGAATTCTAGCCAGGCCTTTTCCCCTAGGAACAAAAATATGAGCAAGAATAGCAAAATGAGATTCAAGTGAGGAAAGTGCACAGAATTTTCCCTAAGAGAGTCGAAGAATAAGAAGGAAAAAAATTCAATGAATTGGAGAGGAGTACTTTTAAAAGAGAGAGAAGGAGGCAAATAGAACAATAGCGCTTCGTTTAATGGTTCGCCCTTGAACACCCTGGATCGATTTGTATCTGCCTTAATGAGCGGCCACAGTCTCCTCATCTCCTTGACAGCGGTGGCTGCTGGTGTGTGTCGTAGGTACAGTGCCTCTGTGTGTCCATATCGTAAGCAGCAATGATCCCTCTCACTATGTACTTCTTAATGCGCCCCCCCGCCCCCGACCCCGAATAACCGTCTTTGGAAATGCCCCAGAACAAGTCAATCGACCGGGTGGCTTTAGAAACCTCTCCGTGTAGACGCATACCATATGTCAGCTTGTTTGTCATAAACGGCATGTCCCCGCCTTGTTTTCGTCGACCCTGAAACCCTTCCACATGATCCCTCGTTTCTAGCCCGTTGCCATGCGGAGAACCACAGCCTGGCGTCGCAGGGTGAGGCTAGAGAAGAAACTGCAGCTGCAGCCAGAGGCCACGGTCCAAAATGTGTCTCCACTCCATGCCCATAGTCTTACTAGGGAGCGAGAGAGCACCAGATGGGCCGCGAAGCTGAAAGCGTTCATTAGCAGACACAGCTAGGAACAGAGGACGAAATGCACTCGCTTGCTCCCCCGTGACTTTCGGAAGATTTCAGAAGGCAGCCTGAGGCCAGCAGCGGGGCCGTCTGTGTCCAGTACTGACCTAGACAAGTGCCTGCGGGGATCTGGACGGTGCCTGCCAGCCAAGAGGCTGTGTCAGGTAAAGAGAGAATCTTGAGAGAGAAGCTAGGAGAGAGCAACACTGGTTCGCTGTCCATTCTGGTAAAAACAATGACTGCAACAAACCAGCATGACCTCCCAGGCCAGGCGACTCACTGGGCTTCCGTCCGGCACTTTTCATTCTGTTTGGAAGCCTGTGAGCGACAGTTGCAGGATAAAAAAAAAAAAAGAAAGAAAAAAAAGACAAGTCATAACACCTGTTCTTCTTCTTCCTTCTGTAATATAAGCTTCAAATCCCAAAGAAAGGCCAAAAGTTATACTATGAGTCCGTACTGTCTGCCGTTAATGAGGCCTCTAGTGACATTTCCCCGCTAGACAGTGTACCAGGTAACGATGTCGGTTCTGAGAAAGGAGAGGTGGG
>NW_006437828.1:5994823-6002033 GCF_000325575.1 Pteropus alecto
ATTCCTGATTGTTTCCAGCAGCTGACCCCTACCTCGGGGGAACCCTGGTCCTGGCAGGGATGCTAATCATGGCAGAGTGTCTGGGATGAAAGGTCCGGGACCATTGGTGTGTTGGCCATGCCAGCCTACGGAGCAGAGCTATTCGCAGATACTCATCTGAGGGGCTTGGCGAGAGGTGCAGGCTCGCTGGGAGCCTCTACATTCCACCTGCAGGGCTGGAGGTGCTGCTAAGGCTTGTCCCAAGCATTTGTTGACACTCGGTCATGCCAACTGTAGGTGTGCTAGGCCTGGCTTCACCTAGAATCTAACATGCATGCCAAACAAACAGCCTTATTACCAAGACTGATTTGTTGACGTCCCCAAAGCTGCCACCACATAAAAGACTCTGAGAAAGGTACACTCAGAAAACGCCCCCTAAGATGACCGTGTTCCGGGCTGCTTCCTGGGCCTGTTGGTTTGTCTTTTGTAATCGGTGTGAAATTTTTATCCTTCTCAGCCTATCTATCCGCTCTAGAGGGTAACACGGACACCTCTGCCCCAGCACGCATGTCGTCCATTCGTGACACCCATGCCACCCGTGAACGGGTTCCTTCATGCACTCCATGTTCCAGCCTCCTATTTTTTTTTCTTTAGCTCAGCGTGTCATTACATTCAGAGCAAACACTACGTCCCCTGACTAAGATTGATTGATCCCCACTTATTTCATCCTGAATGCAAAGTATGTGATTTCGAGTGTGGTTCATTCTGCTTGGTGAACTCATTATAAAGTCGAGCTGAACGCCTCACAGATGTGAAGCACCTTGTCTCTGAGGTTCAGCAACCTAATCTGAAATCTCATTACAGACTTTCCACTGGTGGGCACAGGAGCAGCTACCCGGCTAGGCTCTCCCTGCCCATCTCCTGTCCCATAAAGGAACTGTCATTTCCATACCGGCACGCCGGAATATTCCCCATTTTGGAAAATAGCTTATTTATCTCTCCACAAAAGCCTCTGGGCACGGATGAGAGAGTATTACTTTGTAGGTGATTTTATTAAGCATCTCAAGAGGTCAGGTGCTGAAAGCGACAGCTCGCAGCTGCCTGCCTCCCATCTACCCAGCAGGCTTCTCTACGCATTGCATGTTTCATTTCCTAAAGTTCGCCGCACGGTCGTCTTTCTGCTAATAATCTATACACCGAGAATCTTTGCTTGCCACTGTAATGTAGCTTAGCTCAGGAAGGATCTGATTTCTGGTGTTTCTATGGTGGATAAAGGGAGAAATGGGGTTGAAATGGAAAGTTGGTTTTATTTGCGGAGAGATGCATTGATTCTGAAAGATTGATGTATTCATTTTTTTCACCTATTTGGTGCTTTCAAAACCAATGAGCATCCAAGACTCAGTACTGGCGACTAATGAAGTTTTTATTTCTCCACTTTCTATTTTAAAACTTTGCTAAGAAAGAATATTTACTTTCCAATTGCATTTGTTTCTATTCCCCTACAGCACAGGCCCAGTCTTGAAGAGAACTGGAACTTTGTTTCTTTGCTATAGAATAGTAATAGAGTTCTGAAATCCCACAGAAGGAAAAGTGAGCTGATCATGTTTACTTATAGTAATAAATAGAGATAGGGTAACGTAGCTATGTTCAGCCATATATACAGATATCTGTCTTGCATTGTATGTTCAGTAAAAACACAGATTTTCCTAGCATCGCACCCTATCTCTGATTTCTCAGTTTGATCCAAGAAAGGGGTTAGCAAACTCCAACCTGTGGGCCAAATCTATCCACTGCCTGTCTTTATAAATAGAGTTTTTTGGAACATAGTCACACTTATTCATTTATGTCCATTTTTGCTTTTGAACTGCCAAGGCAGAGTTAAGTAGCTTTGATGGAGACCATATAGCTCACGAAGTCTGAGGCATTCACTCTCTGGCCCTGTAAAGGAAGAGTTTTGTGATCCCTAATACAGGAAAAGGACTCTGATTGATTCTATTTAATTCATGTTTAACAAAGCATGTGTTTTGAAAATAATTTTCAGTATGGTAACTGGGATAAGGATGACGGTGAGCATAAAATAAGAATCTGACTGCTGGCCTTTCAAGAATGCACTGTGAATCTTAAACCTCTGCTATTTCTATCCAAAAGAGATCTTTGAGTGAAATGGTCAATTAATAGCAAGACTCCGATATAATTGATTTATAATTTGAATGCCTTTTTGACTTAGAAAAGCTTCCTCTCCACTGACTTTGGATTTCCACTTATGGGTTGGGAAATTAATTGTTTTATTTTATTGTTATTGTATTACATTTGAGTCAGACACATTATTCAGGAAAGACGGAATTAGGAATAAGCGATGTAAGAATCTTATAGCACTATCCGCTCTATAAAACTGTCTCGTAACCTGCATGTCTATCCTTTTGGTCCTCCTATTGGATCCCCTTTGGTTGTTATGACCCTTTAGAAAGTACTGGCAGCTTCAGTGGTGGCAGACCACAGGGTTGGCACACGTCACACAGCACTATGCAGCTGGGAAGGTGCCGATCATAACTACTGCTTCCTGCATCCTACTGTCAAACCATGAGTTACAGGCACCCATCCAACAGGGTTACAGCAGACCAATGAGAGTGGATGGAGGGATGGCTGGATGGATGGAGATGATAAATAGATAGATAGATAGATAGATAGATACATATATACATACATACATACATACATATATACATACATACATAACAGATAGATGGTAGATAAATGATGGATGGATGGATGGATGGATGGATAGACAGACAGACAGACAGACAGATGAATAAATGAGCAGGGGACAGGCAGAGGCACAGGACTAAAAGTTTAAAGACCCAGATTCAAGTGCTGCTTCTGCATTTACCAAGTCAGGTACCTCTTTGAAGTCTCAGCCTCCTAAAAAGAATAATGTATTATGAGACTATCATTTAAAAAAAAAATAGTAAATGTGATGGCATATCTAAAAGTATGTTTAAGATATAACTTTTAAAGTTATTATTGTGACAGATCTAAGAATTACTTTTCACACGAAAGTTCGCAACCTTTCCCTTAGCCCAAGGAAGAAAATTCTGGCATTGACCAGGCCAACCTTTTTCCTCCCTGCTGCTTTTAAACAGAAGGGAGTTTGTGTGGCTGGAGTTAGAACAGGTCAAAGTGCATCGTGAAGGAGTGGATCTGGGACGGCAGAGTGAAGAGAGGAAGGATGCCCAGGTGGAGCCAGCTTACCTGTAGGAGATGCACAGTGGTTTCTGGTGTGTGAGGAAACATAGGCGCGACCTCGGGGTTTTCACAGTGCTGCTCGGGATGAGGTATCTGACTATCTTTCCCAGTCTGAAAGGTACAATTTTTAAAAATTGTTATTTCAGAATTCATTGGTTGCTGGACTTTGTTTCTTTCAAATATTCTGGAAAATAACAACTGGAACTAAACGTCACATGGCATAGGCTTTTAAAGGTGTATGATGCATTATCATCATGAGTCTCTGGATTGCTTATCCAGTATTCCTCTTATGCGGGCCTTAATTTGTGCAAGCGGATGATCCTGGGTGTTTGCTTTCCAGGCGTTTACTGAAGACTCATTTAAAAAGCCCTCCTCCAGAATCAGTTAGAGATGCCAGTCCTTGGTATTTGTCAGACACTGGCAGAGCACCATCTCAGGTGAGTCACAGAAGCTTAGTTCAGAGATTTTCAAAGTAGGAGGGAGTGGAGGGGAGGGATGCATTTGTAGGGTGTGGTGAGAGTATAGATTGAAACAAAAACTTACATTCGACCTATTCTCTTAAAACAAATAAAGAGAATTAAACTCGCATCTTGTCTGTTGGTGATATGTAGAAGGCAGGGCCAGAAAGGCCATCAAAGAATTTAACAAATTTTTTTTGAAATGGAAATTTAAAAAAAGAGAGATTGAAAAACCTGCTTGCCAGTCACTAGAAAGGAAAATAGGTTTGACATATATATTGCCATTTAACCTACCCAATAACCCTCTACTGTAAGAGTAATGATCCTTACTGCATAGGAAAAAATTTGAGGCTTGGCACCCAAATGACAAGATCTGCACCCAGGCGTGTCTGTCTCAAAGCCTTGCTTCTGCCAAGCCATCTTCCACTGTGGGGTGAGGGACAGAGCCGAGCTAGCAGACCTCAACGCAAGAAAGTGAATCATCCGGCTTTAGATCTGGCCGGGGACCTCACTGCAGTGATCCTGTAGACGAGGCTCCGAGAAGTTAAGTGACTTTTCCAGAGTCACATAATTACTCAATGGTTGTTGCAGCATCGTCATCCCTTGAATCACATTCACGCCTGTTTCTAAAGCTGCAGGTGAGGGAAGACAGGCAAATTGCACCTGGAGAGCTGGCCCTGAGGAGCCCTGGGGAGGGCTCGTTGGCTTCCACTAATGGGTTTGCTTCTTAATTTTTTTTTCTATTGGCATCTTCTAGTGATCTTGCCGTTTTTTTGTGCTTTCTATAGCAAACAAATGTAGCCAAACTTATGACAGTTTTATACTATTTTACTATGGTTTGTGGAAGAGAACCCAGCTGTTTTAGTTTCCTAGGGCTGCCATGAAAAAAATTACCACAAACTCAGTGGCTTAAAACAACAACAATGTATGCTCTTGCAGCTCTGGAGCACAGATGTATAAAAATCGCGGCGCTGGCATGGTCGGTATGTTCCGCAAGCTCTCAGAGAGAGTCCATTCCGTGTCTCTCTCCTAGTTTCTAGAGGCTGTCAGCAAGTCTTGCTGTTCCTTGGCTTGTAGCTGCATAACTCTTTGTCTTCATCTTTACCTGGACTCTGTCTCTCTGTCTTCTTTTGTGCCTCCTATAAGGACTTGTCATTGCATTTAGGGCCCAACATAAGTCCAGGACGATTTCATTCTTAACTGAATTACATCTGCAAAGACTCTCTATTGCTAAAAAAGGTTCACATTCATAAGTCCTAGGGGTTAGGATCTGCAATATCTACGGGGCGGGGGAACACAATTCAACTTACTACACTAGCAAAGGTACCGTGACATCCGAGATGATCGATTAACCCCATGAGAACGACAGGCCATGTAAACCTGGTTCCCAACAAAACAAGAAATGTCATCCTCATCTCTCAAAATCGTGGGTGTGTGTGTTGTCAGTGCAGCTTTCCAAGGATTCAGTAAAAGAGACTGTGGCATGAGTCCCAGTGGCTTCGCTGCTGTAACCTTGGGTAAGTCCCTAACTTTAGTTTCCTGATCTATATCGACATCCAATTTTGATTATTATTTATAAAAGTTATTTTTCTATTATACAATAATTTTATTATTAACGAGTTTGAAGTCCAAGTAAATAATTCCATTTTCTTTTTCATTTGGCATAGCTTTGCCTTCTTCCATTCTTCCAGGATTCGTTAATTAGTCTCATAGTATTTTTTGATAACTTTCATGTCAGACCCTTGGCATGATCTAAAATGGCTTTCTGTATTTCATATTTATATTGAAATGATTATCTGCAGGTCTGTACAGGCAAGCAGAGGTGACATTAACAACAGTTAATTTACGAAATCAAATATTTCAGAAGTAGGAGATATATCTAAATATTTCACTACATTCATAACTCACAATATGGCTTATCCTAATAGCAGATAAACAAGAAAAAAAGGAAAAGTTAAATGTCTTTGGCAAATATCATGTAAACGTGTCCTTCTCAAAACATTTTCATGATCATTTAAAAAGAAATGAATAATTCAAAAATATAAATAGATGATCATATTGGACTGCAATGAGAGCAGATGTTTTAAGTTATGTAAAATCTTACCCCATCTGGTAAACAGTAAAAATGTCTCAACAACAACCCACAGATGAAATGTTGCCAATAGTGGGGATTGGGTAGAAGTCAATTTTACTGGATATGAACTTCATAAAATGCATAAAGGCTATTAATATACATAGAATAATTTCACCTCTTACAGTGATTATCATTTCAAAAATTATTTTCAAAAGTTTGAGAAACTACAGCTGACCGATCGCATGAAAATTAAACTATCAATCACAGTTGGTAAATTAAACAGTTCATTTTCTCCCAGAGGACCTGGAACCTAGAAATCCATCCTGGAGTGGCTGTATGTTTTTAAGTTAATTGAAACACTTATTCCATCTCTAATCTAGTGAGATAAGAGAATAAATTTAGAGATGGGCCAGACTCCCACGGCCGCAGACCCCACTCTGCTTGCGAAGAGTAGGCGGATCTATCAAGAACATTTGCTTTATGTCACTTTGCCTTATAGCTGGTTTTCATTGTGTGAACTATTTCCAGTCTTTTTAGCTACAAATCGGTGGCTACCAAAAGAAACTTGCTGCATTATTCCAAGTTGAATTATTACCAGCAATGTCTTCTAAGAGCAATAGAATTGAATCTCTCCAAACATAAAATCTGTTCTTCAGCCTCCCCCCTACTTGCATCTAAAAGTGATGATTCCCATTACATTTCTTCTCCTCTCTTTTTAACTGCTCTTACCAGTTCACTTACTCGCTCTAACTGGAAGAAAAGCCAACAAAGATCTCCGTACTACAAAGAAGCCCTGAAAATTTAATGAAGCATCCCCAAGTATGTGCAGATTCCTGCACAGAACAATAAAAAGATTTCTTAGAGCAGCAAAAGGATGTCTTTTATTAGGGGTAATCCTAGATGCAGAGAGAAATAAAGTGACGAGAGGAGATTTTAATTATAAAGACAAGTTATTGTGCTAATGTTTAAATATTTGTCTTGAGAATTCAATAAAAGGGGTACCATACTCACACAAACACCTTCCGGCCCATTCCCCAATGTTCTATTTATCCTAGAAGTTTGTCTAGCAAAACGTTTTTCAGAGATTAGTAGAAACGAGACAATAAAAACCAACTGGCCAAGACAATAAACATGAAAAATTTGAATTAAGTATCCTTTTATTTTTAATGGTTCTCTAGTCTTACTCATTGGATGTGTAAACACTCTGCAAATGCCTCAAGTGAAAAAGTAGAGATCATTAATATTCGGAGTATATAAGCCTCGGTCTTATAAGAGATAATTTAATTCAAAAATATATTATCTTTGAAAAATATAAGTCAAACAATATCATGTTCCTGCATAAATCCCTTCCATGGCTTCCCACAGCATTTACAATAGAGCCTGAGTGATGTGGCCTCTGCTCCCACCTGTCCAGTTCCATCTCCTATCTCTTACCACAAGGTGACTTCAGACCATC
>NW_006437828.1:6002135-6023061 GCF_000325575.1 Pteropus alecto
TTTTTGGCATCAGGGATTGGTGTTCCTATGAGAATCTAATGCCCGATAATCTGAGGGGGAGCTGAGGCGGTGATGCTGGCGCTGGGGAGTGGCTGCAAATACAAATGAAGCTTCGCTCGCTTGCCTGCTGCTCACCTCCTGATCTGCGGCCTGGTTCCCAACAGGCCACGGACTGGTACCAGTCTGTGGCCTAGAGTTTGAGGACCCCTGCCCTAGGTCACCACTACAAAGAGTCCTGCTCTTACACCCTCTCTAATGAACTATCTTCCTTCCTCACAGACTCTTTATAGCATGAATCGCAATTTGTGATTATTTTGTTTGTCTATGTTTCCTGCTTATGGTTATTCTTCCACCACTGGACTATAAATTCCATTAGAACAGGGACTATGTGTGTTTTGTTCTATTTGTTTCCTTGGCACCCAGAACAATACCATTAAAATATTATATAATAATAAAAAATAAAAATATCGTAAAATATATGTCCTTTGGAAGTTCTCAAAGAACTTACAGTCTTACGGGAAGGGAGGGCAGAAACAAAACTAGAATAAGGATGGAATCCGAAAATGCTAAAACTGGGGATGAAAGCAAAATGCAAGAACTGGGGATGAAAAACAGAAAATAGGTAGTAGTGAACCTAACAGTCATGGAGAAG
Source organism: Pteropus alecto (assembly GCF_000325575.1). Taxonomy (NCBI): domain Eukaryota; kingdom Metazoa; phylum Chordata; class Mammalia; order Chiroptera; family Pteropodidae; genus Pteropus; species Pteropus alecto. The sequence continues at coordinate 6,002,788 of NW_006437828.1, forward strand.
ATTTATGGGGGGTGGGGGAGCGGGGAGGTAAAATTTGAAAGGGGTCAATAATCATGAGAAGAACATCAGGAAAAAATGCACAGAATGAGGTAAGTACAAGACGGTGAGCAGAACCATGGAGAGCCTGGGGTGGATGAGACCTTGGGTGTACGTAAGGGACCTGAGACGGGAATGACGCGGGCATGAGGCTTACGGACTGAGAGCACAGAGTGTCAGTGGTATTCACCCCAAACTTGGATGCCCGACGCTCAGGGAACAGCCCCTGCAGCAGAAGGAATGGCCTGTGCCCGTAGGGAAGTGGGTGCCCATCCGGGGCCAGCATGACGGGAGCCGACAGAGAATAGGCTGGCAGAGTGCGCTTCAAAGCCTTAACAAGACGTTGTCACATCTCTCACTCTGCTGGCTTCAGCATCTCAGACTCTCATTGAATAAGCCCTCCAGAGATAACAGTTCTATCCTCTATGCGTGAAAAATGAAATCTTACATTTTCCCCTTTTCAAGTGCATTTTATTACAAGTAAGCCATTTTATTTTATTTATTTTATTTTTATTTATTTTATTTTATTTTATTTTATTTTATATTTTATTTTATTTTATTTTATTATTTTATTTTATCCCCAATTTTCAAAGACTGGTGAGTGATATAGGAAGAGAAGTAAGAACTTAGTTATTTGAGGTTTATGTTTCTAAGTAATGTTTTTTTGTGGTTTTTTTTTTAACTCACGTCTAGTTTTATCAAGAGAAGAAATCAGGCAATTTTTCACAGGGGGAAGATAATGGCTTATGCCTGTGGCAGTTAATATCTCCCGAGCCCCTCGCTCTTTTTCTGGCTTTCATGCTGACTACAGCAGCACCAAACCTCGGCCAGACAAAGGCTGATACAGTCCACAGGCTGTTTTACCAAGATAAGAATAAAAGTGAAAATAAGTCCTCATACCCTTGGCGCATGTGTTTTACCGTGTCATAGCAGGAAGCCCATCGATTAGCCTTTTAGAAAGCTGTTTTCTGGTTGACGTAACAGAAAGAGATTTTAAGTCATCAAAAATAACACGGGAAATCCCCCTAGGTACGATGTGTGTTCTTCCCAGTGTCCCTTTCAAAATTGGCTGTAGGTTTCACTCTTTAATGCTACGTCTTTGAACACTTTTAATTTGGACGGTATTGATTCCCCTGTATCTCCCTACTGGTCAAGAGGGTCTCATTTCTGTGATAATATTTCTAAACATGATTGGCGAAGTCAAGTAGTAGTTTGTTACAAAGATTCTCACAACTTGATCAAGCCGCAATGCCAGGGCTGGCCCTTCACATAATTATCTGAAATTTGTCACTCTGAGCCTGCCTGCCTTTTACCACACACATAAAAAGCAAAATACATAACTTCTGCATTATTTATATGGGACTTTTGTACTCATGCATTCAAAGCACTTAAGTATTAACATATGCTACCTGAGCTAGAATGCTGTGAGGGCAGTGGGGACAGAGGAGAGTGAGCTGCCCAGAGCAGCTTTGGGGACCCTCCGCCACCAACCAAGGTCAAGGACTTGCTTCTCTTTGAACTCCTGAACTTCAGGCTGGGCAGGATGCATCACGTGTGTGAAGATTTTCCATTTTTAGGTGGTCTTCCATCATAAAGAGTAAACTTCTCTCTTCTCTGTGTGTCCATATTTACTATGTCGCACACGGTAGACGTTTAATATGTATATAATGAACGGTATGAGAGGGAGAAAATCTTGACATTTGTAAACTTAGAACAGTATTGGTTTTGTCCAGACTTTAAGTTATATCAATAAGCCAAGTATATTTAGAAATGCAGAGAAAATACTCACACTTTCCAAAACACAAGTCTGAGTGAACCTCCCACTACTAAAAGATTCTCAGTGACTTTGCACTGCATTCAGAGTAAACCCAAAGATCTTTCCAAAAAGACCCTGCCTGATCAAAGCCTCTTGTCCATCACGTGTCACGCTTCCTTTCTTCTACACATTCTGCGTATTCTGGTACATTTCAGTTCTTGCGATACCTCGAGCTGCTGCCTTTGCATAAAAGAGTCTCATCTTGCTCACTCCACATTTTCATGACTAAGTCCTTTCATTTCAGATGTCAACACAGAGGCACTTTTTCAGAGACCTGTTCTTACTACCTAAATTAGGCTGAACATTTTTTATTTGATTATCTGCCTGATTTATAATCTCAGCCTCTTTTTTGTTTTCTCCAAGGGCCTTAAATACAACTTCTTCTTCAGTTTACTGAAGTGCTTGCGTGTGTTTTCGGTCTCCCATATTAGCAGGGCCCCTGTCTCGTTCACCACTGCATCCCTGGCATCTAGCACAGCGCCTGGAAAATGGGAGAAGTTCAATAAATATCTGTTGGTTTTTAAATTGAAGAACAGGTGCCAGGCAACTGGAACTCTACTATTTCCTCCACGAACTCCATCTCTGGGGAACTTTTTTTTTTTTTTAAATCAAACTGTTTGAAGGCATCTCAGACCTATGTTTTTCAGAATATTCTTGCAGTAATTGGTCATTCACATTTCTAGCATGAGGCTCAAGAGACTGGCTACTTGGACAGTTGAGTCATTTAAATATAATCCCTTTGTAAGTATGACTTCGGGTCATTTCGGTGAGTGTAAGTCGCATGTACTCAAAGGGAGCACTCCCTTTTGGAAATATGGCTCATTAGCCGCCCTGAGGCAGAATGGAGCGTGGTCCAGCACTGGTGCTTTCCTCCAAGGGGGTTGTGCTTTGGAGCCACCAGCCATTTAATCTCAAAACTTGCTAGCACCAGAGTCCCCTCTCATCGGCCCCAGAAAACCCTGTCTTGAGGCCAACAGCCATGTGCCTTGAACCTGGCCTGCCTCGTTTCACAGAATTACAGGCCATTCCTTCTGATTCTGATGCACGTTGTTGCTCATTTAGATAATAAGAGCAATCTAGGTATCAATCACATGGCATGTTCAGCGCCAGATGCACCCTCCACAAAACCAAAGATCACTTTATTATCAACGGGTCTCCCCCTCCCCGCTTATACAGTCATGTCTCGGTTTTGCATAAGTCGAAAAGTTTGGTTAGGGCTCTTTCTCACTTGCCAACAGTTGCTTTGCTTGTTTTAAATGGACACGAAATGTGCAAAGTCCATGGGAAATTTAAGTGGACAGGGAATGGCAGTGTCTGCCCTGGTTTATCAGAAATCTTAGTCCCTCTTCCTAGCTCTATACAACCTGCTTTGAGACGTGGACAAAAGCTCAGCCGGAATTCAAGCCCCATCAAGTTTCTTCTGATTGTAAGGCAGCCACACTTTAGATCTTGAACAACTCACAAGCATGTGGGCACTTCTCAAGTCACTTGCAGGGTGAGACGTGTTTGTAGACAGTGCAATAACCACAGAAAGATACTTCAGCTGTCCCACTGAAACTTCACTGGACTAAAGGGTTTTTTTTTTAGTGTACTCAGTACTCTCAGAAGTTTGACATCACTAAAAACTAGTATAAAGTGTTAGCATAATTATAGGATATCTACACGGGTTTTGCAAGTATGTTAGCAACAATAAACAGTTCCAGGAACTAGAAGAAGTGAATACTCTAGTTAGGAGCAAAAAACAAACAAACGTGTATATGGAAAGCAAAAAGAAGAAAGGAGTCAGGTGTGGCTCTAGGATTCAAGCCTTAGTGGCTGTAAAGTTGATGAAAAAGATAAATGATCCCAGAGGAAGAAAATGATTTTTCCCCTTTCAACAATGAAAGCCAGTATGACGAAGCTCCCCAAATGGAGCTCTGCGCTCGGCACTGGAAACACAAAGATGAGTGAGACGTCACGTCTTGTTCCAAGAAATTCACAATCTGTTGGGCAGCAGACACATCCACGGGGACACACTCCAAGTAGATGCCTAAAACCATGGGTGATACTGAACCTTATGTATACTATGTTTTTCCCTCCATGCACGTACCCAGGATAAAGTTAATTTATAAATCAGGCACAGTAAGGGATTAACAATAATAACTAATAAAATAGAACCATTGTACGGCTTCTCTGTGGCATATCCAAATGGCCAGCGCCACTAATCTTGCACTTTCACGCCATTATTAAGTAAAATAAGAGTGACTTGAACACAAGCACCGGGCCCCCACTGGAGAGGAATTTTTCACTTGAATGGCTAACCTTATAATCAGCTCTTTGTTCTGCTTCTGTAGATGTGCTTTCCTCATAGGCCGAAGGGCAGGGTAATCTCAAAATTAACTAAAGACTCATCCTTCCTTTTGCTTGTTCTGTCTAGATAACTGCCTGAGATCCTGTCTGAAAATCTCGTGCTTTGTAACTCTTTGTAACTGCCTGCAACCCATAGCAACTCCCATGCTGTGTAACTGTAACTGCCTGAGGACAAGTTAACCAATCGACCTATGCTAACTGGCCAAATGCAACTGCACGGATGAGCCCTATAAAAGCAAAGTCGCATCTGAGCTCGGGGCTCGGATCTTCAGAGTGCTAGCTATTCTGGGACCTCCATAATAAATCTGAGTTCTCCAACTCTCCGAGTGGTGCTTGGTTTCTCACTGGTCTGATTTTGCAACATTTCTGCAACACCACGACAGTCAATCTGGTCACCAAGATGCCTCCTACATGACTAATGGGCAGGGGATACCTAGAGCGCGGAGATACTGGACACAGGGATGATTCATGGTCCAGAGCAGGACGGCACTAGATTTCATCATCATGCAACTCAGAACAGCATGCATTTTAAAACTTAGGAAGGGTTTATTTCTAGAATTTTCTATTTAATATTTTCAGACCACGGATGACCGTGGGTAACTGAAATCACAGAAAGCAAACCTGTAGATAAGAGGGGACTACTGTAATTACAATTCAATAAAGGCTGTCATTCGCTTGACCAAGAGCCTGTGGGAGGAATCCAGGGGACGACGGTGAATTCCTTTGGAGTAGTTTGGAAGAGGTGACTTCAGGCTTAGGCATTCAGGAGGCTTAGACTCAGGAGAAACCCCACCTATTGACACCTAGTTCTAGAGAATGAAGGTGAATCAGAGGTGGGACCAATATTCAGTAGTGGTGCAGACAGGACTCAGCTGCAGGCCTGCAGTTCTTGCTCCTGCTTATCACAGCACCGGTGTGTGCACCCATCGGGGAAGATACCCAGGGCCAGGTCACTGCCTTCTCTCTAAACGATTCATTCCTTTTATAAGTTAAGTGTTTTTGTTTCTGTCTTTCTCAGGTTCTGTTCTTTCTGATATCTTTCCATTAAATATCCAATATCAGGTAGAAACTTCTTGAATTTTTATAAAGAAACAAACATCATCGAGCTTAAAGACACACATAGAACCTCCAATCCTCCAGGATGGTATGCTTGATGTAAAAACAGGTCATATTAAAATCAGAATGAGTACCCCATTAACACTCAGCTAGGCCTTTTCCAGGATGATTTTTGCCTCATTTCAGGTCTATCTGTAAGTTGTCAAGAAGAGACCACACATGTTTGCTGATCTGAGCAAAGATGAGACGGCTGCAGAGAGTTAGGGGGAAGTATCTTACACATTTTCTCCCTTGTCCCTCAGTTTCTCATGGGAAAAGCTGATGCTGGTCTCTGAGGGTGTATCTCTGCTAGAACTGAAAACGGTGGCATTTGCTACTCTGCAGCTCTTGTCTACTTAGGCTGGCTGACGTCTTCCTTCCAGAAGAACTCACAGTAATGACTTATGAATTTCTGATCGCATTAGTTTCCTATTGCCGCCGTCATAAATTTCCACAAACCTATTGGTTGATAATGCCACGAATGTATTGTCGTACAGTTCTACGTGTTAGAAATATGACACAGGTCACGCTGGGCTAAAATCGAGGTGTCCGCAGGGCTGCTGCATTTCTTTCTGGAGATTCCAAAGAAAACTCCATGTCCTTGTTTTTTCCAGCCTCTAGGGGCTGCCTGCCTCCCTCAGATTGTGGCCCCCTCCTTCATCTTCAAAGCGCATCGCTCCAGTCCTGCTCCTACTGTGACGCCTTTACTGATTCTGACCCTCACGCTTTCCTATTATAAGGATCCTTGTGATAACACTGAGCTCACGCAGAGAAACAGGATAATCTTTCCATCTCAAGGTCCCTCACTTGGTCATATCTGCAAAGTCCTTTTGCCATACCATGTTCACAGGTTATGGGGATTAGGACCTGGACATCTTTGAGACAGGAGAGGGGCAACTACCCCCCTACCATTTTACAAGTGTTTGGCTCTCTTGATTCTTGGACAAAACCCTGCTTTACGAAGAGTACATCTCTAGCTGTGAGCCAGCTCTGACCAATTCCGTGGACCCCAGCTTGCATGGGCTTCAGAAAGCTGGACTCCTAACCACCAAATGTGTGTTTCAGCTAAGATACCCATTTCTTTAAAGAAGGGAAGCAGACATGATGGATCACTTACTGAAATTAAGCATATCTCTGCACGTAAGTTCCGTGCATCTCCAGCAGAGCCTAGCGTATTTTATTATACAGTAGGTATATAGTAACTCTAATCCTGACTGAAAGGGTGAACTACCTTGTTATAAAAATAGACATAATTTTACTTGTCAGTACATTTTGCATGGCAGCATCAAAATTAATTTAAAAATAAAAGGGTTTCAGTCGGGCAGCAGGAACAACAAAAACACTCATTACTGGAAAAGCAGAAATTTCAACTTGGTCCTCTAAACAGCTTAGAAAACAAAACAAAAACTAACAAATGAAATCATCTCTATATAACAAGTTCCTAACTCTTTAAAGTATATGTTACATTTGTTGTATGTGTTCTGTATGTATTTACCTAAATGCTTGATAAGAACAAGTAAAGGTAAAATACTTTAGGGTAAATCGACCCACTTTCCTGGCACAGTGAATGTAGTTGGTGATATTAGATGTATTGACTCAATGTTATGCAAATACTATGTTTTATCTTTTGTTTGCCACCTCCTCCCACTCTCCCCTAAAATAAACTTGGCAACTACACGTTGCTCATTTTGTTTCATTTTCTATGAAAATAAAATCCCATTCATAAACTCTACATTGTATGAATCAGTTGAAACTCTGAAGTAGGTAGGAGCAAACTAATTTCCACTCATGTACTTTAAGGTTTCCCCCCCACAACAAATCAATAATAATAATAATAATAACAATAACAACAACTAATAAACAAACACTCAAAGTTTTCCCTGACCTCTTCATCTCATGCTCGATAAGAAAGCAGTAGCCCTAACCCCCGCCAGCAAACATTTCTGGATCTAAAAATCTCTTCTGTAATTTCAAAGAAAAAACTCATTTTCTTATGTACTTTTTAAATTAATAGTCTGTAATACATTCTCTTTATGAGTGTGAGCAAATAGAATAGAAAAACAAAAGCTTATTTGTTCTCTCCGCTGAAAATGTCTAATGTTAGAAGGAGAAACTTTGATTTCCACAGAAAATATTGGCTTCCCCATTAGCCATCTGCTAGACGGTGGGAATGTTCTGTGTGACTTTCTCAGCTGGAACATTTGGAAAATGAATATATTGTTGCAAGAACTCACATTGTTGGCCACAATGTTTGTGATCACGTCGCTGCCTTACCAGATGTCCTGGAAATTCCTGGGGCGGAAGTATTTCGAGCCGTTCCAAACTCCTCCACTATGTTGTAGAATGATGTTTGGTATACATGTCTCCAGCTATTTCTCACGATTTACCATGGAACTTTTTATTCAGCCAGTCATTCTGTCAACTAAAACGAGCTGGAAACAGGTACTGTTGAACTGCTCGCGTTATTCCAAACGCTACCTTGACACTCGGCACATAACGGATTTATTATTTGCCATTTTTCGAAATAATTTCTTCTCCAACCCCAACTAGATACATCTATTCATATGTAAGATTAAACAGTATGACCTTCATTGTACTCGTCTCTAGCTGGTAGAAAAGCAACAAAGTCTAACAGTCGAATGCTTTGCTCACTCATTATGCCTAAGGAGTTTGTTTGAAATGTGAATAACCTCTGTTTTCAGAGCAGGTCTTCCCTTTTGAAATTAGATTAATGAAGTGATGAATAAAGTGAAAAGTCCTTTACACTTTGGCATGAAAATAGATTAGACTTCTTCTCTTGCAAATGGAATTATCTCTTACAGGTCCGCTTCCTACCTGTTTGCCTTTCATTTAAAGCCATAGCATTCCCTGAGCAGAGCAAGGACTGTTCGAAACGGGGCTCCATTTTCATACTCCATAGCATTCTGACTGCGGCACTAATCGTGCACGGCTCTGTTTATTTCTGAGACTCCACTACATGGCTTATTTTTATTTTTTAAATCTCTCAAAAGGAGATCCTGTAAGGGTTTCCATCTCCAACGATTTTTAAAGAATGACTCAATTTATACTCGAGTACCCTATTCCATCACACAATTCCATTTCATTTGTTCCTTGGCGCTTACACACTGTCAAGGTGAAGGGGTGGCCTATCTGGTCTCACGTCACTCGTCTTTCTGAGCATCCGCCGACCATCTGCCGACCATCCGTCCATCCTCTGACCATCCGTCCATCCTCCGTCCATCCGTCCATCCTCCGTCCTCGTGGGTGCTCTGCCACGAGCCCACACAATCACCCCAGAGATGGCCCCGCCCCAGTGCCCGCTTCAGCTCTGGTGGTTCTTTCTGTTGCCCGCAGGCATGGGAATATCCGATGAGCTGTCTGTGACATGTCCTCCTAGACAGGCCCGACAGCCATCCCCTCACTGGGCTTTTCCGTTTTGGGGGTCTCCATGGAGAAGGTGAGCTACTCACCTGTGCCTTTAGGTCTCCTGCACTCTTCTCGTGACACCCTGTCTCACTAGCACCCCTTCTGCAAACAAATGCAGGTCCCTGGATCCCGGGCCCCCTGAGATCCTCATTCTGACTTCTGCTTCCTTCGCCTTCGATCCCCTTCATTCCACATCACAGAATTCCATAACCTGGAGGGCCTTCTCTCTCCCGGAGCAAGCTCCTTAAAGACACTGGTTTCGAGGAAACTAAACTCGTACATGGCTTTTCGTTATAGTTAGTTTTGTGCCAGCCTTCCCCCAGGCCAGCTATCTGCTTGAGTGTGGTCTTAGAGAAGGAAAGAAGGAAACACTGGGAGGAGACGTTTAAACGCATCTGTTAACATCTCAAAAATATATGTCGGCACCTAACTAGAAACAGGACTGAGGAATAAACGGAAGAGAAGGCCAAAATGTAGGAAGGAGGATCAATAACGTTATCAGCCATTTTTCGATAGTCAAAGAACTCTGCTCCAACGGCCTTTTACAGATCTCATATCGATAGAACATGCCTCCCCATTCAGGGTCCCCACTGCTCGATATGCAAGCAACCTGGGCCTCGGATCTTCAACTTTGAATTGGCTAAGAAATGCCAAGCGTTACTCGATCTCTGATTAAACGAATGGATAAACACAAATTGGCGGCAGAAAAAATAATGACCGCCATGTCATTGTCCTTCAACGTCAAATGTTATTTCGATGGAAAGTTGTGTTTGTTTGTTTTTATTAATAAGGTTGGGATTACCCCCATAAGTAAGGAATTGGGAGGCTGGAGAAACACAAAGGTTATGTAATTCAGTGGTTTTCAATTGTTATTGTACATATCAATCACTTGGGGAGATTTCACAAATATAGTATGCCCCACCCCACCCCAGACTAATTGGATTACTGCTATATTTTAAAAGCTCATCACTGCTATGTTTCAAAGCTCCTCAGAGGATTCTCACACACACCAGAGGTGGAGAACCACCATTGCTGCCTACCTCTCCCATTTACACCAGTAGGTTGTGATTTATCCAAGGTGCGTCATTAGTGAAAAAGCAACCCTTTAAAACTACTTCTCCTGACCTTTTGTTATATATTCTCTCTACCACACCCACACTAAATCTCAACATTTAAAAAAAAAAAAAAATAGTGTCCAAAAAGGATTCTGCTCCAATTTATTTCAATGTTGAAGAGAATACATTATAGTAGTATCAAATTGTATTCTCACGGTTTTCTTCCTTCAGAAGCTGTAACATTTGTCCCTATTTCCCCCAAGAATGACTCTAGAGCTGTCCCCCCACCCCCAAATCCACACCATCCGCATGTTTGATAAATGTTAAACAACACCTTTATGAGACGGCATTCCATTCTGGAATGACATTTAAAAGAAGCTCCGAAGTTTAATTGCTGTGGATAACCATCAATCATTGCCGGGATGCCCCTGAGACGGTGGACTTTGAGGTATGTCATCCATCTCATGGCGACACTGTGGCTGGCTGCCTGCCCTGCTTCATGACTGGCTGACGGGGCTGATGGAGATGGCTGCTGTACTTTCAAAGTGCCTCCCGTCCCCTCACCTGCTCCACGTGACTACTGAACAGAGCCCTGTTGTGACAGTCTGCCTGCTCTTCCTCTTTCAGATTAATGAATGCAGCGTTAGCTGTTAATTCAAAGCTAGTCAAGCTTGTACCGACAATTAGAGACCGGTTTTCATATTCAGCTCAAGTGTGTGTATGTGGAAGGGTGTGAGTAAGGAGTACAATCCCTTCATATCCAGGGGGAGCATGAAGAAGGAAAAAGAAGGGGTCCTGAAGACAGCACCCGAAACTCTCTTTGGGTCTGGCTACAATAAAATGTTTCAAGCCTCAACATCTTTGCAAGCTACAAGGATGGGACCCTGGGGGTTTGAGCTTTCTGCCCTGCAGCGAGACTGCAATCCATCAAAAAATAACAAGCGCTTGGCAGGCCCAGCGTACTTCTGTCTTCCAGTGGGGTCGGCGGCTAAGCCGGCATTTGAAGGGGCTTGAGAATCAGAGCCCCAAACCTCCCGCTTCTCTTTTCTTCCCTCCACAATGAGGAATGAAATGTTTACTTGTACATAGAATTATATCAGTGACCTTGCCGGCCCGCTTTCGGGATTGTCCAGGACAATGGAAACAGAATACTTAATCCTGAAACCGGAAATGTCCCCGGTCCCGATAAAGGGAGGGTTACAGATGCCCTGTCTTGCTTGGAAAAGCTGTGCATGGACCCCGGCTGCCAAAGACTGTCAAGATGCACTCTTGCTGGAAATCCTATTTACAGAAAGGTGAAAATAAGCCCAGCCAGAGCATCCCTGACCCTGGTTACTGATGACCAGAGGTGGTTCAGAGGGACACATGCCCATCCAAGGCATGCTACGGAATAGAAACCTCTCCCTAGTCCTTACGACTGATCTTATTTTTAAAGCATGGAGCCTGGGGTTGGGATACAACACATAGCAGCTTGCAGAAGTTGTGGTAATGTAGATAAATTTTAGTTACTTTCCTTATTGAATTTTAGTTCTGCCTTCGTATCTGGCCATTGTCTTTGGCATCAGACTAGCACAGTTGTGCAAGTAAAGATCAAGGAAAGGAACTATTGTCCCCTTTTGGGCAGTGCATCGATGTGGACTAGGTGGAGATGGTCGAGCTCATCCATGTGAACACCTCTACCTGGCAGGTGAAATGCAGGGAGACGGTCAGAGGCAGCACATGCGATCACCTTTTTCTGGATCTCTATTCTGCTCAAATGTTGGAAGTCTCTTTTGGTGTTTTGAAAGGGTATCTATTATCTTGTCTGTAAAGAAGTAATTAAAAAGACTGAACTTATAGAACTGATGCTAGCAATGTATGAGATAAATGTAAAGCATTTAGTACAGTGTTTAGCCTGGGTAGGACTTAACAAATGATGCAGTGGAAAACATATCGATAATGGTTCCTGTCTTCCTGGAAGTCTACAGCTAACTGGAGACGCATATAGTAAACAATGGAACAAATAAATAAATGGTGACAGATCGAGTAAGGTACATTTCGATGGAAGAAAGAGTTGCCATGAAAGAGAATAACTGAAAACGACGGGGACGCTTTGCATAGAGTGGTTGGGGAAGCCATTCTGAGGAGGTGACATTTAAGCGAAGAGCAGAGAAGAAGCCGGAAGAGGTGGGCAGGTGGCACGCCATGCACAGGGACCAGAAAATGCCAGAGGCAGCAAAGAGTTGGGAGCGGCTGACAGGTGGACACCCAAGGGACAGGACAAGGTGAGGGGAGGCTGGACAATTTTGATCATACTTCAAGACCTTGCTACTCCAAGTGTGGTTTAGGCATCACCTTAACTATTTTTTCCATCAAAACTCACCTTAATCTATAAGCATTTATTTATGTGTTCCATTGTTTATCGTTTATCTCTGCTGGTTGGAAATGCAAAAACTCAGGTACCACCCCAGACCTCCAAACCAGCATCTTCATTGTAATAAGATCCATGAATGATCCCTTTGCACTTTTGAGATTAAGAGGCACTGGTATAGGAAGCCACTGAAATATCTAAGCAGTGGCACAAAAGTTTAGGCAGACACCAAAAATGTGTGACCTGCTTTACATTTTTTAAAGGATCACTCCAGATGCTATGGGAAAAAAAAAATGGATTAGAAGGGAGGTGTTTTTACTGCTATTTTATTATGGCTTTAGAAGTCGTCTGCTAGTTGACTATTCCTTCTCCTTCTAAGACTGGGTCCTGCTGTAATCTGGCCATTTTCCACCCAAAGTCCAGCCCAGTGGCTACTGCCCTGCTTTCTGCATATGCACCACCCGCCTGCTTGACATTTTCAAGTGTTACCTGTTCTCGTATCCTCTAGATCACAGTGCTGCCCATCGCATCAGGAAACGCATCACTCCCATCCTGATGGCCCCCCTGGGGCTGGGGACTTGCCTGGCTTTGTACTTCCCCCCACACCTTCACTGGCTCTCTTCCACACCCTGCCTCTGCCCTGGGGCGGTTCCATGCCGCATCCATCTGTTCCCACTGGACGCCCCTTCCATGCCCTAGGAATTCAGAGGCCAAGGAAAAAATGAGCTTTCCTTGCAACTACAATTAGCTTCCAAAGAGGAGATGCCAGATCGTAAGTGCCAACCTCTTCCTACAAAATAAATAAATAAATAAATAAAACTTTGTAATCAATTGTTGGGAGGGAGCTGTTAACGAGCTAACCACTTTTAATTCGATATTTGACAGAAATTGCAACAGAACTCTATTTAACAAGACGAGAACCTCTATGGGTTTTTAGCAGTCAGATGAGGTAACAGAATGGTTCTTCTTAAGGGACTAAAATATTGTCAAAGGAGACTTCTTGCTGAGTCTGAGTGGCAAGACTGACTACCCACAGTAACCCCCACAGGTGGGCGATACTGGTCGTCTGGCATCAGAAACACAAGACAAGAGCCCCCCATGCTCAGTGCAGCAGAGCCTGAATGCTGATGCCGATGGACCACGTTGGTTGTTGAGGATGGTTCGCGATCTCGCTCAGGTGAGGCTGTCCAGGGGGCTGGGAGCCAAGGATGAAACAGGTACTACTTAACGAGTTCTAATGGGCGTTCGTACCTAGCTTTTGCAGAGATGCCGTAAGTAGAGATGATCTCTCCCAATTATGCGGCACTGGTCAAGTATTTTTCTCATTGTGTCCCGTGCTCTGGGGAGAAGGAGCAGTTCCCATTAGAGCTTGACATCCTTCTCTCTGAATGGCGAGGTAAAGCGGCCCCTATAGCAGAGTTCAATTGGGCCCACGAAACGAGGGCAGCATTTTTCAAAGAGGGGTGTTTATCCAGGAGGCAGAGGTGGGACGGCGAGAATATCATAAGGGTATAATCAGGCCACATTGCCTTTCATCCTTGGGAGATCTGAGTTAGGCTGCTGGGAGTACCACAGAGGCCTGGCTCCAAAATTGTTTTCATTATGCACTTTCTTGAAACCCTCTGAAGCCGCTCACCTTTCTCACCTCAAATGGCTATGTCATCACCTTTATTTCTGCTCTAACTCTGGCTTTAATGGATTTTCTGAGCTCCTAGCTTTGAAGTCAAATAGAAAGACAGCCTGGCCCAAGCGCCACAGCCGTGACTCAGATCAAATGTCACCCGTCCTCGGGGACAGTTTTAACTTCAGAATGATGTTCAAATTTGGGGGGTTTAAAGCCAAGCAAATAGATTCTCTATATTTTCGATGATGTCTCAAAGAAGCTTCAGGAAGAAGACTCCTATTTTCTCTCAGTCAAACACTATCTCTGTTATAAAACAAATGAAGGAAGTCAAAATGCCATTTTCTGCAGTATCTTTGGGGAGGAAATAATGTGAGAAGAAAGAAAAACAGCTAACAGAATATTCACATTGCTATATAAGGAAAAGGAACCTTTGGACACAAAGTTCATATTTGACAGGTAATGTGACAATAAAAGCGGGGGAACATGAATTAAAATGCAATGAAAAGTTCATACTCTCCGTGCCCAGAAAAATAAGTGAACGTCCTGAAACCGATCAGCTCTCCAGCTGGGAGAAGGACTTCGAATGATTGATGGATGCATGATGGTTTTTCGTTTAGATAGATGTTGGGAGATTAATTGGAGTCACCTCTTTTAAAAGAATATATAAATGCAATTGCAATGTACTGTGTTTTGCATACAGTAAGAAGTCAAAAGCGCTTTTAAGATGAATTCAAAAACAAGGAATAGATTGATGAAGGGGGATTTGACATATATCTTGTGAAGAAAAAAATGCTCTAAATTTTGGAGTTCATTGGGAAGCTAAACCTAAAGATCGTGTCAGACTAAGGATATTTTGGCAGGAGCCAGTAATGGGGTCATCACAGCCTCAAACCACCGAGCGAGTCCTCAAGTTCTGGTCAAGAAAACCCAACAAGATAGAGGTTGAAAAGGTGTTGAAACAGAATTAGAGGATGAAACAGAGAATGAAATAGAATTAGAACTGACTGCTCAAGAAAATCCTGTGGGAAGCTTCTGAGAGACGAGACTATAGGACTCCCCGAAACCGAATCAGAACCATAGAGCGAACCCCAGGCTGATTTTTAGCATTCAGGGCCTCTGTTTGTTTTTCAGGCTGAATCCGCATGTTTTCGGGCCAATAATTATGAGATCCTGATTTTAATGCCAAAAAATTTGGAGGAGCACTATGTTAATAGTTGTAGTGTCTGCTACCCCTGCTGTACGAGAAACTTAGTGAGCACATGTGCATCACGCCTCTGAGGTCAGTCGCTGGGCATCACTGATACAGAACAGAAGCATCAGGAAGGCAGATGCGGTCTTCCCCGGCATTCTTTCTCCAGACCCTAACATGGCACCTGATACGTAACAGGTGATCACAGAACATTCGCTGAACTAATTAGGGAACTGGGGGCCTCCAAAGTATCCTCTCTCTCTCTCTCAGGTAAGGTTGAAGGGTTCGGAACGCTACGTCCAGTGGTGTTGCAAAGGAGATCGGAGTGGAAAACTCTTCATACCCAAGTTTTATAATGTCTCAGAACAACTGGATCAGGTATCTTGCCCACCTTGACCTTTGAGATCCTGTGACCTTTACCCCCTTTGTGTTCTTCCCTGTGCTTATCACAATGGCAGGCTCAGAGGAAGTGTACGATAAATGAAATTCATTTCGCAAATCCACGCATCCATTTTTGGGGTCATTGGGATAATTCGGATTTATCAGTTATCAGGAAAAAAATTCTCTGGTGGGCATCTTCTGATCCTTTTCAAAATAAACAGACACTAAAAAGAACCTATAACTCTAAGCTTTATGAATGTCACATTAATTCACATGGTCCGTAGATCAAGAGAAAGCTATTTTGAGGTTCTTAAACTGCTTAACTTTTTAAAATGTTATCAATTCTTTATTAAATCAATAGAAATGAAGGTGTCCGAAAGCTCAACGAGTTTTCTCACATTCGACTTGGTTCACCCATTTGTGTGGGTTTGCCCGCCAGCCAGGTGAACAGGTAGAATCCTATCTCAGAATGGCTGGCAACCTTCAGTACCTATGACACTTTCCTAGTCACGTGTCAGAGTTGCAACTAAAGCGATGTAACAAGAAGCGTTGTGGCCAATTTCTACATTATCGTCTTAAAAATGAAACTTCCTGTCCTTGCCTCTGTCTTCCCTTTCCACTGACTGGAACGTGGGCCTGGCAGCCACCCAAACATGGACAAAACGCTGCAAGATGATGGAGCCACAAGATGGGACCTAGGCCCCAAATGACTGTCCTCAGCAGAGCCTCCCCCACAAGCCTGAACTGCTGACCTCTGGGCTGTCACGCGAAAATAAACTTCTGCCTCGTTCAAGGCCCTGTATTTGTGATACTTTTTCTGTCAGGAGCTTAGCTCATGCCTAAATATCATACTTCTTAAAGTTCTGTGATTTCATATATACCCAATAGGCAAAACATCTAACGTTTTGTCTACAAGGAGTATACCGGTTGTAAGTTTTCCCCCCGGAGGAGATTATATGGGTTAAAGCGAGTATTCTATGTTATCCTACGCAGATGACAACCACCAATAGAAAACGTTCTCAGGACAACTGTGCCAAATAGTGACAAAAAGTTAAGCCCGCAAAGCTAAAAATATTACGATAAGCAGTATTTTCTGATCTGGATATATCATCTGAAGGTGTGTTTTGTTTGGTGTATTTTAAACACCCTCTCAGTGACAAGAGACAATATTTGTGAGTCTATTTCTAGTCGTGTGCATAGAGTTAATTAGCAAACTCCCAACTTACTGTGCATGCAAATTTCAAAGTTCAAGAAGTGGCAATTTGCCCACGTATACCTTATGCAGTTTTATTGTTTTGTCAGATCTGCTTACTTAAATGCATAAATTAAATACTATGTGTTGTACCCACTTAAAGATATGGCAGGGTTCCTTGGGAGAAGTGAAAATTAAAATGTCAGAAAATTAAAATGCCATCTCACTCTCAAAGGTGTGCCTTGGGATGAAAGCCAGTTTTGGAGATGTGTTAGCTGCCAGGCCAAACGTGGCAACAAAATCTGGGGCTTCTCCTAGCCCACGACTCCACGCAAACACACCCTCGGCACAAAGCAAAGCTAGATATGTTGCATGTTGAGAACACACAAGCTTCAAGAAAACAATCGAACGTCAAGTTCATCTCTCCTTTCCCAAGCATTTCATTTAACATTTTCAGGACCAAAAACTGGTCCAAGATTCTTGGGTTAAGATTATTTTTATTGTTCTACGTAGAGCAGACCTCTTCGTTCTTATGTTTGCCTAAATTGTCTACGCATTCCTGATGGAAGGCTAGTTTTTCCTTTACCTTGCTTTCTTCATGACAGAAACTATCCCCTATTTACAAAGATAGAGATTATTCCATTGTACTCTGTGGAAGTGCCTTCTACCGTAATTATTCTTTTAATATTTTTAAATGCTTTGCTTGACACCACTTTGAAATGGATTACTTATTCTTATAATAATTGAAATTGTTCAATAGTTTCCAATATGGATTTTAAGTGACTTAGATATCCTTGAAGGTGACGAAAGGGCCTCTCCAACAACATCTGGCATTTCAAAATGACACAAACATGTACGTGCACATGCACACACACATTCATCTTGGTGATACTGTGCAGGTTTACAGACATAACAAAGCTCATTGCTTCAGGCTGGGATTATTTTAACTCAGCATAGCAAAACTGGGTTACCTTGTATAAGCTGGTCTAAAGTTTAACCAACCAGAAACTATGTTCTGACCAAGTTTCTATTAGTGAAAATATGAAGAGAATAAATTATGACTGAATAAAGTTTACTTTTGGTAGATATATATTTTTTTTTTCAAAATAACAGGCCTACTGGACAGTGGGAAATAATAAAGTTCCTTGTTGCTTAAAATTTAGGATAAATCTATTATTTTCTCTGACGATTTAAAGCTTCTCTCCCAACATAATTTAAACAGTTTCTTGATAACAATTTCAAACTATCAAATTCTTCCATCTCTACTTAATTACACCAATAGAGCAGGTGATACCACCTTATCGTCAACAATCGAAGAGCAAAGAAATCCCTCCTATTTCTTAATTATCTATTACTCAGAAAAATAACAAAAATAGAGCCTATTTTGTTCTCCTGAACATTATCTACATATATATAATCTCATTATTTCTCATTCAACTATCCCTTATTCCCTGCCTTAATTTAAAAAAATTCAGCGTGTGTTTCTGGCTGAGTAGTTCCCACCTTATCCACACTTCCGCGGGCAGTTTAAAGTAACACGAGAGAGAGAAGATACAGCATCACACTCCATTGTCGTCATGGCCCTGTGCACCGAGCCCAGCAATCTCAGAGATCCACATCTCGGGTCTCACGTAGAGTGTTTACTGTTTATCATTTCAAAGTGTTTCTCTCCGAGAGCACTCCTGTCAAATTTATGAATAAGTCTGAGAATTTTCAAGATAAGCTGAAATCGGTCTTATTTGTTGACTTCTGACTCAAATCCCCTCTGCCTCTTCAGGGAGGAAGCTACTGATTTGAGAATCCAGCGGCTGTGTTTCTTTGCTCCAACTCTAGCTGTAAATCACACTTGGTTTCACAGATTTGATAAAGCCTGTGAGCTTATAATGTCCCTGCCAGAACTAGCCAAGAGTTATTCCTGGGGAATGAAGCCAGTCGGCAGCCCTTTGGAAAGCCACATAAATATGACCCTATTAGGGAGGAGTCATCAGGCCTGTCTAGCGGTGAGGATTTGCCCAAACAGCTCCACAAAGTAGTACGATCAAAGTGATAAATGAAATTTTTTAAAATAACAGGATGGGAGGACACAACAGAAGGCTTGGTGCTGATTTTTGTCATGTGCCCTCCAGCTCGGCTCGGATTCTGCAGCCAAAGGATTTCCTACCGATACATGAGCTATTTCTATATAAAAACACGAGCTTATTCACTAATACAGACCATCTCTCACACCTCAGATCCCACATCACAGCACAAGCTGCTGTTTTGAAGAGAGAAAGCACAGACTCGCATAGGTTTTGGCGGCAGTAAGCAGAGGAGCAGGGAGTTACAGAACATCAGATATCAAGTGTACACAGTTCATGGCTCTCCAACTTTAAAATACACTCGGTGTCCACTGGTGAAGACTGATGGTAATGGCAAAACTGAATAATGCTGTCGTATTGACATACATTTTACCAATGAATAAAAGAGGTGCGTGGGGGTGTGTATGTATATATAGATACACAATTACATATATATATTATATACAGAATGATATATATGTATATATAACAGAACTGATTACAGTTTATTATCACAAGTACCGCCTTGCTCAGTTGGTTTGTATTTGACACTATCAAAGACCATCTGCTAACGTGGAAATATGTTGTTTGAATATTTATTTACTCATTATTGAATTCACTAAGCGTATACCGAGCATCTACTACACACACACACACACACACACACACACACACACACATACACACACACGCACGCGCACTATATGCATTTGCTTCTGATATTATCAACTCAAAGAATGTGCGTGCATGGTTTTGGGGAGGATAGAGAGAGTAAATAGACAAGCATTTAAAATCTAAAAAGATAAGTTTGGATTTTTTCTCCCCCAACAGAGATGCACATTATTCTAGTTTATCCCCAAATAAAGGGATTTATATTTCCCTATATGTGTGAGTCAGTGTCTGTAAGTCCTCAGTAATAAAGTCTGAGAATGAAGGACTCTAATCTTTAAATACTGAACTTAAGACAACAATGTGAGAGAGACAGACTTGACTAAATGATAAATAACATTGTTTTTATTACCTAATATTGTCTTTAATAAAATAAAATTTAAAAAAAAAACACAACTATTCAAAAACCTGACAAGAATCTTAATGATAAAATCATCCAACACTATCCTTTATTGATAGACAGAGAGCCACACAGGTCAAGCTTCCTAGTGTTGCACAAACAATTGCTGTGGGACGCAGAAATGATGAATCATACGATGTGGCTGAGACTGCATCCGGCACGACTTGTCACCGTATGAAATAAGCATTGTGCTCAGACTCATGCCTGTGCTATGGGTATCTTTGTTCAGGTGCTCGGGGAAAAGTGAATACGTGATTAAGACAGATTTTTCATCTAGGCCCTGAAAGGGTTTTTGTGACAGAGAAAACCTGCTTTCAAGTTTCTCTCTCAATATGGTCTTGACAAATTAATGGATGAGACTAAGATTAAAATATCTCAAATTAGACATGAAATTCTGTGAATTGTTTTTACTATATAATTAGAACAAAAATCGAAATTGGGAACCTGCCAGTTCCTAGAGCTTTTCAGATCTTCACAAAGGGGGAAACACTGTCTCCTCATCTTTTCATTAGGGTCAAAACACACCAGGTAAGCACTGCCAGCCTTGGACACAGAGTAACGGGCTGCATCTCACCAAGTGCAAGGCCCCTACAAAGAGTCCAATCATTTAGCCACTGTAAGAAGACATTGCAAAA
>NW_006437828.1:6023076-6047403 GCF_000325575.1 Pteropus alecto
CAGGCATTAGTGGACTGAAGGCTACTTATCTCATCCTCAGTTAGCTGACAGATGTGACTGTGTCACTTGACAGCCAGCTTTGTACTGAGTTGCTTGACATAGAAAAGTCCATGCTCTGAAGCTGTCATTTAAGGCACATCTGCTCTGGCAGAACCTCATACGAGGCATCCCCTTCATAAAAAGACCTCACTAGTGGATAATATAAACCTCCTGCAAATGAAAATAACCATGTCGATCCAAAAAGATAAGCACGAGTGATGATGCGGTGCGTTCCAGTTTTCTTGCCAGACCCACGCCGAGGAAAAAACACGACATTGGGAACAAAACGCACAGCGAAAGACTTTCATGGAGATAATTTTGGATAGTTCCGTGAGAATCACACCAAGAGAAGCAACCTGAGGAAGCCCCAGTGGAGATCCCCACTTTCTAGCTGTGGTGTTTAACGTGGGTCAATGTGTCCCCAAATACCTCATTTTATTTCTATGCTGTATTGTACCCTGTTCCAAATGTTTACTCTTATGGCTCCAATGAAGAGTATAGTGACGCTTCTCCAGCTGCCTTCCACGAATAACTGGTAAAGGTAGGAAAGAAATTCTTCTGTCAGTCGGCATACAAAACCAGTTAGAACCCACCAACTAGTGAGATTTGCCCTAACATCTCATATTCAGAGACATCTGAGGGCATGCAATAAAATTCTCAAATGGCCAATTGGAGCTACCATTTTCAGACCTTGTGAATTTCTAAGTCGATGGTACCCTAAGAGACTATAGAAATCTTATTTGATCTTACAACATGATGAACTCTCAATTTCAAAGAAGAAACTGAGGCTCAGAAAATTTAAGTGGCTTGCCTGAAATCAATAGCTGGGAAACAAGAGACAGCTGAACACAGGTGCAACGAACTTTCATTATATTTTGCTCACCAGCATTCACCATCCCTAAATGGTGGGGGGAGAGGGGTCTACTGTGTTTTCCTTGATAAAAGACATGGTTCCAACTCCCTACTTTCATGCGACGTAGTGAAGTCACTAGGCATTTCACATGTGTGAATGCGCCATAAGGAACAATGCCTTTTGCAAAGTTTATGAGAATTCTTTACCCAGTCAGCCGTCTAATTATTGCCATCTCCCTCCTGCACTCTACTCTCCCTGGTCAAAGCATTGTTTAAGTAAATGTCTATAGGCTGAGACATCAAGGAAGCAGAAGGGAGTGGATATCCTCCTCCCAGTCCTCTGGGATTAGGGTGCAGGCCCAGAATACAGACTAAGCCAGTCAGAAGCTCTTCCTCTGGTCCCTAAAACTTGAAGTGGTAACGAAAGCCAAGGGAGCTCCACCTAGTACTCAGAGCAATGAAGGAGAGCTCAGCACCCAGCACTGTCGTCGTGTTAGGTGGGGTCCCTCCAAGCACAGAGGTCCAACTACCCAGCTCCTTGGAGCCCAGGTTCCCTTGACTACTGTCCATCTCAGTGAGCCACCCAAAAGCCCTTCTATAATTCCTTCACTGCTAAGCTATCCACAGTCAGTTTCTGTTGTTTGCAATTAAGAACTGTCCATGACACATCCAAGTTTAATATTGGTGGTTTTTCCAACACTCTCAGCCTCTTGTATAGATTAAATATTCAACAAGCTTCTAAATACCTAATATACCCTTTCCCGAAAAGAAGAAAAACTACAGCGTCTTATAATCAGAAGTCTAACCTGAAGTGTGTATGCATTAATTTTTTTGTCCTTTGGCATTAAGTGACAGGAGTTAATCTGAGGTTCGGCTGTAAGGACCAGCTGCATTTTCTTACTAAAATTGTTCATGAGCAACTCCCGGGGACTCATAACACCTGATGTGTGTAGCATCATTTGGCGAGCATCACCTATTACAATAATTCTTGCATTACTGTTATATCTTAAATATGGCCTTAAATTTGGCACTTAAATTTTTTGTACACTATCGCCCAATTTTCCTAATTAGAATTATGGCACACTAGAAGGCAGGGACTAGATACTGAATTTCTTTGCATTTCTTACCAATTACCTAGAGATCAAAGGTCTGTGCCTATAAAAGGTACCGACTCTTCTGTATATTTGGTGCAAAACTGTTTCTCCTAATTTGAGTCTAACCAATTAGTTTATATTTGCTTATCTACTTTGCAGCTAACCTTTCATAGTTTCCTATCTACTAGTCTAGTGACCTACGCATAGCACATGAGTAATAAACATTTGAAATAATGGTTGACTGGTTCAGAAAGGCTGTCTGACATCAATGACTGCTCGATATTATTGAAGTAGTAGTTGACATGAAATGACCAGAGATGAGTATAGAAAAAGAATGGCAATAATTACAGGTGGTATAGGGATTCCTATAATAGGACTCTTAATTAAGAACATACACACATATCTATACATCTGAAATACTCAATAACATCACATTTTGTATACAGAGGTCTCCTTCTTCCTTGTCTCCCCACACCTGCCTAAAAGAACCACCCTCATCCCAAAGAAGCTGTTGGTACTTGTCATGTTGCCAGAGACCCAGTCTTTTCTGGTCATAATTAGATATAACAAAGCGAAACCAAAAGCTTCTGGTAAATGCAGACACTACGAGATAGGGAGAACTGCTAGTGAGAAATGGGTGATGAGACATGCATATTTTAAGAATATTTCTTTCAACTGCCAGTCGCCTTGTCTAATCAGGGCACCTCTATTCTGAAGAAGCAAATATCAAAGTCAAGATGGAATATAAATGTAACATTATAATATATGGCATGTCAAATGAAGATATGGCAAAGGTTGACATTGATGATGATTAAACCGTTTGGGATTTGGTCTTCGAGATGTGAGGATGGAATCCGTAATCACCAGCCCTCCTCTCCTCTTTATACAGTATCTGCTAATATACGCCAGCTTCATAATTACCTACTAAAAGATAGGTGGGAAGTTCATTAACCATGCTAATTACAAGAACAATTTATGCTCAATCATCAGCAGGCATGTTAAAAACACTCCTTGAAAACCAAAACAATATAAACCGACCTTAGCGGATACAGAACATCTGTTCTCTAGGGCAGAATAAAAGAGGAAATCGCAAGAAAACAGAGGAGATGAGAGGAGAAAAATATTTTCCTTGTCACTCCCAACGGAATGACAGGTGCAAGTCTATTATGTGAAGAAAACAGTGTCTATTAGAGACAGTGGCCTCGCAGATAAAGGGGATCCCTGGCAGCTGCTGGCTCCTCAAGGCTTCACCACTTGTCACCTAGTAGCCCAATTTGTTATTGCTCAGAGGGATTCCACCTCCTGCTTCCTCCTCTCTGAAAATGTGAGTCAGATGGAAAAGAACGATAGCCTAAAAGTTTTATGAGATGTATTTTAAATGGCGTGTCCATTTTTATGTGACTCTGCCAGATGCTCTGAAACGAGAGAAGATATGATGGCTGACTAACAACTCGATGGTGCACGACAGAGAAGTTTAATTGTGAAATTAACAAAAAAATTATTGCAAGAGACTCTTTAAAACGTCGTTTAGTAAGTACATCCAACCATTAGAAGCTAAATTTTACTGAAGGGTTTCTTTGAAGCTAAGAGTTTTAGGGTTATTATTATTTCATGACTATAAAATAATTCCTTGTGATTAGTAGCAACTAAGGATTTTTTTTTCCAAAAGCCGTCCATATCTAAATGCATATAATTACCTTTTTTTCCTCCGAGAACAGAATTTTTAAAGGGGGAGCTGATTCAGATAGTGTTTTAAGATCTCTTTAAGATGGAAATGCTTCTTTGGAAATTTCCCACGCATTTGTCATTAGAAGTCTCCTCTGCTCGAGTCGCACTAATCAGAGGCACACAGAGGTTGCAGTGCAAGGTGACGGGAGAACATTAACGACCCGGGCTGTGACATCACTTGTGAGAACTTCTTTCCACTGATCTGACACCCATTGAAGTTCAGCATTCAATTCCACCTTTGAAACCCAGGTCAAGCAGTGTCACGGGCATGCGTCTTTTGTGTTAAACGTTCATGTTTTTTCCTAAATTGCTATGGACTCCCCATGAAGAAGGCATCTGTCCCAATGCTAACAGTGGACACTGTTTCAAACTAGTTTTTTTGTTTTGTTTTGTTTTTTGTTTTATCTGGCTTAATGTCTACTGTGGCAATTTTTACGGTACAAGACCACATCACAAGAGGAAAATACTGCCTTGGATGTGATAAACAATGACTACAAAATTCATTTCTACCAAACTCTCTTTTCTTTCTCCAATTCACGGTCTGCTTTGAAACTGACCAACAGGTGGGCTCAAGATTGACAGACTCTGCTAGGTCCGATTCCAATGCAGCAGGTCATTAGAAAGTCTCTTTGGGCATTACGTTACTGCTATTCCTTTCACAGCAGAAAAAAATATATCAGTCAATTGTGGAAATATAATATTGTTAGTGACTGGCAACACACTGCCTTCTTGGTTGGCACCACTTCCCTCCAAATCAATATCCACCTAATGTCTAGATGCGTCTCTGCCTGTCTCTGCTTATTTCAGTACTGACTTTCGATGTAGAGCAGACATTCCCAAACCCCACAGATGTGAGCTTCTTCAAATACCATTGCCTGGGCATCAACCTTTTTAAAATATATCTTAAGAGTATTCTAATGTCCAAGGAAATTTTAAGAACCACTGGAATCTTGCCACTTAAAGTATAGCCCCCAGACCAAAACATTAACGAGAGAGCTTGTTAGAAATGCAGAAAATCAGACACCTACCCAACCTGAAACTGAGTCTTCATTTTCACAAGAAGTATTGCATTGCAGTGAAGATCTTATTATACTTAGTTACATGCAAGACTTCAAAGAAACCCGTGATCACAATAGTACGTGTTTGTGTTCTTCCACTTTTATTCTGGGAAAGTGTACCAAAAGTTTTCACGATGTTCTTCAAAGGCTTTGAGACCCAAATAAGGTGACAAAACAGTAGCAGAGGATAAACCAGAGCTCATGAACTTTAATACTTATAGGAGACAACCAAATGAAGTAAATGAGAGAAGCGGATGGGAAACTGTCAAATAAATAGGTAGAAATATTCTTCACAAAAGCACTAGCCTCTTTCTTATTTTTTTTTAAACACATCACCCGCTCTCTCCTCCTTCAATTTTACCATTTTGGGTAGAAAAATTAATTCAAAACAATAACGCTCTACTACACAAAGTACCTGTGCGATGCTACATGGCAGGCGACACAGGATGTAGAGATCGAGAGTGAATTCACCTGATGGGAGTAAGGAGGCCTGCAACGGCTCCACCCAAGGGCTGGCATAGACAGATACAGGCCCAGCGGTCTCGGATCTTCAGAGATTTAGAGACCATCCAGACCTCCAGATTTTTATATAAAATAAAATCTTTAAATGTTGCATCATTTTTTTTATTCCTGAGACTGAGTAGACCAAAAAAAAAAAAAAAAAAAAAAAACCGCACTTATAGGCAAGTCTGGACAGTTAAGATCCACTAACATAGACCTATCACTCATCTCTTTCTGCCAAGGAAACATCTTGCAAGAGCACATTCCAGCTAGAATCTAAATTCTATAAAAAAAAAGATCACGTGACCCCATCTTCTCATTTTAAGAGTGAGAAATGAGACGGCTGCGGTGTATTGACAAAGGTCCGAGTGAACGAATCCTGGTTAATTTCAGCGCAGCAGTGAGAATGTGGTCAGGAAAGCTGAAAAATAATTTAAAGTTTTCAAGAAAGAAGAGATGTAAAAAGGGAAATGAGCAATGAAAAGAATAAAAAAGTGAGTGTCTGCAGAAACCGCTTCTAGTTCTCAGGCGACGCGCTAGCTTTCAGAGTTAGGAAATCGGGAAACCAGCTGCCTGTAGCAATAAGGTAAGTGAATCACAGGGAAACGCCCAGAGGCATTTTCTGAATCCTACCTACCAGTGCTCTGCTACCCGAGGAGCCACAGGATGCTTTCCGTCTTTCTCCCACTGTTAAAAATCTTTCACTAGTGCTTCTGATTGGCAAAACCTAACCTAGATCCCCATTGGCAAGGGATTCTGAAAATAAGTAGTTAACAGGCTTCTAACCCCTGCCAAAAGAGCGGAGCACAGAAGAGGAGCAGAGAGAACATGGAGCTGACTGATCGAAGGCAGAGCTAACTGATCTGATATTTAATCTATGCTGATGTCTAATCTGTTACAAATTCACTGTAACATAGGTCTTCTTGAGCTAACAGCTCCAGGCTCATTCATGGGAGGACTAACAAATCTATTGTCTAGAACAAACTTTATTCTACTGGGAGGATGGTTCAGGAAGCAAAGAACTTTGTTCTATTGGAAGGTTCTTTGGATACATCATGATACATCATGATACATTTTTCATATAGATATATCGATTTTTGCTATTTCCCATTGATATATCATGAGAAATAGCAAAAATCGATATATCTATATGAAAAAAAAAAGCTAAGCATGTGTAACCATTTCCACATTAATGTTAACCTTTTTACTAAGCTGTACCTTATTGACAACATATATTTTATGTCAAGGGGAAGAAATAAAAACATATACAGGTGTTTGGACCCATGGTAGATAAAAATCAAGTTCAAGACAGTCAAAACACAGAAGCAGAATTTGTGTTTCTTACGTTATCTTTTTCTTTATAATTTATACACCTTACATAGGGAGAGCACCCTTTCCCTTACTGCATCCTTAAACAAAAATGAAAATATAGTTTGGATAGATTTAAATGGATATATTTACTAACTCACCTAAAAGATGCTCAGCCTGATTGTACCGAAAGGCACCAGAAAGAAAGGAAGAGAGGAAGAATGAAGACTGACATTCCTTTAGGGTCAACATACTGAAGAGATGTCTCGGTCAAAGTTATTTCCCCAATTCTGGCACTAATTCACTTTGTATATTGAACCGCAGTTTCCCTCAAGTGAAATGGGGACTTGCAGCTTGGTTATGAAATTATTATAAAAGATGCCTGTGTAATGAAGAAATAATAGGAATGGAAATATTCATGAGCCCCAGTGGGCATAAGCCATAGGAAGACAACAGAAATCAATGCTTCCGAGAGAGGTGCCCTTCGTCTTATGACGAATAGCTCTGCTGAGCTGTATGCCTTTGGGAGAAGGCAACGTAGTGACTGCTTCAGAAAGACAGTGCGGCCTAAGTGACTTCTTGGTTTTCTGGTAGAGGTAGCCCTTTTCCACCGAATAAGAAGACAGAGAGTGAGAAAGGGTAATCTGGCCTAATGCCAAGCAGACACAGAATAGTCGGGCCACTGAATAATAATCACTAACGTTTTCCTTCAGTTTCCCACGTTTCTACCATGTTCCAAGCATTGCGCTCTCACATTCTAATTCATTTCATTCACAGCAACCTTGTGAAGAAGAGTCTTCCTGTGACCTCCATTTTACAGGGGAAGAAACTGAGTCACCAAGAGATGAAACAGACTGCTCAAGTCACACAGCGAGACACTGACAGAGCCAGATTTTGAACCACGTCTGTCCATGTTTGTGATCACTCGGCCATTCTATCACCGAATACGGTCTTCAATAGATTTGGATTAGTTTGGACGGTAGTGGAATTTTCCCTATGGTTTTGGCAATTGTGAGTCTTAGTCCTTAATTTTATTGTGGATTTCACCTTTTCCCTGGTCTGTATAGCTATTTTAATAGAAGTTTTGGAGAAATTACTAGCCTGAAACCATTTTAAACAGGAAATTGACATTTAAACTTCATGCCTTATATTCCAGGCCACCTCTTAAGATGGGATTTTGAGCCATCTTAAGAGCCATGAATATTTTACAAAGAATAATAGCTACAGACTCAATCAGACACAGAATGAAATATGTAAAAGATATATCTTAGGGATTTTACTAGGTCCCCACTCTCCAGATGCAAATGTCCCTTTGTTTTCAGAAACACATAATGAGTTGTCATACAAATCCCAACAGGAGAACATAACGAACAATTTGGGAGCAAAAGTTCTATTATCAGCATGGAAGACAGAAGAATATAGAGAAAACATAAAAACATGCATATGACTGGAAACCACGAGAATATCAATTCTAGGTTCTCAGATCAACTAAACCACAAACATGTTCACGGTGGAAAGACGAGGACTCTTAACTAATCTCTTTCTAAACTAATGTCATCCTGATTTTCAGACTATGTTACAAATGTGAAAATGCTTTAAATCAAAGTTGTTCATCAGAGATACTTGACTACTTGCTCATTCAAAATTAATTTTTAAAATAATAAGTAAACACATATATATCAATGGTATATTTTG
Organism: Pteropus alecto; assembly: GCF_000325575.1. NCBI lineage: Eukaryota > Metazoa > Chordata > Mammalia > Chiroptera > Pteropodidae > Pteropus > Pteropus alecto. Next base: position 6,031,352 of record NW_006437828.1, read on the forward strand.
AATATATTTAGAATGCATTTTAAATGAAGTACACTTATTCACTCATGCTCACGAGAAAAATCCTGAGTATGTCTTGCTCCCGAAGTTTAGAAGGCTGTTGCTTTCGCCCAGTACTTTCAAGCATTACACAGGTTTTCTGAAAGTTTTAGCTGAGATTCTTTTAGGAATCTGGTTACTCGCAGAAAACAGCTCCTTTGATCTATGAAGTGGAAGTCTTTTAAATACAAGATAAGAAGTGGAATTTCTACCTGTACATCATCTATTTCCCAGAAAACTCTTTACAGAACCAACTGTTATATGCATGGCCTGTTTCATCAGCACCAAATTCACGTACTGGGGAAGAAAGAGCTCTATGTTTGTTAGACACCCCAAACCACACAAGTAAAAGCCACTTCAGTCTTTTCACTTGCTTTCAAATCCTTCTGTCGAAAGTCATTAGGGAAGGCTCAGAGATAGCATACGTAAAACCCACATTGTAGTTGAAAGAGCCCTGCTTTTAAGAACATTTTTTGCTCCAAGCCTCCAAAATCAGTAATCCAAAGAACAGAGAAATTGGTCCTGAGTGAAAAAGATTGGCTTTAAATCATAAAGTTCGAAATTTACTAAATTCTGTGGATACCAGTCCTGGTAGTGCTGGGAGCCAACAGAAAAGCAGTTATAGAAAGACTATTTTGGTAATAATGCTGCCCCAAAAGTCACTGTTTGTTTTACAGGTTGGAGTAAAAGCTTACTTTTGTTTAGCAAAAAGCATGTATAAAATACCTCAAACTAGTATAAATGAATGAGTAACAAATAACCATAAAACCATAATTTCAAAAGGAAGCTTTTTCTAATAATATAATTCTAAGAGAAACATATTTTAAAGAATTAATAAACATTTATAAAAGGATCTCGAAAAAGAAAAAACAAAGAATAAACACTAAAAAAAAGAGTAAGCGTTCCCCAGTATCTTGATTTCAAATAATTTTCTTGAAACATTTTAAGACTTCGATACATATTTTCAACCCATCAGTGTAATCCAGATGACTCTTTAAAAAAGAAAGAAAAGAGAGAGATTTTATTCCCCTTAGATTATCTGAATAAATGAAAAACAAACAAAAATCTGTTTGAAGGCTTGAACTATTCTTTATCATCCCATGTAACACTGCATCCATGTAGTACAGAGAATAAGAAAGTTTGTTAGCCATGTAATTTATTTAAACTAGGTTAACATCCCAACCAAATATTTCAATTACAAAATTAAAAAGCTCTCAAAATTTATTTGGAGTGGAATTATTTAGATTAGCTATTTAGAATTAAATGACAAAACCCCATCATCACATTCTATTTGCAAAATGTGCTAAAGAAAAGGAATTAATTGGGAAAAAAAATCTGAGAATCTTAGTTTGACACACACAAAATTAAAACTCTGCTTCTTTGTATGCATGAACACAGAGCTGTAAGCATTATATTCTCTGGAACCAGAGCCAGCTCAATAGACATGAAGAGAATCTTCAATCAGCCCACTGTCCAAGGCAGTCCCAATGATATAATTTTGCTTTACATAACCAAGTTTTGGAGGAAACAAGAACTTTTTGCTTCATTTTTTTTGGATAAGTGCCTCAAATTGCCAATCTGGTTTGCCTTTGCAATTCTCAGCTACTGCGGGGTGAGGAGGCAGCCTTAAAATTAAGGTGTATGAGACCATTCTGCTGAGATGTACTTTCTCTGAAGGCAGCTTAACTTGTACACAGTGTGTTTTATTCTTCTGAAGAGTTAGAAGAGGTTTACTTTCCTTCATTCTTATGTTTCAACTCTAGTTGCAGAAATAGGAAAAACAGTTTATTGATCAGTCATTAATGAATATTCATCATTAGGCTGTGCAGAAGGATTAAAATCCAACTCACCTCTATTTGGCTCTGACGCCTTTGTTTAGAGCTACTCCTTTGATTAGATCTACTGGTTTTCTTACTGAAAGCAGAGTCATTTTTAATTTTTTCTCTTTTTTTTTTCCTCTTGAGAGATAAATGTCCTGGATTCTTTTGGGGGAATTTACATATGTACATATTGGTCTTTTCTATTCCTCACAGTGTCATGTCTTAAATGTATTACCAAAGCATCCATTTATTTCTAAACTGTAGTCACTCACTGACACACAATTCCAAGCTTGATTGCCTATTAACATTATTTGAATGATTTATATTGCTCCTGAGCAACACAAATTTAATCCCATGAAAAAAGGTTTTACAAATAATGAAAAATTGACTTCTCCACTGCCTTAGCCTGAAAGCGGATGCCTATCTATACCTGCAAAAAGAACCCCAGCTGCCCAGGCAAACTCAAGAAAACTTCCCTTATAGCCTGTTATCTGGGGACACATTCTGTCCTCACTGGTCTCCAGGAGGAGGAGTTTCTCCTAGGGCATCTGCCCTTTTCACTCTCTCCACTAACTGAGGAGATGGAAGCACCTGGTTATTGGATCTAAGAAAAACAGTAACGGGCTTGCTTAGCTTGGTTCCACCAACATTCTTCCTCTCAGGAGCTTCAAACTACAGGCAGCAGACTCTCACAGCTCCCCCAGATGCTCCGTCCTGTAGGACAGGGAACCCGCCCTGGCCCAATGTGCTGTGATCGAATGGCTGAGTCTGCCCCTACTTCCATTAGCTAAGCAACCCAAGGCCACGTCCTCCAACTTCTATCAATAATAAAGGCATATGTTAGTCCCCACTTGCCATTCCTAGATTCTCATTCCCATTTGTTCAGCGTCAGATGAAGATTCTCCTTTGTAAGGCCCCTTTGAAAGACGCCCCCACCACTCCCTACAGCCAGTAATCGCTTCTCCACGGGGGACCACCCACAGCACGTGTCCACCTCTCACATGTGGCACTCCCTGTCTTCTGCGTCATGTCACAAGCACCCAGCCTGCTGCTCTCATTTGCTCCCATGCAAATTTGGACATGTTTCGATCTACCTTCGTTTCCTTCTCCATAAAATAAGGAATATAATCTCATACTTAGCAGTTTTGCGTAGGTTAAATAAATTTATATGCAACACTTAAAATCAGGCCCAATACATAAGAAGTTCTACATAAATATTTATTATCATTGTTATGATCTGAATTCTGGCTCCTGACAAATAAATGTGTATATTGAAGCCCTAACCCGAAATGTGACTCTATTTGGAGATAAGGCCTTTAAAGGGGTAATTAAGGTTCACTCAGGTCTCAGGGTGGGGTCCTAATTCAGGAGGACTGGCGCGCTTATAAAAAGAATAGGCCACGTGACTGTGAAAAGGCAGCCAGATGCAAGCCAAGGGGGGAGGCCTCAGGGAAAACTAACCGTGCTGCCACTTCGATCCTGGACTTCCAACTCCCAGAACTGTGAGAAATGCACCTTTGTTGTTGAAGGCACTCAGTCTGTGGTATTTTGTTATGGCAGCCACACCAGACTAGGACGATCACTATTGCCGTTGATACTATTATAACCCTCCATTCGCTATGAAAACGACTAGGCGAAACAGTTACCCTAATTCTTTCATTCAAATCAAATCATCCGTGATTACTTTTATGAACAAGGTCAATATCGAAAGTTTTGTGAAGATGATCACCCCTACCAAAGGAACATGGCATAGTAATTTCAGGGTCCTTAAGCAGTTAATAGAATTCTAGTCTACTTAATTCTAGCCTTTCTCTCACTTATAGAGAAATGGAACCCTGATTGACGAAGATCTTACAATGCAGAGGTAATTAGTTTCCAATATCCCATTCTTCCTCTCATTCCTAGTAGAAGAACCATCATTTTTCACTAGACATTTGGTCACCTACAATCAAAGCTTTATTTCTCAGAATATCTTATGGCAGGATGTAGCCATACAACTAAGTTCCAGCTAATGAGATATAGATAGAAATATTTTATTGCAGTTCCAAAATATCTCTTGAAATGCAAGGACAGTTCTTCTTTGTCCCATCCTAAATTTTACTACCTGGGATGTGCATACGATTACTAGAGATTTAGCAGTCATTTTGGATTTTGAAGATGAATTCACCCTAGATATAACGAAACAGTAGACTGGGAAGAACCTTGGCATCTGAGGATTGTGAAGAATCCAAAATAAGTCGTCGACTGTGTACTCTTGAATTTCTTTTATGGGAAAAAAGCAGCCCTCTACTCTTCCAAAGCACTGATGTTTTTGAGTTTATCATTTTGCAGCAGATACTTTTGGCACCCTTCCCATCTTCTCATCTTACCTCTGAGCTCGCCTGCAGCCTTGGTTGATAATTTCCCACCCAGGAGCCTGTGTCTCTCTGCCTCTCTGGTTGAGGCTTTTCCCTGGCCCTGTGGAAATATACTCAACTGAGCACAGGCACAGCTCAGAACCATGGATCCCTGGCAACCTTGTGGATAATCTTCCACTAATGAGGAACAGTCTCTGTCCTTCTGGGACATAATTCTGAGACTGTTTCTCTTGGTTTCTTGGAGGACTCCGGTGGACTTGAGCCCCAGGTACCCAAAGAGGTAACCTACTCTTTATTGGCTTTTCTCCCTTCCCTTATTCTCCTTACCACTTCATTTATGCCTCCCAGAATCACTAAAGTCCTGGTCCCCGAGTCTACTGTTGGAGGAATGTAGTTAAGATACTATGACTTGCAGCTTCGCCCAATTCAGCCGATTACAGCTTAGCCAAGAATAGCTCAGATATGGCTGTGCGAATACCAGACCCAGCTTGGCTGAATACAAGAATCCCAGCTAAGGAATAATTAGAAATGGATTCAAAGAAATTTGCAAATGGATACAAATGTTTAGTTATTAGACTCAACCTAAGAGCCAGAGGGAAGAGATGATGTGTGTGGAAAACAAATATCATTCTTGATCAAGTCTGATCTGAGTCCCTGACCAGTTCTTGACAATGTAGAACCAAGGCAGAATGGAGAAAAGTCTAAATTACCCTCTGCTTCTGGAGGAAGTATCACATCTCTTCAAATGGGTTCAATGCATTTTCACCCAGACATCTTGGGCAGTAATAGCTGAAATGGGACTATGACTGTCAGCATGACCCAAAGGGATATTCTACAAAATCGCAATTTTCAGATAGAGACTAAAGACAATTATCCAGATTTTCAAAAAAGAATGAAACTTTAATTCAATGCTATTATGGTGAAACACTGTAATGCATTTCAGCAGTCAAACTCTCTTTCTCATGATAAATGATCCTTAACATTAAGAGTCACTTTTTTATATCCTGGCTGATAGTTTTGACGTAGGCTAAAGATTTTCAAAGAGAAATGCTGTTATGAATCCTGCAATTCATTGGAACATCGTTCTCATCATTCTAAGAATTAGTTCTTTCGAAATTGGCTCTTTCAAGAAAATGTATGTTTTCAAAATAATTGTCCTTGGATCGCTACATTTGGGTATGTAACATCCTCCCTGCCACAAGGCTAAAAGATTTTAATGTTGTGGAAGGAACTGGTGACAGTCGTAAAGTTAATAGGGACCTACTTAAGAAATAACTGGACATTTCTCTTGTCTTGTGAGGTGATCATTTTACCCCCTAGTGAATAAAGACTAGAAAAAGTTGGATCACTGCCAAAGATATAACCTACACTATATCAAACAGTGCCATTACATGTCTCTTAACTGCCTCCTGGAAGTCATCTGGCTGCTTCCAGGGGAAGCTTTTCTGATACCTTTCTCTGAAAAATCATATTAAACAAATACTAGCCTAACAATGCAAAAATATAGTGCTCAGTCTTCTATCGATGACTTATGGCGCTGACTTTACAGCTTCCAAAATTCATTGCCCTCATTATCACCATACTGTATCATTGCCTCTTATGTAAATAATCAGGGAAACATGTAAGTCGTTTATATCATTTTTTGTCAACACCAATACAAGAAATCTTAGAGGAGTCTCAGAATTCTTGGCCTGAAGAGGGAAAAACGTCTATTGAGAAGTAGGGAGTTATTGTGCATGTCTTCTGTGTTGCTGAAAATAAATAAGCATTAAAAAAAAAAAAAAAGTATTTCAAAAGGCAATGAATCAACCGTATTAGCAAATACATTTCCTACCCAAATGCAAGTCCTAAGAGAATTCTCCTTGAAAAGCAGCTATCGGATTTGTTTGTTTACCCTACTTAAAACAGTTAACCTTTCTACATACAAAAAAAAAAAATGTTCACGACACCAAAGAACGTGCCTTTCAAAAAGTACGCAATAATGCGGCATGATCTAATAAAGCCAGTGGCCAAGTGAGTCCCCTGGAAGAGCAGTCTTTTGCATTCTTCCTTAAAAGTTGCACCTAGGAGACCTCCCAAGTTACTCTCAAGTTTTCTAATTTAATTCATTGATCTTGACCTAAGAAAGATTGGCACAAAATTTCTAAAGTAGCAGAACATTCCATCACTAAAGGAAGTTTACCTTGCATGCAGGCAGTCCATCATAATCAAAATAGAGAAATCAACTCATTTGAACCAAGCTAAATCTGGGATTTAAATAACTGCTGAAAAATTTCAATATGCATTAATTTTGCCCACAAGGATATTCTACGGATAATCATGAGTTTCTAATTATAGTGCTGTGCTTTTAATTTGCTGATTGACACAAATTTAAAATCATATCACAGCTTCAACTCATGTGCCCTCCTAAATAGGTTGAGGGTTGATATTATTATCCTCCTACACGTCTAAATACTTAGTGCAGCTGGAAGGTTAAGTGACTTCACCACCGACCTATGATGAACTCTTTTGTTTCATTCAAGGCTGTTCTCCTCCTGCACCTAGAGAATGAATTTTACTCTTTTCTGTAACGACTTTGCCCACCTTCCATCTAGACTTGAAGAGGACCCCAGTCCATGTCTGTACCTGCTGTATTGAAGAATCTAGGCATTTCTTGGGAATTCATAGATGATGCCTGCAGAGAAACCAGGAGGCCTTACTTTGCTCAGTCTGTGACATGCCCCGTTTTGTAGCGGGGACGTCCCCTAACATTGGGCATTGAGGGGCCCGTCCTTTTTCTTCCCTCCCTTCTTTGGCTCCAGATCCATTACTACTGTAACATCAGAGTGACATGCAGGACAGACCAGGAAGGGGTGGCATCATCTTCGAAACACTCTCCTCGCCCCTTATCCCGCCCTCACACTCCTGGCCAACACAAACCCTCCTTTTCTTCCTCTTACTCAAAATGCATCCTATCCTGTTTCCAAAGCTTCCCACTGTCTACGTTTATTAGATGGATTCAGTAAGCTCATGTAACTGAGGAAAGCATCCCAGTGCCCTGATACAAACCCTTTTCCCTTTTCCCCATGGGAAAGGAGTGTAAAGGGAAGGTGTGATGGCTAATTTTAGGTGTCAGCTTGACTAGTTGATGGTGCTCAGCTGTTTGTCAAACACTAATCTAGATGTTACTGTGAAAATATTGTGTAGATATGATTAACATCTATAATCAGTTGACCTTCAGTAAAAGAGATCATCTTTAATAATCTAGATGAACCTCGTCTAATCCGTCGAAGGCATTAGGAGCAAAAACTGAGGTTTCTGGTGAAGAAGGAATTCTGTCTGGAGATTATAACATAGACATTCAGTTTGCGGGTCCGGCCCTAGTTCTGTCACATGGATGTCATTCTCAAGATTTTAACGTCAATTCATGCCTGAGTTTCTAGCCTGTTGCCTTGGCCCAATCTTGCCAACCCTGACAATCATGTAGCTAAGTTTTTTAAATTTTATTATTAGTTTCAAGTATATGGTACATTGGTTAGACATTTATATAGTTTATAAAATGATCCCCCTAATTGTTCTTTCTCTCTTCTGGCTCTCCACCTAGCCATTACATTAATAAAATGTCTCTTTATATCTGTGTGTGTGTGTGTGTATGTGTGTGTGTGCACATTAATAAAATAAGTCTCTTTGTATCTGTGTGTGTGTGTGTGTGTGTGTGTGTGTGTGTGTCTTATTGGTGCTCTTTCTCTAGAGAACTCTGATAGATACAGAAGACAACTAACATCTTTAGAGCATCTACTGTGCGTCAGGAATAGTGTTCACTGACTTACATAAATTAAGCCATTTGCAGAGGTAAACTTTCCATAACCAACCACGCTAAAGAGTCTGATTCTATTTTTCAGTTGTCACTCACAACAGATTATTCCAAACAACTCTAGGTCATCTCCCAGCCTTCCTCATAATGCTACATGGTGTGGTGACCAATCATAAATGCTACTTTTGTCCTAGGAGGAGCATTTAAACAAGCAGCAGGCAAATGAATGAACACAAGTCCCCCCAAATTTGAGGCCTACTATAAAAATGAAAGAGGAAACTCCCAGATAGCCTTCTATAAAACATGGTATTCAAGAGCGAAACATAAAAAGTAAACACTGTGTACTGCTAAATATTTAAAAAGATAAAAAATCGCTACACAGATTCCATTTTAGGACATGTAATTTTATCCTTTCTTGAGGGGAAAACAGGAATAATGTAAAATGCTATATAAAAATGGAAGTATTTTGCAATTTATATATTCTCTGAGGTCAATTCCTATAATTTCCAAGAAAAAAGAAAAAAGACTCTCAGTGCCTCGCTATGGAAGAAACTGAAGGAGTAGAGTGGTTTGCATGTCATTACATATGTCCCTGAAGCATAAAGCAGAGTTTACTTTATTCCAGGGAAAACAGAGCCCAGGTAGAGGATGCAGATGAAATACTGTAAAATCGACAGCATAATGGGATATGTTTGGGGGAATTTTTCCCAATGAAATAGAGATATATTTACCTAAAATAGGCTATGTAACTCCAGGCAGCACCCTCTTTGTAGTTTCTTCCTAAGTACAAGACGATATCTAGCAACAGACACAATGACACCAACAACCACAACAAAACAATGACACTATCAGTAAGAGCCATAATACCTACCATTTATTGAAGGCCTATTTTATGAAACCGGAAAGTTCTCCTGCATTTAAGAAATAGCCAGTAGTTTCTGGCACTTTCAGCTCTAAATCAGATCTATGATGACTCCGAATACTCTACCCCCAGATGCCACTATTTCTAATTGTGCAAATTTCACTCCAGGTGACAGCCAGTTTGAATAGCTGGTAACAGGCAGCGCCATCTTTTGAGCTACACCATGAAGGCAATTTAAGATTCTCTTCAAAAAGGTCGGTTCTGTTTCACAAATGGTGCTGACAGTCCCATTTAAGCTTAGCTATTAGTCAGTCACACCACCACGCAAACACCTGGAAAGGAGCTGTATCAGTCAGGATTCTGCAGAAACACTGGAGTCATGAGAGGCGTGAGTCTAAAACCTGTGAGCTGCCCAGCAGGCTAGGAACTCCAGGGCAGCAGCTGAATGTCTCCCTCCTCTGGAAAACACCATTTTTGTTCTTACAGGCTTTTCAAGTCGACTGAGTACACATGATAGCCATGCCTACAAAACACCATCACAGTAACCCCGAGATTAACGCTGGATGAAATAACTGGGTGCTATAGCCCAGCCAACTTAACATCTAAAAGTAGCCATTACAGAGCTGATATGAGTATTTGCCTCCTGACATCAGGCTGCAATTTTCCTAAAAAAATAAAATAAAATAAAATAGAAATTTTGCTTGGACTTGCAAGTAAGAAACGATGAGAGATAAGGAGAAAGAGGAACAATTTTGAAATAGAAGTATAAAATGGTTTTAGGCTTCAGCACAGATTTGGACCCAGATTCTCAAGCGATCAGAAATCTCTCTCCACTTCTCACCTCTAATGTCTTCCTGTAAGCTTTATTTTCAGGCAGTTTCCTGGTAGGTGGTGACATATTAGTAAAATCGCTAGGTAAGGAGGCAGAGGAGGGAGACCAGTGTGGAGAGCAGATAAGCACATGTTAAGTGGAGCCTTTTCTTGGCTTGTGTCTGTGGCCATTTTGCAGGGCCTAGAGGCTGTTTCCCGCTCTGTTTCTATCACAAATAATGGGCCTTTGGTTGTGGCACATTAAGCCCAGACGACTGTGCTAGCCTTTCCTCGTTTCACTAAATCCACATTTGTAAGAGCAAAGGAAGCCATAAGAGAAAGATGCACATAGTTTAAAACGCAGGTTAGAACAATGGGAATGGTCTGAATTCTTGGAAACACGCCTTACTAAGACAACTGCTATCACTTATTTATAGTTGTTCTAATTCAACTGATGGGAGGTTATTTCACTTCCAGAAATCTCATGTTGTAGTTTGGTTACCTGACACCAGGTGAAAGATATTTGTAACAACCATGATCACACTGCCAAACCATGAAACATAGCCCTCATGTATTTTGCTGACATCTCCAAAAGGGACTCTGCTTGAACTTCGAAGTTAACGATTAAGTGTCTAGTCTTAAAAAAAAAAAAACTGTATGTGGATGGATAGATAGATGGATGGAGAGAGAGATTGAGAGAGAGAGAGAGAGAGAGAGAGAGAGAGATATGAAATGGCTTACCTTAGTACTCACTAAATAACTAATATAGTAAAAAATAAGGTCAGAGGATCCTAGATTTGATCAATTCCTCACTATTTCTTACCTATCTTTGAACCCTTGGATTGGAGGCTAAGGTCTACCTCAGCCATTTATCCTTAATCTCTGTCTTGGTTCGGCACCAGTGCCCCCAGCTGCTTCTCTCTCCATGGCTGGCTTATGTCTCTACAGCCATATACAGACTATGTTGCCTGCCTGGTCAGTGCAAGATAATCACAGGAGAAGAACTTATTTTACCTTTAAATGAAGTCAAAATTTTTTTCATTTAGCAGGTCTCTCAAAGATCTCCTATTCCAACTACTTATTTTATGATGGAAGAAGCAAGTCCTGGCGAGGTCAGGGAATGCACCTATCAGCAGCTAAGGGCAGGACAGAAACTAGGAGCAGCCATGCTGGGAAGCGAAGTTACGCGAAGCTCACACTAAAAGTAGTAATCAGCTGATGAGAGGGGAAACTGATAACGGTGCATAGGAATGTAACATTACACCGATGAAAGGAAATCAACGCCAGCAGCTCTATGATTGTCACCAGACTGCTCGGCACTTTCCATTTCTACTTTCTTTCCAGGCTCTTGTATGGTTGTGCTTCTTGCTTTCCCTATGGTTGGGTGGGACCATATGACTGGCTCTTCCCATTGAGTTTTCACTGACTTGGAAGTGACATGTAGCCCACCAACCTGAGTCCCTGAGGAGGACGATGAAGTCATGGAATGAAAGTCTCAGTTGACTTATGTCGTATCTATAGGGTAAATAATATTGTTTATTATTGTTTTTAATATCACTATTTAGGGAATTTCTGGACATTGCCCTACAACCTAGCCTACCCTGACAATCACCACACTGCTGCATAGTTATCTTTCTCCATTTCTTACCCGGCATCTGTAAAGAAAGTAGAAGCAATAAGAATAGAGAATTAGGGTCAACGCAACATTCTGGATCTGAATTATGGTCCCATCACTCACTATATGTGTGGACTTAAAAAAGTATTTTAACCTCTGGGCCTCGGTTTCCTATAAAGTAAGGATAATAGTACAATTCGGAAGGGTCACGATTTAGATTAAATGAGCTGAGATATAGCAAGCATGCTATAGTATGTTGAAATTTTTGAGGTACTCAATTAACTGTTATTTCTTACTATTACCATTAGGAATTGGTTCTTTGGGGACTCAGGTCATTTCTCTCTCCTTGACACCATCTTTCTTCACATTCCTTATCTTTATAAATCCTTTTTTTTTTTTTTTTCCTGAATGTGTAACAGACAGAGAAGAAATAGCATCATACTGCTGAGACAGCTCACCCATTAAAACATCAGTTCTCATGCTGGGAAAATCTTTGAACAATCAGTAAATTCAGCTCTTCGATTTTCCTCTTCCTTCTGCTACTTACATTTTAAAGCTGGGACTTATATAATGCCAGTTGCATAGAAGAATTATGAGGTTGGAAAATATTAAATGTTACTACTGATGGCTTGAGGTAGGCTAGTCGGGTAACTAAGATGATATCATTAGAAAATGTTTGTTCAGTAAGTGATTTTTCTTTTATTTAGAAGAATACAACTTGGTGACATAGAAGGCTCCTGAGTGTCCCACCTCTGAGATCAGGAATGAGACAAGGATGTCCAATCTCACCACTTTCATTTAACATAGTGCTAGAAGTTCTAGCCATAGCAATTAGACAAGATAAAGATAGAAAAGATATCCAAATCAGAAAGGAAGAAGTAAAATTGTCTCCATTTGCAGATGACATGGTGTCATATACATTAAATTCTAAAGACTCCACAAAAAAAAATTGTTAGAATAAACAATTTCAGTGAACTTGTAGAATATTAAATTAATATTCAAAAATCAGTTGCAATTCTACATACTAACAACAAACTGTCAGAAAAATAAATTAAGAAAAATATCCCATTCATAACAGCACCAAAAAGAGTAAAATACTTAGGAATTAACCAAGGAGGTGAAAGATCTGTATACTTAACACTATAAGGCATTAATATAAGAAACTGAAGAGCACACAAATAAATATTCTCTGTTCATGGGTTCAAAGAATATTGTTAAAATGTCCATACTACCAAAAACAATATATAGACTCAACACAATACTTGTTGAAATTCCAATGCATTTTTTACCAAAAAAAAAAAAAAAGAACAAAACTGGCAGCATCACACTTTCTGATTTCAAACTGTATTATAAAGCTCTAGCAATCAAAACAGTATGGTATTGGCATAAAATCAGACACATAGATCAATAGAACAGAATACTGAGACCAGAAATAAACCCATGCATATATGATCAACTAATTTTTGATGATGGAACCAAGAATATACAATTGGGTAAGAATAGTATCTTCAATAAATGGTGCTAGTAAAACCGGACAGCCACATACTAAAGCATGAAACTGGACCACTATCTTACATCATACACAAAAATCAACTCAAAAACGGATTATAGACTTGGACATATGACTTAAAATGTAAAATCCTTAGAAGAAAGCATAGGGGGTAAGCAACTTGACACTGATCTTAGCAATTATTTTTTTTTTGTATTTGACACCAAAAGCAAAGGCAACAATAAAAGCAAAAATAAACATGTTAGAATACATCCAACTAAAAAACTTCTGCACAGCAATGACAACCACCGACAAAGGCATGAAAAATCAACCTATGGAATAGCAGAAAATACTAGTAAACCACATATCCTATAAGGAGTTTATATCCAAAATACACAAGGAACTCATACAGCTTAATAGCACAAAAACAAGTAATCTAATTAAAAATGGGCAGAGGACTTGACATTTTCCCAAAGACACACAAATTAGATAACAGGTACATGAAAGGCTCTCAACATCACTTATCATCAGGGAAATACAAATCAAAACCACAATGAGATATCGCTTCACACCTGTTAGGAAAGCTATTATCAAAAAGATAGCAGAGAACAAATGCTGGAAAGAATATGGAAAAAAGGGAACCCCTCCACACTGTTTGTGGGGATACACACTGGTGCAGCCACTATGGAAAACAGTATGGAGGTTCCTCAAGAAATTAAAAATAGAACTACCCTATGACCCAGCAATCCTACTTCTGGGTATATATCCAAAGAAAATGATATCAGTATCTCAAAGAAGTATCTGCAGTTTCAAGTTGATAGCAACATTATTCACAATAGCCAAGGTATGAAAACAACTTGAGTGTCCTTCAATAGATGAATGAACAAGGAAAATGTGATTGTGTATATATACGTATATATGTATGTATATATGTGTGCATGTATGTATGTGTGTATATATGTGTGTGTGTGTGTGTGTATGCATACACATGTATATAAAAAAAAATCGTGTCATTTGCAAGGACATGGATGAACCTGTAGGGCATTATACTAAGTGAAATAAGCCACAAGATAAAAGACCAATACTGCATGGTTATCACTTATACACTTATCTATAGAATCTAAAAAAAAGAAAAAAGAAAAACAAGTTTAACTCAGAAACAGAGATTAGAAAAGTGAAAAGTAATTGTCAGAGTCTGGGAGGCAGGAGAAATTAGGGAGAGGTCAGTAAAAGGGTACAAACTTTTAGTTATAATATGAAAAATTCTGAATATCTAATATATAACATGATACATTATAGTTAACAAAACACTGTTTTGTACATCTGAACTTTGCTAAGCAAGTAGAACTTAAATATTCTCACCAAAAAAAGGAAAAAAGAACACAGACATAAAAATACTTTGATCTACTTAAATATTATGTTAAATCTCTATAGTTCCAAAATCATGAGAGAAAAATACCATAATACTTTAAACTACACAGGTAACATTTGAAGTACAAGTTAGAAGAAAATATAAGAATGTGTAAAATGAGAAAAATTTGTTGTTTCTTGTGTAAGTGTCCCATGAAATTTCCTGCAAACAGAATAAATGAAAAAAACCAAAACTATTTGTTATAAAGAATTCCATACATAATAAAAGCAAAGGCAGATGTTTGCATTTAAAAAATACAACTTGGATGAGATTTTGCCAGAAATTTAATTTAAACAGTGATAAGCTGATAAAGAGATATCAAAAGAACTATATTTTCTCAACTAGAAATGAAAGGTTGACAGAAGATTTCCAGTTAAAAAACGTGGCCACCCATAAAGGAGATTGAGCTTATGTGATCGACTTAATGATGAAACAGAAATCATGGAATTAACACTCCTGGGATGCTCAGAGTCTAAGACGCCTTGCAAGTGATTACTAAAACTGTTTCAGGACACTCTCTTTTTTGGGCCACAGAATTTGCGTTGACTGGTCTTGCTCTCACGGACATGACAAGATTGTGGCACCTGCTTACAATAATCATAGTCCCTCCCATGAACTGTGTCCTATGCAGGACACAGTATTAGGTCTCCTAAGTTCACGCCCATCTCTCATAAGGTCCACCCTAAACGGTTTAGGTGCTGGACTCAGTGTTTATTTCCATGGATAATTTAGGTTACATCTTCACACATTAGAGATTTCCAAACTAAATTGTATTAAATTGGTTTCTCTTTCATTTTTGTTCATTCCAAGATCTGGGTAACGTTTAGCATGACTTCTAGTAAACTGTGAGTTGGAGTGACTAAGTGACCAGTTATTAAGGATGTCACATAAAACATTTCCTTCAACAGAGTAAAATTTCCCTAGAATAAAACTATTTCTCACTGTTCCCCCTAGCAACACAGATAGGAACAGTGAGGCAGTGTGGACACATGAAACATTTCATTTATTCACGCTCTGAAGAAGGTGTCAGGAGGGACAACACATCTGTGAAACCTAGGGAGATCCCACCCCTTATACATCCATGAATTCTTCTCTTCATGATTCCAACCCCTGAAACATTAATGCACCCATATTTCTTCTCAGACTCTCACACACACATTCTCCTACCACTGCTGGAGGTTGCTCCATTTCAAATAACAACTTTATGCGCATAACATCTTAGTACAGCGCTACAAGCACCTGGAAAACGGAACCACGGGTCGGATCAGCCAGGATCTCAGCTTTGCTTGGGTGTACTTCAAAAGTACGTTTTTACTGCTCGTTCTTTCTACAGCTGCAAGAATACAGATACCCTATAGTCTTTTTCTTCCCCTTATTATATCTGTTTCTTCACAAGTGCCAAGCACACTTTCCCTAAAGTTTACTCACTTAGCTAAATTTATTTCACCCGCTCTGCCTGCCCGATCATTTCTCCTCAGCAACACAACAGCTTCCCTTATTTCATCCATATTGATTTTTCGACACTTGCAAACATAGCAATCACACAGTATTTCCCAAAGAAAATGCTGTTCTGGAAATATTAACCTGTGTTCTGGGGGGTCAGAGGGAGTGTTCGGATTTTTAAAAGTTTGAAGCGTGTTGGGTTAAATTTTTTTTAATGTCTCTATTGCATTTAATAACTGTCTTTATTAAAGCATACTATAAAACCCATAAAGTGGGATGCAGATTTATATAATTCCATACACTATACAACCATGATTCTTTTTCCTAACTTGGCTCACTGTCATAGCAGCATTACACATAGAAGATAGAGTACTGAGTTCAGCTGCAGTTAAAGTACACTAAGCAATACTTCCTAA